>NW_026859266.1:0-377514 GCF_026571515.1 Ruditapes philippinarum
GCAAAGAGATTTTGGGTTGAGGGGTTCATGGAAATGCAACTCGTGTTTTGTGACATTTGCTTTTAAGATTTAAAAAGGGCTTCGCAAGTTTGACACTCTCCGTTGTTGCTGACACAGCTAGGGGATCTCAGATATATATATAAATGAACAGTCAATATAAAAACCTGTCATAACGATTGTTCCCAGGTTAATTATGTACTGTCATCACTCATAAATATTCCCTACAAGATATTAAATTTATATTAATATTATTTTTCTATTAATATCACCTATGTGCCTTGATGTGTTAATCAGTATATAATTATATGGTCATGAATGTCCGGGATATTACCTACAAGAAGTGTGTTTACCTGTATACATCATTGATAATTAACTGTCATTTATAATTCTCGATACGTATTAATGGTCAGTTTTTACAACAATAAATGGCAATATTACATTTATATTCTGTATACAGTACACTATTTCTAGCTTAAATATGTCAGCATAATAAATACTTGTATATTTTTTGGACAATTAACACTTTATTGATAATTAAAGACTGCCAGGCAATCCCTTTACACATACCTTGTTAAAATGTAAAGTGATTAGTTTGTCATCATGTAATATCAAGCCAGGCCAGCCTGGACATCCCTGCAGTCTTGACCAGACTCTGAATATTTTGTTTGCAGCTCAATTTTGATATGTCTTTTTTAAGAAAAACTGATATATTTGATACGATATATAGATCTAAGCCCCTGGTGGAAGGAGTGGGGTTGGAGATGGTGCAGGGGTTGGAGGCTGAAGTAGATTGGGAGAGTCCTGAGTCATCTTCCAGCTTTGTTAATTAAGACATATGCTAAATGTATGGAGAGATTTAATCATTACTTGACTCAAATGTTCACTTGCATGCACAAACCAGGTCAAATGTCAAGGTCACAATTGTTTACCCTTAGCAGAACTTCTAAATGACGTAAAGAAAACCATTACAATGTAATAGACAGTAAAAATTTAAAGAATTCCCGAAGACAGAAAATCCTGTACATGAATATGTAATATTTTGTTTATAGAGTGTCATGTATAACACTTAATATATACACATAATGTAAATATAAACTGATATAAGATCTGATAAGATAATCTTTTAAATTTCTATCCAGATCCTTTATGATAATGATTTGATATTGCAACATATTTTGTTTTCTAATTGTCGTACTAAATTAAACAGTTATCTAAAAGTAATGTGAAATAATTAAGATACATCCAGTGCGTTCATCTTATATATCCAATGATATGTGTGTTTGTTGATGAAATAACATCAAAGTAAATGATGTATGGGTCAACACCACTAGTGTAGGGTACTAGCTTGTCAAGTATGAGAAATCAACTGATGATAAAGTTAATGGGTACTGGGGGTATGATACACTATATATCCAGTTATCATATTTATATGTCGTTATCTTGTAGTATTTATTTGACCGTAGGAAGCGGGGAAAAGGTCCACTTTCACATGTGGTTTGTTTGGTTTATTACCCGTATAAGGTTAATTCAGTAGGACATAATGTTATAACATTTCACAAGTCAGGTGATATGAAAACTGGTATAAACTTGGACAAGGATTACAAATTGGATTGACTGTCAATAATTTAATGGACTGAAAATGATGGTTTGCTGTGTATTTGTGGAAATGAAAGTGTAATATTATTCAGGAATTAAATTGGACTTCAAATAAGGACTTCAAAGGTAAAGATAGTTTGATTTTGATTGGTTTTGTCTGTTTTAAATGAATTTCTCATGTCACAATTTTCAAATTTTAAAGTAAGTGATCAATAATCTGGGAAGGTACCTTTCTCCTCTTATACATACAAAACCAAACTTTTTTGTCCTATTAAAATTAAATTCAAAATAAAGTTGACTTAAAAAACTTATCTACAATTTGATGTTGGAAATTGGCTAAAATTCTTTGAAAGAGCAAAGGGTTGCTATGCTGAATTCCTTGGACTTTTCTAAAATATTCTTTCAAACTGGACAAATTACCATTTCATAATTTTTTGCGAATATTTCAAAATATGTATACTGACTGAATAGTTGTTTTCTGAAACTAATTGGCAAATGTGGGTTTTTCCAAGCTAATCCCCTAGGTACTAACAAAATACTACTGTCATAGATTCATGCTGCAATTTGGGGCATCTGTGGCTGTGTTAAATAGTAACCACTTGCTCCTCACCACTGTGGGTTCACTATTGACCCATCAGAGACTTGAATGTGATTCTCTCATGTGAGGAAGCTGTCCAGCTAGATTGATGCTGGCCACTTGACTGTTTTACTGTTAAGTTGCAACTGTAAAAGTTTAAATGATTATTTGCACTTAACATTCAGAATAGCTGGGAAAACTCAAAATATTCTTAATAGCGGAGTAAGTCTTTTATTTAGAGAACATTGCAGACCATGGTCAGATGGCAGGGATTTTACCATTGGAAGGTCCTCACAGTGTGCAGAGACTTATATGTCACTTTGAAAAATCCAAAAGCTGCAATAACTATACTTTGAGGGGGAGGGGGTGGGGAGGGCTCTGTTACAATGTCTGAATTGCTTTGTACATAGATATAGTATATAAATACTATTTTGTGTTGACAGTTTAAAAACAAACATAAGTATGCTATATAGATTATATCACTGCTAAAAAATGTATGTATAAATGATTTATTCATATAATCTGTCCTAGACATGTAGATAATTATGAAGATTATGAAGGTGTGTGCTCTACAAAATAGCTGAAGGATATATTTTATTATATCAGTAAATTGCCTGAAACTATGGGTCGTATGTTGTAATAGTCATGTACGAGTATGTTACTGTTTAGTACATATGTCAAAAACGGTGTTATTATGACAGTTATGATGGTAATTTGAATCTGTACTTTATTCATGTCATTGTAAGCTTAGGACACAGGCAAAAAAAAACACCCTCAACATGTGTATAAGTTTTGTTTGTTTTGGGTTTTACATCACATCGAACACAGTATAGGTCATATCGCGACGTTCCAGCTTTACTGGTGGAGGAAGACCTCAGGTGCCCTTCCATGCATTATGTCAGGCACGAACAGGCACCTGAGTAGAACCACCGACGTTCCGTAACTAGCTGGATAGCTTCCTCACATGAAAGAATCCATAATCCCTGTCGGGATTCGAACGCACTGCGGTGAAGGGCAAGTGGTTTGAAGTCAACGACCTTAACATGTGTATAAGAATCTGAAAAAGGTGGTGGCTTAAAAATTGTTTAGTCTCAGCATTATAATAATTAAGCTAAATTCAGTTACATAAGAAATTTAGTATTGTTCGGTTGAAGATTTCACTCATTGTATTAATTCTACACTTGACTAGTTTTGAGAGAAAGAGAATTGGAAAGATCAAAGCAATTGATTGATACTGAATTTTACTCACTAGACTCTACCTTAATTGTAGACATTTATGTAATAGACAATTATGTATATCGACAACAGTTTCTTAATGTTTAAGATTTTACTTTGTATAAAGTCTCTGTTTACCATACAAATCTTGATTTCTAAAAAAATATTAAATTGATAATAACTTTATTTTTCAAATTAAAGGATTATTCTTTAGGCAAAACCCCCCCATATTTTGTCAAACTTCTGATCTCAAATTCATGAAGCATACAATTTCAATATTTTCCTAATGCTTCTTTATGACCTGAAAAAGGAATAAGTAGATAAGCTTTTTAAATATCTATTTGTATTCCAAAATATTTTAAATAATTAACTGACCTGAAAGTAATGTTTTATCTGTGGAATATTTTCTTACATTGATGATCAATTATGTTTAAAAATGTTTGTGCGGGCTAGATTATACTGATTTGTTTGCTGTTTGAAGTGTTGATGCAAAAGGGAGGTAATAAGATTATGAAGTTGTAATGTTTTGTTAATCAACAACCTTTAGTTAGAGATTAATACTTGGTTGCTGCTCGTCATTTAATAATAGTTCAGTTCAGTTTATTCAGCAAATCGGCATAATAACATACCTTTGGCCAATTCAACAATTGCAAAGAGAAGAACACGGCCCGAAGACAACATAAAAACATTATAATAAACAGTACATAATACAGTGCTTGCAAAAAATAAATATACAAATAACCTACACAAATTGTCACATCGCAAAGCACACATAGTCCAATAATCTTATCAATACATATTATGATAAAACAAGTGGTTTTTGTTTGTTTTAGTTTTTTGAAAATTCAAGAGATTTATGTGATATCCGGAGCTTAAAAACACGTCCGCCATATTCATCACGTGACTATATATAGTAATAATATAATAATACAATGCCAAACATAAAGTCGTCCGGTTAGCTCAATAGGTAGAGCATTGGACTGGGACTGTGAATCTGGTGACCCGGGTTTTGATTCCCGGACAGCGCAGGTCATTTTCGTTGTGTTTGAAACCGTTTCTATGGTCATTCGCAGTCTGTACCTCTGCTCTGGCAATTGTACAGAAGTTTCAGTTCCTTACAAAAGTGAAGGCAACTAGTAATGGTAAACTGCTTGACAGCCTGCCTAGGAACGATGCAGTGGTTGAACTGTACTCTGGTTTACAGCCTTGATCCCGAGTGAAAACTACAGGCGCTACCACCGCCACATGTAATGCCAAAATGGCCCATAGATGTCCATATAATGGCCTGACCGCTGCTGATGCTAATCAAAGGTCGGTGCAACTTCTTTTCACGTGCCTGGAGCTAATGGCACAGAAGGTCAGATGACAGGCCTACATTTTGGTCTTCCTCTACCAGCAAACTGAAATTTAAGGCACCATTATAATTTTTACAGTGTTGATATGTCGAATGCCGAACTTTTAATTTTAGAACCACATAAAGAAAAACATATAAAAGAGCAATTTGCAGTTTTTAAACTCGTATACGGGCATAAGTTCCTTGTACAGATTTAGAAGGGGACAAGTTGAATACAGTGCTATGAGAGCGGTACACGTGTGTCACTAATGTATATTGTTTACTGTAGCATGTTGTTAATGATTCCGTAATGTTGCTTTTTTGCTGTTTCACAATTTGATATACAATCTATATGGGAATGCGACAGCTTTTATACATGAGATATAAGTTAATACATTAGGTTTAGGCCTCTTGAAACTGAATGTTATCGCGCTGGTATATATACTCGTACATGTTTTGATTTAGACCAATTTAAAATTTTATCACCAAGTTAAAGAGAGAGCAGTTCTTTCATGTGATATTAGCACTTGAAAGTCATTTCATAAAGGTTATAGCTTGGATAGATTGTTTATTATGTGGTTAACTCTTTATGACTTTTGATTTAAGAATTTATAATATTGGATTGGACTTTTGTTTTTCATGGTCATGTTTTCTGAAAGTGTTAGAAAAATGAGTGGATTTATCTGTGTTGAGTTGGGTTTTAATTTTTCTCCAAAATTGGAATATGATAATAATAAATTATTTAATTAAAGATTGTTTTAATGTGCCATTTGTGGCATAATGACTATATGGGATGTTGTTTTGCTTTGTTTTTGTGACAAGGATTAATGAGGTTTAAATTATTTATCATATTAATTAAGCTGATTTGAGTTTTTTCGCAAAATTATTTTTTATATGTTTTGAATGCTGAGCTGTTTATAAAATTGTTGTAAAATGGAATTCTACTTACAGCTAATTAATATACAATTTTACTGTCATTAATTTGTTTTGTAATAAGGTGATATTTTTTTTTTATTTAATAAATTGAATTAAAATTAAAGAATTTTTTATAATTAAGGGAGAAGATAAATATATAACATTTTAAAAGCATTGTGAATGTAGATTCTGCTGGGTTTTTTTTTGCATTACAATTTTAAAGGTCAAATTGTTAATAAATGTTGTTCTTGGGTTATCTGCATTGTTTTCTACCTTAGATAAAATTTTGTGGCAGTTTTATTGTTAAATTTTCCAGACAGTGAGGCCCAGAGTATCTATATTATTATTATGTTAGGACAACATTTCTAATAGGACAACATATCTAATGTGCAGATCATTTTTACTGGAATAATTGATAAAACATTAGCTGTGACATTTTGTGCAGAGAATTGAATATTTCCGAAATTCTAGGATATTTCTCGGAATAATTTGCTGATTTATAATTCTTGTGGATAAATTATTCTGTAATGTCATATTCTGACCTTCGGGGGTTGGTCTGAAAATCTTGTTTTCTTGAAAGGTTAATTATTATATGTATAGCTATAATACAAGGCTTTTCCATGAATATTAATGAGATTGCTGTATGTAAAGGTTCTAAATTACGCAGCAAATTCTTCTAAATAATTATGTTTAGAGAATTTTCTACAGTAACAGTTTAGCATTAAATTTTTTGGAAGAAAGTTTTTTTGTTTTTTTTTGAAGAGCAGATAATGTCATTATCAGAATCATCTGTTTTTCTTTGAAAATTTTCATTGTTTTTTTTTTTTTGTTCAACTTATATTGTCAATGATAAGATAATTTTGTAAAACATTTAAATAGAAGATACAATAATTCTATCATTTTGTTAACTGAGGGAAAATACATCATATAATACTGGGTCTACATTGTCTTTAAGATTAATGAGTTTAGTTGCCATTATTGTTGCCATGAAAGGCAAGATAACTTAGTTGAATTGCCCTAGTAACGGTAAATTTGCCCTTAAAAACCCTCAAACCTTTGGCAACAGTTACTACCTTGTAACCCGACAAAATCTCAAATTTGTCCTGGAACATAATTATTTTGACAGTTTTTAAAACAGTCAAAACATGCAGTCACATTGCCCTTAAATAATGTCATGTAAATATTATGATTCAATTTATCTTTAATGATGAATAGACAAGTTCAAGAACAAAAGATAAAACTTTTTTTTTTCAATTCAAGATTTGAAAGACATTGAACATGAATTTGCTTACATATGTAATCAGGTAAAATGAACCACCTGGACTTAATTTAATTTATGGATAAAGGTGGAGAAAATAAGGTTGTTTAAATTAGGATGCTTGTTCAGACATAATTTTCAGTGAACTTAAAATAGATTAGTTGTATTAATTTGTTTCAAAATATGTTTGACCTTTAATGAAAATTGGCAGCATTTTTATAAATAGCAGGTATCAATTACTGTGCATCAGATACTAAAAGGTCAAAGGTTATAATTTCTTGATGCCACAAAACATTTTTTAGAGGATAAAATTTAGAGATAAAAATTTCTTGATATACAGGCTGATTTGTGAGATACTGACTTTGTAGAAAGCTGAAGATTTCTTTAAAAAATGTGTGATAAGTAATTGGCAGAGTGACAGCATAGGTTTTATAAATATATGATCATTTAAAAGGATGTATAAGAAGAAGCTGTTTCGCTCAGTGGTAAGAAAGTTTTCCTTTTTTTAATTTTTAATTTTGAAGATTCGTTAATCTTTAATCAAATTTTATCTTCTAACATTGTATTTTCAATTGTTTTAAAACAATGTTTTAAATGATCTTATGTAATATTAGATTTAGTAGAGAAATGGTTATATGGTGTACATGTATCATAAAATGATTATTTTAACTATCTTACATAAGCTGTCATTTTCATATAGACACACATAACTTGTTATTAACTTTAATGGAGATACTGCAATACATTGTATACATGTATTGTTAAAAGATTATAATTATATGATCTCATTATAAGCTAATTAAATCAGTTTAATATAGACAAATAATTGAGTTTATATATGAGCATAACTTGAGTTTATATGTGAGCAATTGTTTAACTCTTAAATACAAATTGTTTAGGTGGTTTTGATACTTAAATGGTGATGCTTTAAGAAAATTGTCGTAATTGTTTATTATTTCTTAAATGACTTTATATAATTTCCATCTGTCAATCTGGGCAAAACCATTTATCAATGTTAATAGGAATTTCAAATGATTAAATTTAATTTGTACTGACTGACTTATGATACAGTACTATGGACATGCCGGCACAGATCTTGGTCTGCACTGCTCACACCAGAGTAGATTCTATTGCGGCCAGTAGACTGAAGGTTAAGTAAAGTAAATGTGTGACATCTTGTATAATTTGTATTAAACTTCACAACATTTTTTGTACAAGTTTCTTGTAAGTCTCCTTAAGATGACATAGAATGTAATATTAATTTGTATGACATGCTGACTGTCATATGATACAAGGAAAAAATGGCTACAAAAAGATGTTATATAGGCCTGAGTAGTATATTAATTGTAATGTAGAGAAATATAAAATGGTTACAATTAATACTTTGAAAAAAGATTGGATGTCATGTGAAAAAAAAAGATTTTATGTCTTTATTAAGGTACTCCATCCATTGTAAAGCTTGTATTAGATCTAAATGTTGAAGAGCAAAAATTTGCTTTAAATGAATCAAATACAGCAAAAATTTGCTTTAAATGAATCTACATGTAATACAGTATATCTTCAGTATTAATTAAGGCAAGTTATTAATTTTTAAAAACATCACAGTTATAGTAGAAACTGGTTTGCATATCCAAGGCCATTTTTACCTTAATTTTTTCTAAGATTATTATAGGGAGAGCTTAGGTGTACTCACCCAGGTATTGGTGTCACACTTAGGTTAAGTTTTTGTATGTAATTATGAATCTCTAAACTACTGAGTTGTATGGGTTGAAACTTCCCACAAAGAAGGTCACTGTCCAAGGCCCATAACTTTTAACATGGAGTTTGACAGAATTCTGGCCATTTTTTAACAGAAAATTCTTCATTATCCAGGCTCTTGTTTTACTATCAAGCACTGAGAACAGTCCAGCACGCTGTCCTACTGACAGCAGTTTTTCTGTGAAATGATCATTTTAGAACATAATTATGATTTTCAGCTGTGATTCCAAAGTATACAATATTTATCGTTATTGATATGGTACAGAAATACTGTTATTTTGTTCACAATATGTTCACAATAGTCAATATCTTTGATAAATGTTTTTTATGTCAGACTTGAGAACATTATATATATTTGTTCTCATTCCTGACATAAAAAAACATTTATCAAAGATATTGATTCTTGTGAACATATGTGTATATACAAGATGTATACAATGGATTTTGATGACGTAAACATTTCTTTAATAATACAAATAAAACCCATTTTGCATTATCATGGAAACATGATGTTTTGTATGCCTTAAGAAATGATCTAAAAAGACAGATTGAGTACGTACAACATTGCTTTCCGATAAATTCAATCACGGTTTTGATAGATGGTTGCCATAGTATTCTCATGGAAGTTAAAGGCATGTGGATGTAATGGAATACTTACTCATTAATAAAGTGGAGGGAAATTGTAGTAGTCACTTCATATAATGATATTTTTCAGCGTTATTTGGATCTTAGTGTGAAAAGGCTTACTTGTGAAATTTTTTCCTTGTTTCCTGCAAGAATAAGTGTTGAAAATAAAATCATATGCAATTTGTCCAAGGAAAGAAATTTATACTCAATTACTAAGAAAATCATACATTTTATAAAACTAATTTCATAGAAGTTCTTCGCATACCCATTACCCAAGAAGTATTTTCCCAATTTCCTGTAGGGTTATAATTTCTAACCCAATTGCTTTCATTCAAAAAAATTCCATTGAAAATTATGATCAAACCAAGTTTCTCTGAGATAATTCATGAAAAAAAAATCCTGCAGAATTAAAAAATAAATATGATGATTTTCATATTACATAATTAATTAATTATGACATCTACTGTAAACATAAAGAATATAGTTCAATAAGTTGTTGCCCCCTGAGAACTTCTCTGTTAATCTTTAATAATATTTTACCTCCCTTTGCTTTTTCACAATGCTTGTTAATTGTAAAAGACCCAGTGCAGTAAAGGTAAACATATTTGGGTGAGATTTAAATTGGCCCTCATGGAAGTGTGTCTATTGATTCGTCAATACCTGGCTGTAAAACATTTTCTGATCTTTGTCTAAAATCCCAGGTTTTTCATTGGTCAGCGTACTTTCCTATGCCAGTTTCTGACCATCAAAAATCATCCGAGTTTTGAGATTAAAAAAAAAAGAAAAAAATATAGGGCCTTTGACCCCCGGCTCTCTTTTGCCCACAAGTAATTGATAGAATAATCACATGAACAAAACTGTTTTGGATTGATTGTGCAACATGAAGAACTAACTTTGATCTTGTAAAACAATTGGGCACTGTGAATGATTGTAAAGAGCAAGCCAACTGCCGAGGATTCAAACTTAATAATACTAGGTTCCAAAGGTTCTTGTCATACTTTCTGGCCAGGGAGCCCCGAAATAAGTTAGCTATAACAGTAGCTACCCTTAATAGATATAAACAGTAGAACTTCTATGAGTCGAACTTCGATTAGTCAATTTTCTCGATGTGTCGAAGAAAAATGAAAGTCCCCGATTTTTTCCCCCTAATATATTCCTTTCTTAAAAAAACCTATTTATGAGTCGAGATTTTATGTGTCGAATTTTTTTCGACTGTGTCGAAGTTTTTTCGTGGTCCGTATAAAGTAAATCTAGTGCAATTTACCACAAATAAGTCGAAGTCTTTCGATTATTTTGACCACCGTTTCGATCTCGAGACATTTTGTCACACCTTATCTGGCTGCGAAGACGATTTCCCAATCAACATTTGTGTGATAGGTTGTTAAATTACAATATCCGTGTTGTTCAAAAAGCCTTTGTTTCGATAAAATTTGTAATAAAATGCTTTTATCGTTACTATTTTAATTGCCGTAGTCGGTATTTTTGACAGTAAACAGTAAGAACTACTTTCAAATTTGAAAAACATCCATGACCCGGTGTCGCGTTTGAGAATAACACACAAAATATTAACTAAAGCCGGTTTAGTTATCGCCTTTCTTACTGTTACGCTTTGTAACTCTATTGTATACGTCAACGGGAAGTCCCAAATAATCAGCCGTGAAAAACGTTATCTAACATGCTATATTTATCATTGTAAAATATCTGATTAATGATTGAAAAACATGAAACATGTTTCGTTATAGATCTTATGATTAGCACTTGAGATCTTAGGATTAGCACTAGTCACGGGTTGAAATTTTGTCATGGAATTGAGAGCGATTCATGAGTCGAAGTCCCGATGTGTCGAAGTTTTTACCCAAGTCACTTCGACTTACCGAAGTTCTACTGTATATCCCTTTGATAGTGGACAAGAAAGATTTATATTCTCTGCAAATACATTGCATGGGGGGGGGAGCACTTATTGAAAGCTGGTTAATCACTCACTGAGGAATTACTCGACATTTTCTAATGTATTAAATCAACATTACTCAGCAATAAAACAGTCTACTTGATTGTTTTGTATCAATACATGTCCTACTATGGTCTTGTTCCTAGTCAATTGTAATTTTAGGTAAATCAAGCACATCTCTTGACGACAGGGATAGACTTTGAATACCTGAAGACTGCTCTGATGGATTTACAATGTTTAAAAACTTATTTACTATAAATGCTAGAATGTGAATTAACTGATAAGCTGTAATTATTTCATGCCCTTTCCTGTTCTGACATGCAAGAGCTTATAAAGCACTTGAAATAAGAGCTTTTATTATACAGTGTGAGGGTTTAAGAAAATAGGGCCTGATCAAAGTTACAAGACATTGTTATTTTGTGGTTAAATTGTGAGCTAATGTTTTAAGAGTGGTTCAGGAAGTTCAACTAAATGTTAGGCCAATGAGAGACAGCTAATATTCCTGCATGAGGTAAAAAGAATTGCCAAAAAAATGTCAACTTAGTGTAACTAGGAACAATAATTTGTTAACTCCTATTTGATTTTATAAGTAGTTAACTCATTACTGCACTAGGTTGATGAGATAATGCATTCAGTTGTAATTTAGAAACTGTTCAGTTTAATACTAATAAAGTTTAATACTTAAAAATAAAACAAACTCCGGAATAAAGAATATTTTTTGGTTTTATCACTGAATTGGGGGAGGGGGTAAAACATTTTTACATTTACAACTTAACGGTTACCGTTCTTTTCTGTTCTATTCAACTACAACAGATTGACTTTCTATTGTGCTGTAGCTGTAATTGTAAAATTTGGTAGTGCAAGGGGCATTAGTTTGGAAAAACCCACATTTGCTGAGTTCCAGATAACATATCTTGACCCCCTAATTATCCAGTATGAATTAAGAATGACATACAGTGACCCTCGACCACCTTTATGTATTCTCACAGACCCAAAACTCTACTATTTACTTGACCCCTAACAGGATCTCTATTTCTAATGTTAAATTTTAGTGTCTCCAAAACTAATACAATAGGACAGTTCCAAACTTTTAAAGCAGAACCGAAAATCCATTTCAGAAATTTAGAGATGAGTCAGTTATGAGATCCGCTGTATTTGTAAATTGTTTTATTTTAAGGATTGTATGTTTATCTTGCATAGATTTATATTCTTCATTGGGGAAATATTCAATAAAGGAAAGGATAGCCTATATGTATAATTCCCTGTATATATAAATATAGTATGCAAAGATTGATTTTTGTGCCATTTGCCCTAAAATTAGATAAACTGTAAGGATAGCTGTGAAATATTAATATTGGTTGAGATTGAATTATTGCTAGATCTTATGAATGAGTCAATAGTTATTGTTTAGGATGAGATTATATTATTATCAGTTTCCAATTTTTCCAATAAGCTGTGAAGGTAGATAAATTAAAAAGGTACATATATATTTAAAGAATAATGGTAAAAAATTCGAATGACATTGTTTGACTAGAAACCTTTTAGATGTTCTGACTTGCTTGATGTCAGCCCTGTCTTGAATCATTCTTCTCCAAATTTGCATGTTGAGAACAAACATTAACTTGAGTAAACTTCAGTTGAAATACTTTTCACCCAGAAATTGTGTGTTTCATTGGAAACTTACTTACATTTGCATATTGATACTTTTGGCTTGAAACTTCTGCTTTGTGCTAGCTACCTAATATGGTTTTGGATAGTCTGCTCTAGCTTGCTTGGCTTGATTTTCAGGTGGCATAGGAATTATAAAGTAATGTTATTGTCACTAGCATTAACAAAGAGGAAAAGTCTGTCAGTATTAATATTTGGATTTTTAAGGAGTTTTCAATTTCTTCTCTCTTACTTTGCTAGTAACCCTTAAAATGTTTAAGGCATGAAATGCCTTACCTATTTACTACACCGTGTGCTCATTCCTGGTACAAACTGTGTACAAACAATTTCTCGTGCTGACTGTGTCTCAAAATTTTATACTCCAATTGGCAGCTGAATACTGAAACCCTTCAAATTCACAGAAGACAGTTTGACATACAGTCTCAGCAAGCCCCACATCACTTACACAAATTCAACTCCAGTTATGAGTTCAGATAATTATAGTGACCTTATTGTTGCATATTTTATTGGCATAGGAAGATCATCTGAGATTCTGCATGTCTGATGAAATGGTAATAAATTATATTTTTGTTCTCTTTTCAGTCGGTGCCGATGGCGGGAAAATCTACAAGTCAAGAGAGTGAGCAGAGTTTGATAAGTGTGGATGGTTCCGAGGAGGTAAATTCTTAAAGATAGTTATTCATATAAATTCACCAGTGTATATTTTTTAGATTTTTCCTTAATTTCTAATTCCTTAAGCATCAATATTTTCTCATATAAGTTTGTTCCAATTTGACCCTCCTCTCTTTCAATTGACTGGGTTTAACCTGCAAAATTTGTGTCATAAACTTACTGTGCTTCAAATTTGGAATATAATGCCAATGGTTTAAAGATGTAAAACCTAAAATCAAAAAATAAAGCTGGAGTTGAGTCCTTTCTTTTGTTTTATGTTACATGTAAGAATACTATAAACTTAAATTGTATTCTAATAAGCTTACCAGTATAATATCAAAAGCCATGTTGACTCTCAGATCACCCTGATTGTGGTGGAGATTCAGATTTTACACCAACATTGAAGACAAACTTTTTATTTCTTTTTCAATAAACACTTTATTTTTAATTTCAAACCTTTTATAAACTTTATAGTTCTTATCTTAAACTAAACATAAACACACCGTGTATATTCCAATGACTGTAATGTCCCGAATCTAACAAATGCTGTGAAAAGGGCGTGGTTATATATAGGCTAATTTACCGCCAAAATGTAACATTACAAGAAAAGCAAGAAAAAGTGAGAAAGGTGGCGTGGAGGCAAAGCATTAGAAGTATAATTTTCCCGCTGCTTTTCTTATTTTTGGCGGGAAAGTTATTATGTACAAAGACGAGGAGCATAACATATAGCTCATTCATTGATAATAAAATAAAATAAACAAAAAAATCGTTGTATTTCACGACACTCCCAGCAAGGAGGCTAAAGGGGGTACAAAAGATCGGTAAACAACCTAAGTAAAACATAAATCATTCAGTTCTATTTACTATTCTGTGGTAACAACCAAATATCTTAGTCTATACTGTTCAGTATGTATTTAGTTTTCATCTCCTCTTATAGGTATACACTACTTCAGCTATTACTGATGTTATGACTCTTACTCTTCTTATGTTTTCTGGTATGTCAACATTTTAAAATTTCAACATCATCATCTTTGTCACACTGAAATTTGTTCTGTGGCGCCTTGTACTTTCCTGTTTCAGCTGTTCTACTATCATTTTCATTTCTTCTTCCATTTGCCTCTTCTGTCTCACTTTCTACCTCATCCGTGTTCTCTGCATATTCAAATGTATCTGTTTTTGTGCAATTTGTTTTTGTCACTTCATAATTTTTCTCATCTTTTCTTTTTTCATTTTTTTTCATATTATAACAGGTTTCACCAAAGTACTTCCTCGTCGCTAGAAATACTTTGAATAGAAAGTGTTTATAAAAATTTCATCCATCTAATTCATCTGCATTATATACAAATTCATATTCACTCTTTGTGTCACTTTTATACTTTACTTCTACCTCTTTTCTTTTACAGCTTTCCAATCCTCTTTTATTTTATGACCATCACAATTATTTAATTCATCACTTCTTGAATCACTTTTTGAATTTTCTGTCAATATTACTTGAATCACTATTTGATTCACAGTCATCATTCTTAATTTGCATCACCTTTTTCATCAATCACTTCACTTTCTTTTTAATCACTTTCTTTAACAACACTTTTATCATTATCTTCTTTATTACTTTTACTTCAAACATTATCATCACTCTAATCGCCACTGGAACCACCGCTTTCATCATTATTTGAATCACTATCATCACTACTTTGAAGAATAGATTGATCATCAGATCATATGTAAGCCTTTATATTTAGCACAATTTACATCATAGAACACATAAAACACATACATGAAAATATTAAAGTATACACCAGAGAACAGTTCCAATAATCACTTTAAAATCCACAAACATGTGTCAAGAATTTATAAATCAGGACACATTAACACGCAAATAAATCGTTGTCAATGTACTGTTTATCAGAGAACACTTCAGTAATCATTATTCATTTGTAATCATCTCCTTAATACTTTGCTTTGCACTAGCTGCAGCTTTACGAACTGCACGATTACTTTGCTCCTCTTTCGACTGAATAGGTTGAAGATCGAATATGATCATTTTTCCAATTTCGGCAAATCTCTCTTGCTATTACATTTCAATCGGATATAGCAAATTCAAAGGTCTGCCAAGAACTTTTCCTGATGCTATTTTTACTTTTGCTGATCTGATCTGCCCATCCCGACTTCGAGGTAACTCACAGATACGTCCCATCTTCCAAACACCGCGTGGCATATTGTCTTTAATAAGAACTACATCTCCATTTTGAGCACTATAATGGATTGTATTTTCTTTGACTTCGGTTCTGACTGCATACGTTCACGAAGACTAATCAATTTACTCATCTTCTCCAAATTCTCCAAAACTCATTTAAATATTTTTGTCCCTTTTTCCACATTGCTAGTAATTTATCACTTGTGCATTCCCTAGGTGAATAATCACTGTCTTTGTCTTTTGTCTCCATTTCTTGAATGCCCAAGTTCGGGTTAAGGCTCAAAAAATTGTTAGGTGTAAGTGTAATATTCGAGTTAAATGTCGTCAGTGACATACAAGCGGCCTTGAATTCCCACTGTTGCCTCTACTTCTTTCAACAATGTTTGCATTTGTACTAAGGTCAGGAATTTATGTCCTAGAGATTTGCGAAGAGATCGTTTTACGATTCCAACTAATCTTTCGTATGCTCCTCCCATCCACGGAGCTAATTCGACAATGAATTTCCATTTGATTCTAGTATTGGCTACGTAAGATTGCACTTCATGACTTTGGCACACATTTCGCCATATACTATTTATTGTTTGACTTGCTGCCTTGAATTGAGAGGCATTATCGCTAATAATTTTGCAGGTGTTCCTCTTTGAGATATAAATCGTTTGAATCCTAGTAAGAATTCCTCCGTAGACATGTCTTGTACAAGCTCCAAATGAATAGCTCTGATAAGGAGACACGTAAAAAGGCACACCCATACTTTCTTGGGTCCGTCTTTTGTTTTTATCGACAGTGGACCAAAATAGTCAAGTCCAACTCTTGAGAAAGGAAGTGCTTCCTGAACTCTGGAAGGTGGCAAAGGCGCAAATGCAGGCATCTTATATGGCCCGCCTTCAAAATAACGGCAGGTCGAACACCTACCTAACACTGATTTAACAACTGAACGTCCTTTAGGAATCCAAAATTTATATCGAATTTTCGAAAGTGTTTGAGAAACTCCCACAATGGCAATTTTGTTTATGTACCTTTTCTATTATCAGATAGGAAAACCACTCATTACGCGGAAGCAAGATCGGTTGTTTCGCTCCTTCAGTTATATCCTGCATTTTCAAGTCTTCCTTGCTCCTCAAGATTCCTTTAGGATCAATAAACAGACCTAACTGTCTTTGTAGGGTAGTTGGTTTCTGATTATATATACCCGGCAGATAGTTTCACTGAAATGTTTTCGTTGTAGTATAGGATCCACATATTTTCCGACGTTTCCAATTCCTGAGATGTTAAGACTGGTTTTCACACTTTTGCTTTTTAATTTTCTTAATGAATCGCGAGGCAAGAGCAGTAGTACGAATCAAATTTGTCAACAGAAGAAAACTTGGTACTTGTCTATCCCAAATGGAGCACAATATTGTCATGATCATTAATTGTACATGCAATCGACAGATTTTCTTCATCAAGAAATTCAGTTTCAAAGTTTTCGGAGTTACTTTCCACGACTTGTTTGCTCTCAGAAACCGTATTTGGATCTTCATTTAAAACTCTTCGCTGTTTCGGAGGACAATTCGAAATATTCTGAAAGCCAATGAGGACCATACCACCAAAGTTTGTTATTGCGTAAGTCATGTATTGTTGCTCCTCTTGTTGCAACATCTGCTGGATTTTCTTTTGATTTTACGTAACTTATCTTTGTTATAACATATATGATTTTATTTCTCTGATTCGATTACTCACAAACACAGGTAACTTTTTAGTTGTTTGTAACCATCCTATCACACATTGTGAATCCGTCCAAATGTATGATCCTTTAAATCTCCAATTTTAATTGCTCCTCTACAAATTTCAAACACCTTTTACACTTCCTGTCAAAACACCCATCAATTCTAATCGAGGCACTGTCATTGTTTTAACAGGTGCTTAGTCGTGTTTTTGCAAAACACGAGGTCGACTTTCACTTCACTACCACATTTCTGATGGAGATAGATAGTTAGTAGCGTACGACTTCATTTGATGCATCACAAAAGCACAGTAAATTTGTAGGTTATGTTTTCATTACCTTCCATTGATAGACACCTTGGAAATGAACACTCTGAGATTTTGCATATGTCTAATCTGACACCCGGGGGGAACCCCCGGCCTCTTTAATTTTTTTTCATCTTTTTATCACTCACCCCATGAGGGGATTTTTTTTTCCAAGGGGGGTTTGTAAAAAATTAAATTTTTTAACCTTTTTAAAGAAATACAGGTGAAAAAAAAAATTCCCAAGGGGTCAAAAACTAAATGAAAATTCCCCTTGAAAAAAAATTTTTTTGCCCAAATTTATTTTCACTTTTTTTCCTGGGCCCTGTCTTTTTGAAAGTTTTATCAGATTTTGGGTTCCCAAGTATGCCCAAAAGGGACACCAGTATCTTTCATTTCAGTTCCGTCTTTTTTGCTATTAAAGAATTTCTTTACCCATGTTTGTAAGCCATTCTCTAAAATTCAGGGAGGCCATCCTTAAAATATTTTTTTGGTTTTTCAAAATTTAGTTAAATTGGTTTCAGTTTCGTTTTTACCCCTTTGTCACAACGTTGTAAACTAAACATAGATGCCCATTTTTTTATCTTGTTTAGCTTAACAGGGGGTTTTCTTTTTTTCTAAATGACTTTCACAGTGGCACCTGTAAAAAGGGGCTCAAAGATACCCCGAAGGGAACTCGAAAAAAATTTCAAAATTTTCTTAAAATTTTTTTTCAAGTCGTATTTGGGTTTTTTCACATGTTTTTAAAACCACAGAAATTTTTGCACGTCCCCTTCCCACTTTTTTTGCAAACCTTTTTTAAAAAAATTCCTTTTCGATGTCTGCTATAATAGCTTATTTTGTGTAGCGGGGGAATCTTCATCAAAAGTCCACATAAATTTCATGAGCATCACCGGCCCCTCGATGGTAAACATTCGTTTAAACTGCTATATTCTGGTTTACATTTGTGATGAAGCACTTTCGATTAAACTACTCGTACCTTTGGGGTTTGATTTTTTGTGGATTTATCACTGCATGATGTGGTAATAATGTATCAAATCACCTTTTGGTATCAATCACTTCTTCTATAATACCTTTACTTAATTGCTCCTGAATAATAGAATCATATTTCTCCAACAGTTCTGGTTTGTTTCTTAACCTTTTGACACACGATTTTAACCGTCCGAAATGACAATTCTTTATTAACTGGCAACAATTCTTTCTCTCTTCTTTCCACGGCCAGGTGACATAATATCTTCCGTTTTTCAAATTTTCAAAGTATCTTTGAAACCTTCCATGACCTCTTTGTCTTCAGATGTCTCTTTATTTTCAACTACACCTATGGCTTCTGTATTCCAAAGATCTACAAGTTCTGGTTTCAAAGGAAGCGAAGAATCAGTTGATTGAAATATTTTTGTTGTAGTCTGGCAATTTCCGTATGTTAAAATCAACAAATTTGTTTCACTTCCAGTTTCGTCAGAGTTTTCATCAGTTCTTCCTGTAAGTAGCCAGCCTAACTTGGATGCAAGTAGATATAATCCAGATTGAATTTCTATTCTTTGTGGGAGAACAATATCAAGATAGAAGTCGTTCCCTATTAATAACTCAACACTTGAAAATTCATTTTCCTTTGGAATATTGTCTGCTAGGTCTACACTATGAATTATGTCATTGATGCCATCTTTCCTAGAACGTTTATTTGTCTCCTTTGAATAGTTCCACTTATGACAGGAACAATGTTTGCACTTATACTCATATGTTCTCCATTCTTTAATTTTAGCTGTAACGTTGTCGAATGTGTGTGAACTGTTTTTACATCTTTGCTACCAAAGGTCACCAACTTAATTTCTTCCATCTTTTCCTTTTTTAACTTAAGTTTCTCTGCTAGTTTTTCCGTAATATATGTTCTTTGTGATCCACAGTCTAATAAAGATTCGCACTTCAGCTCGTTTATTATTATTGAGAATTCAAGATTTCTGTCCTAGCTGTCTGCATGAGAACCATTTCTCCTGAAGATATCATTGCATTTTCTTCAGTTATATAATATGGCTTGGGTATGTTTGTTTCAATATTGTCTTGTATTGTTTCTTTCGAAACAATAGCTGTTTCTCTCCTTACAGCTCCTTTAAACCTTTTCGGGCAAAGACTTCGATGATGTACATTTGATTTGTCACAGTATACACATATTCTACTACTTCTACAGTCAGAAGACGTGTGCCCTTCTCTTAAACATCTAAAGCAGCATCCTTTTAACTTTGACTTTCTTTCTTCAATAGTTTTGTATCTATTACATTCATCACTCCAGTGATTTTTGCTACAGTATCTGCATATCTTCGCTAATGGAAGTAAAACTTTCCTTTTCTCATTCGCAACTAATGCTCCTCCAGAATAGTTTGTCTGTGTTTGGCTTTTATAACGATTTGACATGCTCGTATGTCTATTCGTATGAGGAATTGTTTGTTTATTCGCATACTGACTCGAGTCATTCAGAGATTTTGGTTTGTCAGATTTTTCCCTAGAAACTATGTATTTACGAAGCAAATCCCGTAACGTTTTAATACACCATTTAGTATCCACATCCTTTTGTATTTCAAGTTGAAGAAGAACTTCACTGGGAAGTTTGCTTCTAATCATAGACACAAACACTTGTTGGTCTAAATTTTCATTCATCACTTCTAAGCTGCGTAAATGACGCTCAATCTTGTCGAAAAAGAATCTTAATCCTTCTGTAGTATTCTTCGGTGGTAAGATATTCACTATACCTTTGTAATGTAAATCAATTATATCCTGGAGGTCACCGAATCTTTCACGAAGAATATGAATAGCTATATCATAATTCTCATTTGATAATGTCAGCCAGCAATGGCACTTCTAGCTTCACCTACTAATTTTCCTTTCAAATAATTAAATTTATCAATAGGAGAAAGCTTGTCATTTTCATGAATTGCACTTCGAAAAGAATCCCAGAATTCCGTCCATTGAAGGCGATTTCCACTGAATGAGATCATGTCCAATTTGGGTAATTTCACTGTATTTGTACTTTTATCTTTAAAAGCATGTTGTTCTTCAAAGAACCTTTGTTGTATTTCCATTTGCTCCTCATTTCTTCTTTGTTGATTTTCAAAGAATTCCTGTTGTAGTTTCAATTGAAGCTCACACATATGCTGAACTACAGTTTCTGCTCCTTTATTTTCTAGTGTTTTGTATTCTACATTAAGCCTTTTCATATCTTTTTGAACATTTTCAAGTTTATAAAACTATAGTCATTGCTTTGTCCTGTAAGGCTGAATCATTATCCATGACTACTTGTAAGAAATTCACTATCACTGTCTCCAATAGCTAATGCCAATTTTTCAGACTGGAATAGTAAGTTTTTCCGTGTAATTATTGACTTTTTTCTTGCATTCCTCTATCCTATTTTCTATCCCTGCTTGCTCCTCAGGCATCTATGAGCATTACATCTGAATATTCAGACAATAGCTGCTCCCCATTTCCAATCTCTGTATCTAAGAAGTTGTAAAATCGTGTCCGAACACCTTTTAGATATGACAAGTTAGTATCGCCCATCATGAATTATTCACTGCCGTATTTCGCTGAATAAAATATGATGCATATACCCCACTTCAAAACAAAATATAAATCCTTTTTCTTGTTTTAAATTTTCACCTGTGGGGGGTTTTTAAAATTCCTCAGCATTCATTGCCTACCCTTTACCCTTTTCAAAACGGGGGAATATTTTAAAAAATTCAAAAAAAAATTTTTTTCACAAACTTTCAACTGTAAAGTACAGAACACATGTCTTCATAATACACACTTCATCACAGAAAATCACACGTGGAAATACAATATCACATTTTTAGATTTTTAGAACTTTGCACAACTTGAAAATATTTCCAAAATTGTTTTTCCTTTTTCCACCGAAACACTTTTTAAATTCCTCTTGTTATAAAGCACTTTTCACAAAAACACTTATCCGGTTCGCGGGACCAATTTCAATGTGGTGGAGATTCAGATTTTACACCAACATTGAAGACAAACTTTTTATTTCTTTTTCAATAAACACTTTATTTTTAATTTCAAACCTTTTATAAACTTTATAGTTCTTATCTTAACTAAACATAACACACCGTGTATATTCCAATGACTGTAATGTCCGAATCTAACAAATGCTGTGAAAGGGCGTGTTTATATAGGCTAATTTACCGCCAAAATGTAACATTACAAGAAAAGCAAGAAAAGTGAGAAAGTGTGGCGTGGAGCAAAGCATAGAAGTATAATTTTCCCGCCTTTCTTATTTTTGGCGGGAAGTTATTATGTACAAAGACGAGGAGCAATAACATATAGCTCATTCATTGATAATAAAATAAAATAAACAAAATAATCGTGTATTTCACGACACTGATCAAGCTTTTGTGAGGACCATCGTGATTACCTTAGTGGAAGACTGAAAAACAAACTTTTTTTTTATTTGGCCTTACCCAATATTGTAATATAGGACAGTGATAATAAATTGTCAGCATCAGACCTTTATTGTTGAGGAGTAGTCTTAGATGAAAATTTTGGCTGAGAAAATAATCATTAATCTTCGAATAGAGTGACATTATCACATAAAATTGTGCAGTAAATTTCCCAGCAGAAAGATATTTTTGCACTGAAATGATGCAGCACCAGCAGTGTGTTTCATATACCTTAATTTCCCTATAGATTTTAAAATACAGTCTAATTAGCAAATACAAGCATGTTTCGAGACAGCTGGTTTTGTTATTTTTTACATAATAAATGACCGTCCCCATAATAAAATAGATCTGAAATGTGATAGTCTGGATATCATATATTATAGTATAAAGTTAACACTTTGTGTTAAGGACCACCTCTATATAGAAGCCAATTGTATAAAAAAGATGCTTAAGGCTTCCATTTTGTGTTCTCATTTTATAAACTATAATAGACTGAACTTGAAGCTCAATATTTTTTACTTGTAAAAAAACCATATTAATTTAAGAAAGGTTTATTTGCTCTGAAGTGTAAAGCATGCCAAAGTATAATAGTCTCGTCAGCATTATAATTCTGAGTGCTTCAGTAGTAAATAAAAATCATATTATTTTGGGACACTATAACTTGACATTATCAGACTTTCTAGGTTTGTAGTCATGAATCAAGTGTGATCATTCCTGCATGGATTTGTAGCCGAGAATCAAAATGATTTCTGGATTTGTAGCCTTAATATTTGGTTAAACAAAATGATTCCCAGGGGTTTTTTGTCATTTGGGTTTTGGGGGTATTAATTCCCTTTCCTTTGGAAAACCCTGGATTATATAAAAATTTTGATTTCCCGGTTATGTAGCCATGGATTTTAAAAAAGGGGTTTTCCCGGATTTTGTTTTAGAATTAGGCCCCGCGTGGGGCAAAAAAATTTAAAAATTTAATTTAGGGCAGTATTTAAATTTGAAGGATTATTTTGATCCCAAAAAAATTTTAACTTAAATAGATGTAATCAGGTATTTATTAAGAAAAAAAATTTTAAATAGATAAAATATTTCGGATTTTTAAAATTAAATTTAAACCTTTTGGGTTCTGTCTTTTTATGTCACAGGAAATTAAATCATTTAAAGATTTGTACCCCTTTAAGATATCTTTTATATTTATTTCTAATTTGAGAATTATCATGCAAGATTGGTATTATTTGACTGTATCTTTCTTTTTAAATGCCCTATAATTTTTGTCCATGTTCTCATATGGTTGTATAAAGACATGTTTGACTGTATTCTTGGTGAGCTCAACTTGTACCAAATCCTGAGATCATATATCTAACCAATAAATCTGTAACATTCTTAAACCGATTGAAATGGATATTAGAACGAAATGAATTATCTATGACATTCCATTTTATTTTAATTAAAACTCTATAGTTTGAAAATGTACTAGTGCAAAAATAAGATTGTTTGCAAGCTTGGTATATAGTTTAAAGTGATTTATTACGCAGAATGTGTTATTTTGGACTTGTATAGAGATTAAAAACTATATATTGGACTTAAATATCAATGAAAAATTACATTTTGCACTTACGTAGAGATGAAAAAAATTACATTTTGGACTTAACGTGGATATAGATGAAAAATTACATTTTGGACTTATAAAGGAGCTCTTTATAAGTATAACAGATGCAATACTACAATTTTGACTTACATTAAATGTATCAAGTACAAAAATACATTTTGGACATATATATTTTGACTGTTCAACCAAGCAAGCAAGAGTTTATTTTTACAAATATTGATACTGGTTTATATTTTTCTCTCTTTTGAACCTACTTCTTATAAATTGCCATGTATGACTTATTGGCCATCTCAGCATGGTGAGAATGAGTTATTGATGAAAGTAGGAATGATTTATCTCCTGCTCTTGGTAATAAATAAATAGCTTTTGGTATTTTGTCAAGCCACAGCGGAAATCTACTGATTTGGTACTTGACTGGTTCCTTGTTAATTAGGATAATAATAAGAGCTGAAGTAAAGAAAGATTGTCTGCAGAATTTACTTTGGTGATAAGAAAGAAAGAAACATCATGTTTGTCCATCATAATGTTGGGTGGGTAAGGTTTTTGCAATTTAAGGTCAGGGTTGGGAGATAATTGGATGGGTATGTGGTTCAAGGAATTCAGCTACTGATGAAATTTTGACCAATGTATAATGAGATTTGTCCAATCTTATTTAGCTGAGAGATTTGGCTGAGATTAGATTCATTATTATGGTTCTAGGTGACACAAAAAGATTTGAGCCGCGTCACAACAAAACCAACATAATGGGTTTGCGACCAGCATGGATCCAGACCAGCCTGCGCATCCGTGCAGTCTGATCAGGATCCATGCTGTTCGCTTATCAACTCTATTACAAGTGGAGAAACTGACAGCGAACAGCATGGATCCTGATCAGACTGCGCGGATCAATGCTGGTCGCAAAACCACTATGTTGGTTTTGTTGTGACGCGGCTCAATTGCAGTAGGATTGTAGGAATTGTTTGGCTCAGTCTGCATCATACTTCTCATTCTTCAGAGTTAAGGGTTCATCCCAAATCCTCCTCAGACTTACAGACTTACACTTGCAAGAAAACATGGATTTGTTCTTAATGCACAGAATTTATGGGGGAGGAAGGAATATTGGAATAATTGCTGTCTGACTTTATGAATAATCTCTGCAGAAAATGATACCAGTTTATTTAGATAGGCTCTTAGTAAGAGATTGAGCTATTGATTTTAAGTTATAATTCAATATAATACAATCGGTCATAACCTGTACAATGCTAAATATCCTAAATGGACTAGTCCATCTTTTAATCTGGACAAGACCATTTATCATTTTAAGGGGAAATTTTAAATAAATTCTGCCTGAATAGCAAAGATTGCAGACCATGACAGATATGTCTGCACTGATGGCAATGTAGATTCTATAGCAGCCATCAAGCTAAGCGTGTTTGTGTTTCTACATAAAAAATATATTAATTTATAAGAAGAATGAATAGTGTAGCTGCTCATTGTATTTATTCTTTTGATAAATTGCCTTAATCTTTACTTAGAAAGTAAGATCGCTGAAATTTTTGTCTCATCCTCTTACTTGCAAACAACATGTTATAGTCTACCAAAGCATCATTTCAAGTATCTATAGGACTAATTTTTAAAAAATTGAAGCTCTGGAAAAGTCCATAATGACTGAATTATTGTCAACCATAGAAAGTTTAAAGTTGACTAGATACCGTCATGATATTATTTCAATAAATAATTACAAGAGCAAGCTATTGCTTTGTTTGTCTATTGAATTCAGGTTTTACCTCTTCGGTTTGAAATATGTATCTATATCAGTTTCAGGTGAACATCTTGCATAAAAATATCATGGTCTGTTATTTTCATTTATGATAAATTGCATCACTTTAGTAATGTTTTGATGTATTGTTGTTTCTAGGACCTGTTCTCAAGTAACTGGAAGTCTGGTGTTGCCTCGGTGAAAACCGGAAGATCGGCGTCATTAGATAGTTTACCGGGTAAATATTATCTTTTTTCTTGCTGTGTGGTTAACCTTTTACCACATAAGCATATTGTAAGAATATTATATTAAGATAGTATAAGTAATGCTTCAATACTGATCAAACTTGGCACAAATTTTAACTTGACATAGCCTTTGTATCGGCATGCTCAATCTTAAATTTCCTGTTACCATGGCAATGAGAGACATCTCAAAATTGCCAAAAATCACTATTTTGTGTTGTTTTTTCCATCAAAACTGATTTCAAAGTGTTACAACTTCTAAATGGATTGAGATAGAAACAAAGGCTTTTCAGTGTTGGTTACACGTTGCCTTAAGATTGACCTGAGGCCAAAATTGTCTTAACAATGAGGGGATTCACTGCCCCCTTCAAACCCCCAAACAAAAGGGGGCACATCCCCCCTTGATGTACTTTTTTTGACAACACATGAGAGTAAATTTAAAGTGGCAGGGTGGTTAAAGATGCTGGCTTCAAATGAATCATGCTAAAATCACAGTAGCTCTGGATTAGAATTCCTCCGATATGTTCATGTTAAACATGACTTTTAAAAATCAGTGGTTGTACCTGTGAGCCCATATTTTGTCTCGGGCTGAAACTTTGTTTAGAGGGTCGCTATATTTGTATATTTGTTACACAAGTGAAGTCGGAAAGTCACTTAATGACATTTACATAAATGATGTGATTCAACCTCTATAAAAAGTAATTGTCTTGGCAGAAGGCCAGGCAGCACATATTGTACTGTAAGACCAGAGTCAATTATCTGCCCCACAGCTTCCATCTTTTCATATGAATATTGTCCCGATGAGTCCAAATATAAGTGTGTGATAAACATTTTTAGTTGCCTCAGGATACCCATATGGGTGACACGTTCTAGAATACTGTTTATAATGTTACATTTTGAAATATTGTGCAACAAATACAGAAATAAAAGTCCATTGTGGGAGAGGCAGTATTACTGGTTATTTTACATGTAAGGCGTAAAGCACCATTTTTTAAAGTCTCAACCAAGATACTTGTAGGAAAACGATCTAGTACGGAAAGCTTGGAATTGAACCCATGTCCCCTTTATTAATTTAAATTAATACCTATGTTACTATATATAGTAACAAAATCTAGGGTACCGGTATTTCAGGGCCATTATGACAAGATCTAGGTCATTATGTGATTTTGGCCGCCTTGCTACTCGGCATTATTTTTCCATAATGGGCGAGTGAATGAGCGCACATACAGAATGACGTCATCAACTCTCAGTGACTTTCAAGATGGCTGCTGACGTTGAATGAACTAAAGTCACTTGCACACAAAATTTAAAGTTTAAATGACGTATTCAATCGCAATCAACAAAGCTTAACATTGAATATTTATAAACTCAAGAAAAGAATACAATAACTCATTCCAAGACAAAACATGACCCTCTGAAATTCCAAAAATGATTTCAGTTAGACGGTAGACAAAAAGATCGTATCGATGGCAAATTTTTTAGAGCTAGACATAAATCTCGGAAACCATTCTTGAAGACACTAAAGTTTATAAAAAATACAAGAGTATTATCGATATAAACAACAATAAAACAACATTGTCTCATATTTATTTTGTTTTGTCATATTTTTAAAGGTAATCGGAGAATTAAACTGAATGACAGCTACATGTGTATTAAAATTTTGTTTACATTGACAACAGTCCGTTTCTTAGAAAGGGCGACAACCAAGATTAGCGGCTATGTCTAAATGCCGTATTTCGGACATTATAAGGTATTAAAGACGTTAATACTTGGTTGCTGCTCGGCATTATGCGATAATGGCCCTTGAGTCCATAATGTCCTTCGGGCCTGCGGCCCTCAGGCCATTATGCACATCTTCGGGCCATTATGGCATAATGCCGAGCAGCAACCAAGTACTAACCACTAAGTAGCCAGGCAGTGTTACCAGTAAGTCTCTGTGCCTGCTTTTCCAAATACAAGGCCGGACAAGTCTTGTTATATGTTCTTACAGGGGTAAAGAACTAATGTGAGAATTTTTATTTATTTCAGAAAATCCAATGGACGTGACGGATTTTGAGGCAGTACAGATGAGGTCAACGAGCCTCAGTAATGAGGCGGCCAAACATCGTATCTCTGTGAAACCAAAGACCAAACGTGTGTCAAAGAAAGTGTCAATGAGGAAGAGGGAGGTAATAAATGTTTTCATCTTACAAGACATAATGCATAGTTATCATTAACTTTAGTTATTATGAAACAATGAAATAAATAGTAGGATCACAAGTTTTTGTTGATACAAGACAAAAAAGAAAATTTATTATAACATGTTAAATGATTGTTTTTATAGTTATCTTTGTATGTTTGAAAGAAAAATGTCCAAAAAAAGCTTATATAGATAATATATTACTTAATATAACAAAGAGAAGTTCAAATGGTAAGATTGAGTGATATAGGGTCATTGTTTTATAGTCTTCTCTTGTTTTAATGTGTAACGTAAACAGATGTAAAGCCTGGGGGCAAACTTTGTGGGTTTTTAAAAAAAAAATTCTTTCATGATTTTGATATATCTACTTATTGATGTTTCTTAGCATTTTAATGTAGAAAAACATTATATATCCATATTTGAATATTTTTTTTCTCATCAGAATTGATTTTCCTCAAGGGACAAAACTTTTAGTTGATACAAGACAAGAACTCTTGAGTTCATTCCCTTATATTTTTATATGAACTCTTTGAAAAAGAAATGCATTATAAATAATAAGTTATTTAAGACAAAACTTAATATGTAGTTATTTTCGTTTATATTCAAGTATCTAGAATTTCATATTTTTGATGATGCATTAAGTCCACAGTATCTGTCAAGCAATAAAAAGATAAGATTTGAATATAAATTGTTTAGAATTTTGACCTTACATGTAAGATCATATTGGCATGGCCTATTGTTGTAAGTCATTGCTGATTCATGTAGAAAATTTGATTTTGTTGAAAATTTGTTAGTATTCGAGAGGGAGAATTAGGATCCAAAGGCTATTATTATTATTGTCATGTAATTGTAAAAATAATTTATGCAAAACTGACAAATATTTGTATGTAGTATGTTATTCATATGTATATGTAAAAGTATTGCAAGCACTGTATTATGTACAGTATGTATGTTTATGTTGTCTTGGCCATATTCATCACTATGTAATTGTTAATGTGGCCAAATGCATGATATTATGCCGGTTTGCTATTTAAAAAACTGAAACTATTTTGAATAATTATGATATGATTATATGATTTCAGAGGTCACCAGCATCGCCCCTGTTACCAGATGTAAAAGAGGAATCCCCGACAAAATCACTGTCAGATCAAGGTATATAGCTCATGTCATGTGTTTTTGATTTTAAAAAATCTGTTTGAGTTAACCATTTGTTAACTCCTTACCTGATGAAACCAAAATTGATTAGCATTTGTCACCAGTATAGAACCAGGCCAATCTTCACATCTGTGCAGTCTGACCAGGCTCTATACTGTTTGCAACTAAGTTCTGAACTCAATCTTTGAAGAATAGGGAGAAGAACTATTGTACTCACCCTGGCATTGCTGTTGTCGTCACTGTCACACTTTGGTTAAGTTTTTGCATGCAAGTTGGTATCTCCAAAACTTCCAAAGGGAATTTGTTGGAAATTCATACATTTGCTCTTTGTAGTTATCTTATGTTAGGTTTTGTTTGGATTTTCACATTTTATACTTTTTGAGGATGTGAAGTGGTATCAATTATTTCTGAGCAACTTGCATTTTGAGAATTGTTTTGAGATAAGTCTGAAAATATTGCAAAAATAGTCTGAAAATATTGTAGAAATTTTTCCTTAAACTTTTTAAATGATGAAGGGCAATACCAGTTTAACTAATTAGTCAAATTAGTATGAAAAGTCTTCATCAGTATTGATTTTAAGGTAAAATATACACAGTGTTAAGCTGGTGGAATTTCAGCATGTTTTGCCATTCATATAATTTATGATATCCTATAAGGATGAAAAATAAAGCAATGTGATTTTATAAGGTTTTGTTTGAATAGATAGATAGAAGCTTATGCTCTTTAAATGCATTATGAGTTTTATAATAGTTTAAGTTTTTTTTCTTATTCTGTATTTCAGAACATAAGGACACTAATGTTCCCCACAAGACTGTTATATCAACCACAATTCCTGTTGGTCCACAAGCAGACGCAAATGTTAATGTCATTCCAAAATCGGAACCTAAAGATATTCCAAGTCATCAAGAAGTCACAAGAAGGTCACATGTCAGAGATATGGCAAGGTCAGACCCAAGTGTTATTCCAGGGTCAGGATGTCATAGTGACCATAAAAGTAGGCCGCGATCTTTGTCACCATTGTCGACAAGCCCAGTGTCTAAGTCTATGCTAAATGATGTGAAATTGCGACCCAGGCCTACTTCAGGAAAGTTTGATGGTGACGATGTTAAAAAAGAAGCCGCAAGTAGTGAAAATGAACTGGCAAAAGCCTTTAACAGGGCAAAGAGAATTTCTAAAAAGTTTGATGAAGAGGGTAATGTAGTAGAAATGAATGCCAAGTCAAGTAATAAGGTTCAAGGGAAAGAAAAGCAGGCAGAAGAAACTAAACCTGTTTTAGTTGCTTCCCCTGTCAAAGACTCACCTGTATCACCTGTTTCAGGTGTAAGCTTTGTTCTGAAAAAGGAACCGTTGCGACCAGGAAACAAAACAGACAGTTCAAGAAATAGTGATAATGAGCCAAAAGAACTTTCAAAAACTTCAGCCCCATTGCCAAAGGCCACAATAACAGACACCCCAAAATCTGTTATTATTAGCACAAGTAGTGTTGAAACAGCAAAAGAAAGCAAGCCAGTTGAGAAAGAAGTTAAAGTAGGTGTAACAGAGGTGTCTCCAAAGCAAGGATCTCCTGAGAAATTAGCTTCTCCGAGAGAAGACTATAAACTTAAAAGAGCTGTTAGAAGTAAAACACTGCCAGTTTCCAAAGATATAATGAACAAAACTGAAGAACCTGAAACCAAAGTAATGGTAACCAGATCAGGAAGTCCACCTCTAGGGAATGTGAAAAGAAATGACTACGAAAATGTTGAAATTGGAGGGAAAGGGCCAACTTTTCAGTCTAAAAGGTCGTCCTGGGCTCCAGCAAGTGCAACTACCGCAAATGCTATAGCAGAACCTGCTTGGGTTGTGCGTGCAAGATTGAAAAAAATGGAACCGGATAAAAAAGTAGAAGTGGATAAACCTGATACTGCTAAAGAAGTTAAAGTAGAAGTTAAAGGAGCAAGTCAGAGTAATAGTGTTAAAAATGAAAAAGCTGAAACTGTTGATAAAGTAGCAAATGAACAAAAATCTGATATTCCAAAGGGCACAGTGCAAACAGGTGGTGTAAAGACATGGGCTCAAAATTTTAGTGCAAAACCATTTGAAAAATCACTAGGATCTAAGCCAAATATTGCTTCTGTAAAACCAAGTGTTCAATCTGTTAAGCCTCCTGTAACAAATATGGATCAACAATCTAAAGCAAGTGTTTCAGTAAATCCATCAGTTAGTTCTAATTTTGTTACTTCAGCAAACTCAAAGCCAACTGCAACAGTATCTGCCAAACCAAATGTTACATCTGTTTTAAAACCAACAATTTCTTCAACTGTTTCTAAACCAAATTTTTCTTCTCCTGCTAAAACATCTGTTTCAGGAGCACCAAAACCTACATTTTCTAAGCCGTCTGTGACGGCCAGTTCAAAGCCAGCTGTGTCAGTCACTTCAGCTTCAAGTGCTGACAAACCTGCCAGTTCAGTTTCTGGAACATTAAGCTCAGACAAACCATTTTCTCAAAGTGTTAAATCTACCACAGCATTTGGCGGTGTGTCCTCTGCATCAAGTAACTTTTCAAGGTCTTTTACTGCGAAATCAGGGACCAGTGTTCAAAAGACAGTTCAAGATACAAAGTCTGCTTTTCAGTCTTCTGTGAAACCAGTCAGTATTGCAAGAGCAGATTCAAAAGACTCTACAAATAAATCTATATCCATCAGCAGCATTAACAAAACATCCAATCAAGATAATAAAAAAGCTGATAATGATATGAAGAATGCAAGTACTGCAACTTCATCTTTGAAATCTAGCGGCTCATTTGATAAATCAAAACCAGCACTTAGCAGCGTTGGTGGTTCAAAGCCGGAAACCAGCTCAGCAGTTCCAGCCTGGAAACAAGCTTTGAATCAGCGGAAACCAGCAACTGTGTCCCCATCAGTGAAGATAGAAATAATAGACAAAGATGCAGAAAAACCAGCTCAGAAAAAGGTTGAAGAGGTGAGATTTATACACCTGTGTATTTTTACTAATTGATGCTTTGAAAAACATATTCAATAAGATTTTTTGGTCACTGATTCAAACAAGGTAAAATTTGTGTACCTTGTTGTACACTTGGTATTAAGTATTATGAAAAATGATAATTATGAAATCTAAATCTTGTGGTATGTTCATAAAGCATTGATATTAAGGTGTCCATGGCCCATTGGTTGTTAACTTCAAACCACTTCTCCCTCACTGCTGTGGGTTTGAATCCAGCCAGGGACTTTGGATTTTTTCATGTGAGGAAGCTATCGCATCTAACTCACCGAACATTAGTGGTTCTACTCAGTTGCCTGTTCATACCTGAAATAATGCATTGAGGGTCATCTGAGGTCTTCCTCCATCAGTAAAGCTGGATTGTCACCATATACCTTTGCCTTGTCAATGATGGGATGTAAAACCCAACCAAAAAAAACATGATTTCTCAAGGCATTGCATTAATTTATATTTTTTTTTGTTGATAATTGATTTTGATACAATTTCTTGCTTTCTTGATATTGCAGTTGAGAAACAAATTTAAGACATGGTAAAAATTAATGTGATAACCTGATTATTCTTTACCATCTGTTGTATATGTGATTTTCTTGCTCATTTGATGTTGAACTCTTTCTAATATGTTATAAGGCAGAGTATAAATTCAAGTTGACTGAAACCTTTCCTTGTAGATCAGTGCCGTTTCATAAACTTTGGCTCATGAGTCATTTATTGCCTTTTACATAAAGTAATTTCAACCTAAGGTTGTTCCCTGAAGCTGAAAAATTGTTGGGAAATACTCCCAAATTCTTCTGCAAACCACATTGATGGTGGGATAACTGGTTAGGAAACCCAGAAAAAAAAATTGTTTGGTGTGAATATGATTTAAAGAGCTATGGCAGGCATCACAAAAGGGTTTGATAAAGAAAAATACTGCACAGATTTACAATTCAACCAGGCTTGGCTCATAATGCTGGAAGTATACTTTAGATACTTTATTGTTACATGCTTAATTTACTCCTTTCTGAATATTTATTACCATATTTTTTTTAATTGATTTTGTCTCAACAGTATGTGATACCAGTATTGTGTTTGCCTGAGTCTGATTCATTATATGCATGTTCTATAATAATAAAAATCCCCTCTTCTAACTCTGCAACATTAATTATGCCTTGCTGTTTATATTTCTTATTACAATACAACTGTCGTTCTGAGAAGAAGAAAAAATCAGCCCTATGTTCTTGCATTAAACATGCATGAGTTTGAACTTGAATCCCATGCTATGCTCAATTTGTAAAAGTAGATGTGTCTTGCTTTGAATATACCAAAATGTTGTTAATTGGTTTATAACGAGGCATAGCTGGGTTTAAATTTATGTGTAGGTCAATCTAGAAGGTTTGGAGGCACAACCCCAAAGATTTGTTTTGCTTTGGAATAAAAAAACACACACACACACAACAAATCATGTGTGAATTTGATTTTTGGGAAAATCAATTGTGTGAATTCTTATATATTTTTAAGATTTATAGTTAAAAAATAATGAAAACATTTTACATCCATTTTACATCACACCATAATTTTTCTTTACACAGTAAAATGGACAAAAGAATGTTAACCCTTTACCACATATATACGCGAAACAACGCACTTTCGACCCCCCCCCCTTTTTTAGGCCTCAAATAGTGAAAAAATGTCCTATTTGGGCCCCAAACATAAGTTTTCGTTTGAGAAATGTTGCTTAAAAAATTGAGCACTTTTTCGGCGCCGCCCCCCATCCAAAAGATACATCAGGGGGTTGCCAGAAGGGGGATGTGCCCCCTTCTGTTAGGGGGGTTTGAAGGGGGGCGGAGTCCCCCTCATCGCCAAGAAAATTTTGGACTTGTGAGAGGCTAAAAATGACCCCAGGTCGATCATAATGTAACGTTTAACCAACGCTGAAAAACCTTTGACTCTATCTCAATCCCTTGAGCAGTTGCAGCACTTTGAAATAAATTTTGATGGAAAAAATCGAGGCAAAATAGTGATTTTTGGCAATTTTGAGATGTCCCCTCGTTGCCATGGTAACAGGAAATTTAAGATTGAGCATGTCGTTACAAAGACAATGGTCCAGTCAACATTTGTGCCAAGTTTGATTAGTATTGAAGCATTTTTCATAGTTTCATAGCAGTTTGAACTTGTAACAGGAGGCTTTTCAGTGAAAACGGCCATTTTTCACAATATGCTCATGGGGGAAAGGGTTAACTAAAAAAATTATAAATGTTACAAAACAACAATTTTTCACCAAAATTAGGGCAAATACGACATGTTAACATGGAAAAACTAGTTTTTAGGTGATTCCAAAGTTTTTCATCATTTTTTGTTAACCCTTTACCACATATATACGCGAAACAACGCACTTTCGACCCCCCCCCTTTTTTAGGCCTCAAATAGTGAAAAAATGTCCTATTTGGGCCCCAAACATAAGTTTTCGTTTGAGAAATGTTGCTTAAAAAATTGAGCACTTTTTCGGCGCCGCCCCCCATCCAAAAGATACATCAGGGGGTTGCCAGAAGGGGGATGTGCCCCCTTCTGTTAGGGGGGTTTGAAGGGGGGCGGAGTCCCCCTCATCGCCAAGAAAATTTTGGACTTGTGAGAGGCTAAAAATGACCCCAGGTCGATCATAATGTAACGTTTAACCAACGCTGAAAAACCTTTGACTCTATCTCAATCCCTTGAGCAGTTGCAGCACTTTGAAATAAATTTTGATGGAAAAAATCGAGGCAAAATAGTGATTTTTGGCAATTTTGAGATGTCCCCTCGTTGCCATGGTAACAGGAAATTTAAGACTGAGCATGTCTTTACAAAGACAATGGTCCAGTCAACATTTGTGCCAAGTTTGATTAGTATTGAAGCATTTTTCATAGTTTCATAGCAGTTTGAACTTGTAACAGGAGGCTTTTCAGTGAAAACGGCCATTTTTCACAATATGCTCATGGGGGAAAGGGTTAAACAAGGAAGAAAAAAAAATGTTATGTTTATTTGTTTTTATGTTAAGAATTTGTCAAATAAAGAAGCTTAATAGGGCAAAAAACGTGTTTTGACATGTTAATTTGTGCAAAATGATTCATCATATCATTTTTGAACAAAATGTTTTATACAAAAGAGCTTAATATAAATGTTGTAATATCTTTATTAGTACTTTAAGTAGACTTCTGTTTAAATCAGTTATGACCTAGTGACCTATTTAATTTGCTTATTTGTGATTTTTTTTTTCCAGAAACCTGCCCCTGTCCAGCTTCGACCAGAAAAATGCGGAAATATGTCTGTGAACAGACCATCCAAGGTGCTGGATATGGTAAAAAGCTTCCAGAATCTTCAGGTCACGTGATCAGGATGTATATTATGTCACATGACAACAGCCAACCAATGAGATCAGTCCATCATTGATGTATAGACTGAATTGACCAATGAAACTGCTTGCAATTTTACACTTTATGAAGAATCTATTTCTACATTCAGTATTTATTTGATGTGGGTTTTCTTATAGACATAATACAGCATGGTTTATAACATGCATTTAGAATGTTTTTTTGCCATTGTCAGACAGGCTTTTTTTACATTCAGTAGCTTTATTTCTGCATAATCTATTTCTAAATCATCATGAAATATTTTTGCATTTGTATGATTACAACAGTTACAACGTATATACATAAGAATGACCAGTTGTTTTAAATTTAATTACTTTTTTTCCAAAGCTTTTTTTTTTTAGATGTTCCAACTTTTTTTAAGTGTTTGATTTGTATACACCTAACTATTTTTCAATATAAGATGTAATTGCAAATTTTACATTTAGATAAAAGGCTGTGAAAGTTATGTTTTCCTGACTTAAGAAAAAGTAAAATTTTGATGTAGCATAATTTTCAATTCATTCCTGTGTAGAATGTCAAATTTTACTAATCAATAGTGGTAGTGTGTTCATTGAATTCAAAGTCATAAATTATTTTTTTTGAAAAACTAGCACTTATAGTATTGGGTGTTCAATTTTAGATTTAATTTTAAAGATGATAAGGGTGTCCCTGTCTTATTGAAAATACTAGGTCCATTACAGCCTTAATTGTTAGTATAGAAATTTATTGGAATATGAAATATAGGAAACAAAATGTTATGAAATTATGATAAGACATATAGATTTATATTTTTCCTTATCCACATAACTTACATGTTAACGAATATGCATTTTTAAAAATGAGCATGTATACATGTGTTTATTCAATAGGCTTTCATTGAATATGTACTGTGTACTATGTACATACGTAAGAAATTGCCTGTACATCATAATATCTCGTGTGTAAATAATGTACATTCTGTAGAGAATTGTATAATAATAAATGTATTATATTGTACTGTATAAAAAAAGAGGGGATTTTTACAACAGCTCTCGGATGGAGTGTTGATTTATGTATATAGAAGTGGCTTTATGATTTCATAAGTAATTTGAGTATATCTTTATGTACATATATATGTATATGAGAAAAGGCATTATGAATCCATTATCTGTTGGCGACACTAGATGTACATAAAACACTGACAGTATATCACTTGAAATGCACATGTCCACAGTTTGGTGCGCAACAATTGAAATAAGAGTTGCAACAAGTACAATAAGAGTTGCACTACAGAGATATTCTAAGAAAGACAATTTCTGTATGTTAAGTTTGGATCTTTTTTTTATGAAATAGAAGTTAAAGTTTATAAAGCTGTATGAAAAGAAATGAGGGTTTTAATGGTTTTGGGATGATTTTTTGTAACAGCGCAATTTGCTTTGAAGGAAATATACATTAAATATATATTTCTTCATACAGGTTATAGGAAGTATACCTTATTCATAATTAAAACAATATTATTTTTTAATTTCCTTGCAGCAGATATATAGCTTTATACACTTAAAAATGAAAGAAAATCTTAGAATGGGCCAAATACTTTAAATGACATGCTTAAAAGATGTATTTATTATATTATATTACCAGTGCTTACCTCAGCTTCTTAAGGCATTTTCATGATGAATATTTAATACATGTATTTACTATTTGATCAATTGTCGAAAAATGAATTTCTTATACCTGTCTGTTGTCTGATTGTAGTCTAAACAAAAAAATTACATCTTGTATATGTGGATGAATTTGAAGAATATTGGTCATGGATTCAAGGTTCTGATTGGTTGATGTCAAAGTTTGTATGCAAAATTGACCAATCACTGCTCTGTTAACATAAGGCCATAACTTTAAATATTTGACAAATGGATGGCAAGCTATCATACACATTTAATCTTTAGAAAAATTGAATGTTGTCCATTTAACCAATGAGAAGCATGCTCTTATTTTTAGAAATTAAGCATTCCTATACTGGACCAATAAGAATCATTGATTTGTGAATTTGACCAATTAGAAGCAGGCTAACAGATTTTCTTAGAAAAATATTATCCATACATTAGACCAATGAAAATCAAGTATCTGTTTATTTGACCAACAAGAAGAAAGCTTGTGAACATATAAAGAAATTAGTTAGGTTCTGGACCAATGAGAATAAAGTTTACATATGTTTGACAAACTTTGGTTGTTAATTATCATATTACCCTGCAAGCAGATTTGATATGCATCTAACTTGCATGTTTAATTTAACTTGATATTTTTGCATAAACATATATATTTTTTACAATTATTTGATCTCTTATGTAATAATTTTAAGCAAAATATGGTGATAGAGGCTTTTTATGGGCTAAAAGGGTGATTATTTCTAGCTTTCTTAAAGCCCAGAGGTTGGAAACCAAATGATTTTGTCTCCAGATGTGAAATGTCTTACTGTTTCCACAGGGTTTATAAGCAAGTGGTCTCATAACAAAAATTATTATAAGAAACTGTTGAAATATAAAGCAGGTAATTTATGTAATTTTTGTGAAAAATATTTCATTTCCTAAAATAGCTGTTTTTGATCTTTATACGTAATAGTGCTGTTCTTTGTACTATGAAATGCTGACATCATGCTTTGAATTTAGATGTGTACTTCGTTAGTTGAAAGGATTTCTGATTTTCAGAAACTATTTGGTCACTTTAGTGAAGTAATAGGTTAACTCCTATTAAATTATATAAGATGTTAAATCGTTACTGGACTAAGGTGACGATCTGTTATATAATACTGCAGTCATAAATATTAAAAAATCAACACTTTCTGGATGTTCATTTTACATGTTAAATGCTACCTGATGAAATATAGACTTTTATCAGTAGTAAGATATATATCATATCATTCACTGCAATGTCTCTAAATGTGGATAAATATGTGTTTTGTATTAAGAAAATTGTATAATTATTTAATGACAATAGTGGCATTAAGAAAAAGCATTTTGCTGTATTTCACTTGTACAATTAAGTGCTCAGGTTTGTGTGAAAAATGTTTCTATTTCAATGAGATATATTCAATATTCCATTGAGAACAAATAAATATTCTCTATATACACTTACCTATCTAAACACACATATTTAAACATGAAAGTGGCTGAAGTTTTCATTATCTGTGAACTATATTTCAAAGGAATAAAAGCCCACAAAACATATTTGTGAAAAAAAATGTGCTGCCAAGAGAAAATGGTCCTCGTGCACAGTGATGTTATGCAGTTGTTGTTTTGTAGTATATACATTAAATCTTGTTTGCTGTTTTTTCATCTCTTAAAGTTATACAAAGAAGCCAAAAAAAGAAAAACAACACCTTGATATGCATTTTGGAATATATCCGCAATAAATGTTCAGTAGTAAAATGCAGACCTTTAAAAAAAACAACAACAGCAAAAAATGATAAAAAATACTATGCTTGATTAAAAGAAAATATTTTAAAGTTTTTATAAACGAAACATTCTTCATGTACAGAGTATTTAAAACATTGAATAGTATTGAAATTTTCCTAATTGGGTTGTCACAGTTCATTCAATTATGCACAATGATTTAAATGTATTATAATATTCACATTTTTCGAATACATTCCAATCCTAGAGGGATCAGTAAAATCAAATATTTTTTATTCGGGCCCATTTTTTTTCTTTTTTTCAGTGTACCGCTTTATATATTTTGACCCAATATTTATCAATATTGCAAAAGCCAGTACAGATTTTGATTTATTTACTAAAGTTGCTTGCGTTTCGAAATATTTTCTTTTATTTATTTCAATAGCTTTCTTTCAAACCTTTTTGGCTTTTATTAGAGTTGACTTAGCCAATTTATTATCCTTGCCTTACATTTTTTGGCATTTCTGTCAATTTTATAGTTTTAAAAGATAAATTATGTGTTTGTTTTCAGTAGTGTTACTTTTATCAGTGATTTTTTGTGTTTATATTTCTTGTTGTTACAGTTGGGATGATGTATATTGACACAAATTTTACTAAATGTTTACCATTAATGATATATTTCACATATTAAAACATTTATGCTGATTTTTCTTTCCATGTTTTTTTCTTTCTTAGACCTCCCCTTTGTTGAATGTTTATTGTGTTCTATACCGATGAACTCCCAAATACATCAATGCGGCATCAATGGTAGTGGTGTTGGTAGTTTAATCTCCGGATCACGGCAGTATGCCACATTTAATTTACCAGAGGACAGTTCAGCCACCGCATGGTTTCTAGGAAGGCTGTCACTTCCGCAAGGAACTGATAAGTTCTGTACATGCCAGAGTAGAGGTACAGTGCAAATGAACGTAGAAAGGATTTCATGATCAATCACAACGAAAGTGAACTGCCCCTTCCGATAGTCGTAACCGGGTCGCCCGATTCACAGCCAAACACTATACCTCTACGTTGAGAGTTGACTGCCGCATCAATGTTTGGATTTAAGCTTTTGAATATGGTCGCCACCAGAAATTCAAATTGGTGAATCACTCCAGACAGGTGTAAGTCAGTTGATATTTTGAAACTTAAGATACACGGCTATCTGTCCCTGATGTAACCTCTTGTTCTTTTGACTTGCATAAATTGTAGGAACCTTGTCTAGTCGATTGGTACTGGTAGTCAAATGTCTTAACCCTTACAACGGGAAAAATATCTTGAATGGACTTGTCCATGTCGACTGATTTATTGTATTTAGTGGGAATTTCAAAATACTGACTAAAAAGCAAACTGATGTGCTGGCTTATTTTGACGTATCCGTATATTGCAGCTTGCGTAACTATATAAGGTTTTTATAAGTTTTTTGTCTAAAATATTTCATACAGCAGCCCCATATATTTCATTGTCAACATATAGGATTTTTTCTAAACAAGCCAATCTGATAATCCAGGGTATTTCAAATAGAAGGACCATGGTGTTTCTTAAAACCCAATGAAATAATGAGCATGTTAATTGATGGAAAAAAGTCACACCAGTATAGGCAGGTGTTGCTGCATGTTTCGGTCACTATACAATGTTGCATACAATGATACCATGGCCTCCAAAACCCTCCGCGGAGAAGGCACACGGCAGTACCATAGATGATTGGTTGAGCTGTCGTGACTAACTCTAGAGGGTGGCGCTAGCAAGAGCTGTATTTGTTAGAGATTCCGTCGGAAAGCTGTTGCCTTGGATAGTATTGTCGTCTCCTTCAACCACCAACGAGCGAAGAACAAGTTCCGGGAAGACTCTGCATGACAAATCGCCGCTGATTTGGGCTCTATGAATTGACCAGCAAGTGCGCAGATAATCTGGCCCATATGGTTATTCCAGCGGTCAGTATATATAAATCTATCTACAACAACTACCATGGCCAAAGCCATTTAAAAGACACGAATGAAAGTAAGAGGAGGTAGCGACTAGCTGAATGTTATTAATTTTATTTACATGTATCAAAATTGGTTTTAATGAATATTACGAAAAGATGAATGTTCATTAGTAAGCATTTACGAAATCAGCTGTTGTTTTTTGTCTATCAATCAGCAATTCCATATAAAATTATTTAAAAGCGACCCGACCAATGTATTTAATACATGTAGTGGATTTTGTAATACTTATAATGATTTGTTTCATAATTAAAGTTGTGGTAAAATGGAACAACTTCAATCGGTCGTTGTGGTGAACAGATGGTGTTTGCGCAGACCGTAATTATATTTCCAGTACTTAGTGTTTCTTTAGCTTAAGCAAAGCTTTCTGAAGTTTCTGAACAGGCAAGAAACATTCCAATTTAAATTCATAGTTTGAGAAAAAAAGCCAAATTGTTGCAATTGCTCCGAAAGAACATGGAGCTTTATATTACGTAGTTAAAATCTTTGGAATTTATAAATAACATAATTATTAGGGGAAAAAATGATTAAAAATAGTTATACGAAAGAAGCAACGTTTTAAATTTTATTATGATTTAATAAAACCAGAGACATAGATAACAAAAGTTATCTATGTCTCTGATAAAACATAATGAACATCAAATGTAACATGGTTTAAAGCTAAACATAACATTCATGTAAACATTTTAAATATTAAATATTTTATGCACAATAATTATCAACAACATATACAAGAAAAGACAACTACTATAATCGGAATGTGTAAGTCATATACTGATTGTCTCCCTTGACAATGACTATACGTTTAATACGATTGTATCGTGAAGAAGAAATGGGCAACACAAATGAACGCATTTTAAACTGGAGGAACATTTTACATTCTTCCATAGTTCATTATAAATCACATATTTAACAAAATCATAATATTCTGTCAATTGGCAACGACAAGATGCAATAAAATCAGCCCCTAAATAACGCTACGCATAAGTAGATGTGAAGGTAGTCAGATTGGGTTGCCTGCCATCATGAAGAAAGCTAAAGTGATTTAAACATAGTCCATCTTAACCATGCCTTGTTAACCAAAGAAAAAAATAAACGCGCAATTCCAGAGAATGGCTTAAAGGGTCTATGACCCCCGCCACACCCACACCCCTGTAATTTAGCTTGTACGTGGAACCCCTCTTTAAATTTATATATTACTTTTTTATATTTATATATTAACTTTTTTGCAACTAAAATCACGCAAACACCAGTGAAAAAAAAACATTTTTTACTTATAGATCTTCTTGGAAAACTGCTAAAATGTCCCCCACCCACTTCGGAAGGTGCATTACCTCAAATTTTGCGACCACCTCTGTTTTAGAATCATGGATCCGCGCCTGACATAAATTGAGTAGGAGCATATTCAATGCGTAGTTAGCGCAACAATTAACATATTTTTTTCTAACGATGATATCACGTGTTTGGCGCGTTGATTGGTCACTATCCCCCGCTACCCACCCTACAATCCATCCTACCTCTCCGAAACAATGTCAAGTGCATTATTGGAATATGTTTTAATATTTGATATATGATTTTGTTTCAATTTCCTTCATTCCCCGCAAAAAAAGAAAGAAAAAAAGATACATACATGTCTATATTTATATATTTGGAGGGTAGGGGGACCAATCAATGCGCGAACACTTGTGGATGGGTTCATCTTACACACAACAATGTATTTATGTATGTATGTATGTTCAAAGGCACAAAAATCATAACAATTTAATCAATGTGCCCTACTTAACAAGAATAATCAAGGCTTTTCAAAATGATATACTAGTAGATCTGTGTTTTAATTTCAAATCAAATGACCATTTACATGACTGGATTTATAAATAAAAAAGAAAACAATTGTTCATTTTTGTGGAGGTCAAAATAATTGTGATACAAGTAGATATAAGTGTTTATCTTCTAAACTAAATACATGTATTCTGAAGTCATTAGACATTATAGAATCATGACAAAATACTATTACTAAATGCGCATGCGCCTGCCTATGCATCTTTTTTTTATCACAGCTAAAACATTTAATAAATATATGAATTGTTAGAGAAGACAACTCTTTATTTTGTCTTTCTCCGTAGTTAATAAGTGCAAGTTTTCCTCCATAATTAACACATTTTTGGCCTTCCACGTCTTTCTGCGACTTTGTTCGAATTAAACGCCGGCCTTTTCCATGTTATGTTTTACACTTATAGTTTTACCCTCCCCAAGTTTAGCACTTATTTGAGCTTTCTTTACGTTTAACACTTTTGTTTGAACTTGTCTGTGTTTAAATTAACTAATACAAATTAAAACTTCGTACAAATTTATAAAAAATGATGTCAGAAATTTTGTATGGATTTTCTTTTTCGATCAGGTAATGGAAGTTAAATTGTTATTCTTTTTGAATATACGTCTTCGTGTCATAACTATACCAAATACTGTATTTATTCCAGACAAAATGTCAAGACGACTTTGCAAGTCCTCAGAATTTGAACTCAAATGCTCTTTGAGTTTTTTTTGTTTGACAACCGTCAACGTGTTTTAGTTTTTGAACATGTTGGTGTAATCAATCCTGACTTTTTTGTCTGCCGAACTACTTTTTATTTTCAAATCATTTCGTTTATTCCTGCTGATCGATGCACTCATCACAGCGCATTAATCCGTTCTCGTCACATTGCATACAACGTAAGGCACAAAACTCTTCCGTGAACTCATTCCGGTGCAGGGACTTTTTCGAGCCGTGGCAAAACGTGCAGGGAAGGTAACGGTAGCCGCCACATTTATCACAGGAGTATCGAACTTGTATTTTCTAAAAATAGAAAACGACACACATACCCAATTATGGTAAAACGTCTTGAACTTACGCTAAAATACAAAGTTCTGAAAGGTTTCTTTGAGAGAAAAAAGTATCGTAGAGAAAAAAGGTTGTTTTTTTTACTTTAAAGCATTAAATGCTCCACCCCAACCCCACCTCTAGACACAACTACCAACATTTTATAATAAACTAAATAAAGAAGAACAGCAACAGAAAAGAACTAACAGAACAAAGTTCTTCTCCGAGAGAAAAAAAATCTTCGATGATATGGCTTGTTTTCTTTTTTTTTTACTTTAAAACATAAAATACTCCACCCAAACCCCACCCCTTAAACAGAACCGCCAACATTTTTAAAAGAAAAGAAAATACGAAACAAAAAGAACTAACAGAAACAAAAACATGTACAAGAAAAATATCGTCTGCCAGCAGATAAAAATAGACTTCAATTACAATATTTGCCGGAAGTAATGATGTTCTCCTCAACTGTTTATTGACATATTGACAGTTTAATACATACACGCATTACTATTTTGCATTTCATTAATTTAAATAAATTCCCAATCAATGAAGATTTAACATCTCTAGACACAAGGCCGAACTTTGCATATACATGTATATAAAGTTTCATCCAATCATTAACAAGGATCTTCAAGGAAATGCGCAATAATTCTAATATCAAACACTCTCGTGTATTATAACTCAAATCTACATATTTTTGTGCGTTCGTCCTTCAGAATATATTTTTTAATATGGGACTAAAATATCCTATCCGAAATACAAAACCTGTATAGGATATGACGTCGAAATAACGAAGAACTTGTGAAAAAAGACTTGAACGCTGACACTATTTGCGCAGTCTGAATTTCAGATTTTATACTGTTACTTGCTCAAATATTAGTCGTTTGATGTTGAAACCCCCTGTCAGTGCACAATGGTGAGTCCGAAATTCAAAGAAGGCTAAGTCCATTACACTATTTTACGGGCGGAAAAAGTTTACCGGACTTTATATTCACTGCCTGTGTACTTTCTATAAACACTTGAAGATAAAAGTCAACTGTTTATCACATTATTTATTTAAAACTCGAAAATGGTCAGGAAACAACTAGGCTACCATAAATAATTCTCTTTGAAGAGTATATATAAACATATTGCTGGTAAAAGGCCATAAATGAACACATTTTACGAGCGTTTTATGTCAGCCGACAAAGTGAATCTGTGATACTTATGATGTAGCTCGTTAAATTTCACAGTTCTTCTGAAGGTTAATGAAGTCATGTCATTTTACTTCAAAAATAATAATATAAAAAATAAGATGAAGTAAAAAGTACCCCCAGCAAAAACGGCAACAACAAAATAGCAATAACAACAAAAATGCAATAACATGAATTAACTAAAGGGACACCAGTGAGTATTTTTTATAAAACCGGAGTGGATTTTTTGGAGATTTTATACCATTTGATAAAGCTCTATGCCAATAACTTATATGCAAAATCTCAGACCGTTCGTTCACACGGTTCCTCCTGAGTTATCATTTCTTTTACAAAACCAATGTATGTCTTCCTTCCAATAAATACCATATAAAAATACATAAATAAAAAGCCCAAACCCTCGTCCTTAGGAACTATACCTTTGACTATGACCAAGTCAAACTTATGTATGACTCAGGCAACACAAGTTTGACCGTTTTAATGTTAAATAAAGCTTTCGCCGTTTACGACAGGTTTGACTGTTGACCACGGATTAAGTAGCATGCCAAAACAGGATTGAGCTAAATAAGATTGGCTGTCTAATACAGGCTTGGCCGCTTTCTACAGACTTGGCTATGAAACACAGTATTATCTTTTAAAATCAGAACGGTCTGTTTTGTCGGCTTAGCATTGGGATGACTGTTTATGGCAGGTTAAATTGCTTGGCACATATTTGATCATTGTATATGTATGTCTGCTCATCAATATTTTGACTGTTAAGCAAAGGTTGGACTGTCATGCTTCACTGGTTACTATATGTTTGACGTCAAACGTAAAAGCTTAAAGTACACATACATTGTAATTATAGAAACAGAAGATACTTACGTTAAAGTTCTTAAACATACATCTTAATTCGCCGGTGTCGTTTAATTTTACAACTTCGTCATAGTCCTGTAAGAAACAATGTCATTTAGTTGCAACATTTTAACTGACATCTCTTTCGCATAAACAAAATATGTAACAACTTAATTAAATAGTCATGTTTAATGAGTTGTAGAATAAGATAACATCCCTTCTAAACAAGTTAAGACCCATCATACTGAAAAACTATCACTCCCACTTGGTTTATGATAAACATGCAATTATTCTTCTTTATGAAAGTTAATTGGAATGTTTGAAATTCAGTATCAAATGATTTTAAGCCTGTTTTAAAGTTTAAAGGGGTTTTGAATATTAAAAGCAAAATCAAAACCTATTGCGGCATATTTTTTATCCAAGTAAGCCCTAAATTCTCAAAACAGATTTATACTGATTTTAGGCCCATTTATAAGGATAGATAATATATTTCATTTCAAACACTTTTCTCTCGAGATCTAGGCAAGCAAACCTCTAAAAATGTGTATATATATAGACAAGAATAATATCATAATGATGTTTGAAAATCTAATCTGGATAACAGTTACCCAGAAATCAGCAATCGTAATATTTCATTTTCTGTCATACCAATATCGGAACATACCAATATCGGAACGTACCAATATCGGAACATACCAATATCGGAACACTTGGTAAGGAGTAAGAATAAACGTCATTTTCAATGATAATAGTTTTTGTCCGAAGTTTGACGTAAAGGGCCTAGAAGATGAGATTGTCATCGCCGAAATGAAGAGTTGCAATTTGCCATTTACTTTACCGAGATATGACGAAAATGGGCTCCATTAACATATTTCCACAAATGTTGGCGTTATTCGAGATCTGTATGTAAAATTACCAATTTTAGGTTATAAATAACAAAAATACATGTAAATCTCCAGCTCCCGTTTTTCTTATGTTGTAACGCATATTAAGATTATTTATATGAGCCGTGTCACGACAAAACCAACATAATGGGTTTGCGACCAGCATGGATCCAGACCAGCCTGCGCATCCGCGTAGTCTGATCTGGATCCATGCTGTTCGCTTACAGACCCTATAACAAGTAAAGAAACTGAGAGCGAACAGCATGGATCCTGATCAGACTGCGCGGATGCGCAGGCTGGTCTGGATCCATGCTGGTCGCAAACCCAATATGTTGGTTTTTTCATGACGCGGCTCAATTATATACACTGTACATCAGGGTCTTTCAAATAGAAATACCCTGTACATAGTTTAATTTTTGAACTCGCCAGTGTATTAAGGTCAGTGCATGTTATTCAAGATGCAAATATCCTAACAAAGGAACTCTGGTGTTACTTAATTATAGTAACGGAATGTTGATAACGCTAACTTATCTGAGATAACGTAGACTGTTTTCATCAATTATTCAACAAGAAGAGTTCAAATAGCCGACTAACGAAACGTTAATTGTTCATCAATTTTAAAGTATGATTCCAATCCCAATACATAAGATTCTTGTTTATTTTAGATTTTCCTTCAAAAAAAAAAAAGTTACAAAATATCACTATTATAGTACTCGGTTTTCTGTTTTTGTTCCTTGAAAAGATACAAAATGTATTACTTTTTTCAGTCAACCTTCACATACTTATAAGTGACAATTAACTATAAAATATTGCAAGTTAACTTCTATATGAACATATATTCCTTATGAGAACACCATCAACGAACACCCATGGGACATATATTTTAACATACCCTTATTGGAACACCGTCAACAAACACCTGTGGAACAGAAGTTTCAACTTACACTGAAATGAACACCGTCGTCACCTAACCTCCATATGAACAGTCAACGAACACCAGTGGAACACATATCATTTTTAACTTACCTCTACATGAACACCGTCAACGAACACCTGACTGTGACAACAATATGTTTACTTACCCGTATATAAACACCATTGACGAACACTTGTGGAACACATATTAATATTCAACTTACCTCTGTATGAGCAACGTCAACAAACAAAGACCTGTGGAACAAATGTTTCAAGAACACTGTCATCGAACACATGAGAAACAACCCCTAAAGGAGCACCGTCAACGAACAACAGTTGAGTAATATAAATTTAAAACTTACCCCTATAATGAACACCGTCAACGAACACCTGTTAAGTAATATCAATTTGAAACTTACCCCTATATGAACACCGTCAACGAACACCTGTGGAACACATATTGCACTTGAGCCTAATCTTTCCTTAAGTTCTTTTTGATTTTCAGCACTCATAAACATATCTCTTTCCTCGTATCGCACCATATGAGTTTGTAACATATTTCTCACAGCTTTACACTTATCCGCAGTTTGTCGTACAACTGTCATGCTAGTTGTATACACGATTATCTTCTCCTTCTCTTCTTGACGATAATTCCTCTGAAAAGCAACAACAAATAATTATTTTAAAGATTTTAAAATGGCGGAATACTTCTTGTTTTACAGAAATTTTACATCATTGCCTTATTAAAAAAAATTGTAATATAATACAGGGAAATTGTTCGATACATTATTCCTTAATGCTTTAAAAATCATGCAATAATTTACCAACAGCAGACGACATGATTTGTTGTTGTTGTCTGCATTACAACAGCAATATAGCCAGCAGTAAGAAACGGAAATTTACTTAAAAGGTTATGGAATTTATAGATTGTATTTTCTTCAATAAATTAACACTTTCGCTTTATTTCTTTGATCATATCGATCAGTTATAAACAAGTGAAAATCTCTTCTTTTATAATCTGCAGTCTGAGTTGTCGTCCCTGAAACATAAAGTTAAAAATAGATGTACGAACGATAACTCTGCATGGATTGATAACAAAGAACGACAACTCTGCATGCGACGATAAAAAGGAACGACAACTCTGCATGGGTAGAGAATAAAGAACGACAACCTTGCATGGGTAGAGTATAAAGAACGGTATCTAATAGATGAGTAGAGATTGTCAAAAAGCAACAACAACAAATTAGAAATATAAAAACAATCCTAACAACAGACTAGATTCGTCGAGCAGATGGCTGTTTTGTTTCGTATTATTTACAAAATGTCATAATTATGGTAAGTTACCAAACCATATTCTTTTCTTTCTTGTTACAACATTTTAGTTAGTTAAATAAAAACACAACACCATACAATACCTAAGGCCACAGACAAGATATATATCATGTGATTATACATGTATATACACGCACTGCATATATTTATACAATGTGAAACAATATCATATACATTACATCACTGTAAATAATACGTGCTTTTATATTTTATTATCTGATAAAGTGGAACAACAAATTTACTGTCACACAACACGTCACCGTTGTGACCTCACCTTTATAAATATATCTTCATCGCTTCCCTGTTGATAAATTAAAAATCAAAGATATAAAAATAATAAATCAATTTAATAAATTCTTCAAGTATCTTCTGATAAGCTCGTGAGAGATAAAAATGAGCCGTGTCACGACAAAACCAACATAATGGGTTTGCGACCAGCATGGATCCAGACCAGCCTGCGCATCCGCGCAGTCTGATCAGGATCCATGCTGTTCGCTTACAACTCTATAACAAGTAGAGAAACTGATAGCGAACAGCATGGATCCTGATCAGACTGCGCGGATGCGCAGGCTGGTCTGGATCCATGCCGGTCGCAAACGCACTATGTTGGTTTTGTCGTGACACGGCTCAAATGTATATTGAACTTTCAAAATATATGACAAACTAAGGTATTGCTGGGTGTTTTTATTATCTCGTTTAAATTCTGGCGGTTGAGTTTTATAAAAAATAAAAAAAGTTGTTTGCATGTGGTTTATGACAATGTCATAACGGCAGATTTCTGATTTTTTTTTAAGTCTGGTAGATGCCATTCTGTGTATTGTGGAAGGCATTGGAGGCCATCATGCACCATCGAACTTTTGCAAGCTAGCTGAAGACTTCTCCAGTCATTTAATTTTCTTTCTTACAAAAGAAAAAAATGTGAGGTCTGTACTCTAAGTGGCTGAAAGGGCGGATGGACCCTATTAAGCCTGGGATACATCAACAATGAACCCTTATGTTGATACTAGTATGCCGGTTCGAATCTCACCAAATTATGAGTGCATGTTTTGTATTATTTGCAACATTTATCAGATTATCAACATCCGTAAACATTTAACCAGGAAGTTACGTCAGAAACTGAACGATTTTCACGTGACATTAAGACAGGACAGGAAAATATCAAATTTCACATATACCTTACAATGTTATAATTTTATCATTCATGAAATTGCGTTTATTCAAACGCATTTTTTATTTGTTAACATTATACAAGGCGAAAAAAAGAAGGAGTTTCAAAACGTTAAACAAAATATATTCTTTTTTTTTAACTTCCTGATTAGATTTGTTCAAAATACCAATTGTTCTGTTTTGATAACGAAAATACAAGCATGTGCCTTCTTTTTTTATTTTCGACCTTCTCGACACTTCATAAAATTGATAAAGAATATTTTGACGAACACGTATTTCAGTTTGATTTCGATGAATTCCTCTCCAACCCCCTGCACCGCAACAATGTCATAAATTTTCTTTCATGTTTCGGCTGGATAACGATTTAAACCCGGGGACTAAACAACCTGGTTTCAGGGGCCTGGGTTCGAGTAACGCCAACATACTTTATTAGAATTAGTTTGGGAACGATAATGATAAATCAAAACTATATACATGTATACCACTATGTTTTTTATGTTAACACGGTTATCCATAAAAAGGCGGTTAGCGTGTAGGGTTTGAGCACCCCGGTTTCAGATGTGAATCTTGGATTACAACCATACATTACATAAACCGAGTTTTGATTCAGTGCAGTCATGAAAATGTCTGTATTGTCTGACATGTACACATTACACTTCTCTCGTTCTGAAAGAGTCGGTAATGGTGAAGCTCTAGAGATTCATGTTGATTTGTAAAACATTTTTATTGTCTTAGATTTTCACAATTGATAAATTATACATTAAAAATGCTCTGTATAAATAGGCGGAGGTAATAAGTGATCAAGATCATTCCCCTTAATAGCATGTTTAAATATTTACGACATATCATGCATATCAAACAAATAAAATGTACATCAGAAAATAATTAATGCACAAAAAACAAAAGTCAGATTTGCATATTAACGAACGATAAAACTTTCTTGTTAATCGCAACTTCTCGGCCCTTTCCGTCAATCTCGGAATTAGAAATAATGGCCGAGACGTTCCGATTGCTATCTTGTTTGTGTATACATAATAAAACAATTATTTGTAAAAGTTGCATGAGTCCAAATAAATCAAAACAAGTAAATCAAAATTAAAAAAAAATATACTAAGATATTAAGAAAAGTAAATACATTCAAGATTCAATTAATAATTTACTTTTTACGTGCCACTAATTACAGGTTATCGGCGTGGGACCAAGCCCTACCCCCAAGGTACCAGCCCCAGGACCCACTATACTACCTAAATATACTTCAACACATTCAAAATACATGTCAATACAAAATCAAACAATTCTATCAAAAATATAGTACTGATACTATAAACTATATGTATTTTGAATGTGTATAGTTGGGTAGTATAATGGGTCCTGGGGGTATCTTGGAGGTAGGGCTTGGTCCCACGCCGATAACCTGTGCCACTAATGACTGATTTATTCAGTGTTCATCACTATATTTTTCTACTGCTTGATTTACGCAGTAAGAGGTATTTTGCATATTTTGACCTATTTTTTTGTGTGGAAATTTACGTGGGTTGTAAGCGCCGTTTGCAATTTGTAAAATACTTTCTATGTTTTTTTGTTTTTTTTTTACTTCATAAAACTTTACCTTTAAATAATTTATAAAAAAATCAATCTGGAGGCATGTATTTTATGGGTTACCAAAATCTGTAATCAGGGGGGAAGCATTACATTTTTTTTTGTATTTTTATGTGTTTAGTATCATGGAACTATACTGAAATGTCGAAAAATATACCCGCGACTGTATTCAATATTTACTTATATATTACAATAAAAATGTTATAAAAACAAACATGTACCATCTGTCCGAACTTAGATACAATACCCTTTGAAATGAGATGCCCCTTGTCAAATTTCCGATCAGGTGTATTACATTTTCGACCTCTTTTTATTATTTTACGCATCCTATGAAAAGTATTTTGTGCACTATTAAACGGCATGTTTTATGTTTTGCGGAAAAGGTATTTTGAAGAAATTCGACACTGGATGACAATTAATAAAGTATATAAAAATATGTTCGTTTTAACGGGTTTTACATCAAGGAAGTCTACAGTTACTGTTTGTTATACGTTAAACTTCAGATCTAAACACATGAAAAGGCTGAAATTTTGAATATACATGTACACTGTACTGTTTATGGTTTATATATAATTTAGATGTTAATGAAAAAGTATCTTGCAAATTTTAAACAAAACCAACTGCAACTCGGCACTGTTCCCGTGCTTTAAAGGACATGACACATTAACTTGAACCTTTCTTTCGCAAAACTGACCGATTTCTGAGGCGGTTCCAGCAGGGGGATAGGGCCTGACTCCCCAAATGGCTGTGATTCGTGCAAGTGCTTTTAATATTACCAGTATTCAGTCAATGAATTTTAATATTGCATGATTTTCACGAGGGGGTCGTTAATCAAAATTTTGCCGATGTACACTACTTTATGCGTGTTTTTTTTTTGCTAAAAACATGAATTAAATATCCAAAAGTTACTCAGAGGGATTCCTCATACTAGTCAAATCACAGGGAGGATTGGGGCGTAATATGACCCCCTTCCCTCACACTCCTCTTCATCTGCGCATGTATTGAAATGTTAAAGACGGGGCTGATGGCATTAAGTCTCGCTAGATGGTAGGGGTCTCCGTACTGACCTAGCCATTAACTGGCCTCACTGGAAATTGTCAGCGTTTTTAAACATCTAAACTGAGCCCCGGCATGTTATTTGTATACTATATCTCAAATCGCCTTTCCGGTGTTGACAGGCAAAATGATACCATTACTTCTACATCAAACTTTTCATTGATGTACACTGTTTGAATGATAAAAGTTACATAGATTAGAAATTCAAAGGTTAGCGGACACAAACACTTTTATCATAAAATCGCCGAAATTTGACTAATTATAATGATATGACGTTAGTTGATACCTTGAAAAATACAATCAATTATTAAATGAAATAATCTATATCTCTAAAGATGCGAAAAACGTCCAAGTGACCAGAATCAAGTGGTGGTGGTGTTGGTAGTTTAACATCCGGATAACGGCATTAAGCCAAATTGAATTTACCAGAGCACAGTTCAGCCGCATCCTGCCAAGCAGTTAACCAGTACTAGTTGCCTTCACTTTCGTAAGGAACTGACAACTTCTGTACATGCCGGAGCAGAGGTACAGTGCGAATGACCGTAAAAAGGATTGCATGATCAATCACGTACAATAAAAGTGACCTGCAGCATCCGTGAATCGCACCGGGTCGCCCGATTTACAGTCCAACGCTCTACCTACATTAAACTACCGGACGGTTTTGACTAGAAAACGAGTGATTATTTCGGGGGTAATTATACCCTTATAAAGATACTCAAAAGCGAATTGCTTGCTTCTTACAAATCACCCAAGATTAGGTTTAATCAAAAATGAAATCGTATCAAATAAGCAAACTTTATGCCAAAACACATTTTGGGATTATATAACCGTTTTTTTTCGTCTGAATAAAATATTGGTTATATAACTTGCTATTCATATATTGCCATATATCCTAAACTTAAAGAAATTTAGTATGTCTTAATTTTAGCTTATCATTTCAACTTGAATGGTTTAAAAGATCAATATAATGTTTCATTCCTAATCATTACTCAGTATAGGTTTTATGACCATTATCGGTGTTATATGACCATTTATGCGTTTGATATAACCATTACTGGTATCATACGACCGATACAGGCGTTAAATTTCCACTGTTATTCAACCCAAATATTATTCGAACCATTATGCATCTATTAAGGAAGTTAAAATTCATATTACATTGTATCATATAAAAAATATCATAAATGTTTATTTTGAAGTAACAGGGTCTCCACTGAGCTTTTTTGACATGACTGAAAATATTTTTCCTAGATTTTTGTATCTTTGGATGAAAGTCTAGCCCAATAACCTGTATGCATAGTTTCATATCATTCGCCCAGGGTAATCATATCAATTGTGGAAAATTACTTGTATATGAAAAGTATTAAACTCAACTGTAAATGACTGTAGCAAAATCGTACAAAAACAAATTCTAGTATATAACTTATGTTTGTTGTTGTTGTTTTTAGGCCTTGGACCTCAGAGGAGCTCCATTAAAGTTGTGTACTGGGTTATGATGGTGGTCACATGTTCCATCCATACCACAACAGATGTCTTTGAGTTCTTTAATAATGATAATGATGTTCTTGAAGACAATCGCAAATTCATAGAAAACATTTCTAAGCGAATTTAGCATGGCAGGGGGTAAATTACAAAAAATCGCTTAAAAAGTTGAAAAGTTCTTCAAATAACAGTTACCCCGAATAATCGATGCTGTACTAATTTATTGCCTATACGCAGTCATCAAAACAGAAAGAAATATATTTGTATCTAAAAGATAAATGTTCAAGTTTATGAGATTTCTCATTTATCGTAAACACAGGAAGTTTGATAAACAAGTGTTTCATAAACATAAATTGACCTCCATTTATCTAGCATATCAATGTCATATACTTGAAGGCAAGTGGAGGACAACTTTTCAAGGAGTTCTTAAATTGAGTATGTACCCAGATTGATGCATCCTTTTTTCTGCCTGTAATTTTATCATACTGTCATATGTGGTTTTGACAATTTGAAAAAGTGATGATAATAATATGCCTGTATAGATTATGTTACCTACTTGAAATAAATCATTCTCGATAAAAAGGATAGTTCCAAAATCCCTCTCGATAACAAAGGATTGGTACCTAAATCCCTCTTTGTAACAAAGAATAGTTCCAAACCCTCTCGGTAAGAATTTTTAAGAGAACTACAGCTACAATTTTGCACGGAGCAATTGTTTGGCGCCCGTCTTTGCAATATTTGAGACACAAACACTTACGATGGGACTACCATACAAACAGTATATCCCTGGATAGAATTAAAAAAGACTGCTGAAAACAATGAGTCGCTTAAAATAATCACGTGACGTACAGCTTAGCATGCTGAGAACCTATTCAAGAATATAAAATAAAAATGATCATAAGAAAAACCTCTAAAACAAGAATTCTGCATTGGAATTCGCACAAAAGCCACGAAGTTGCAATTTTCATTATGTTAAATTTAACATTTTCGTCAAAATTATTCACACACATATAAATATCACGTAATCGTATACATAATTATGTACTTATAAATACTAGAAATAAGAAAATTAGCCCGTTCTTATGTTGGAGTACACCATTGAAGAACAATATTATCACCCACTTAACCATACTTACTGGTTCATTTGTTGTGTATTCGATCTGCAAAATACAACCCCTTATATTCACATTTTGACGATTTTTCACAACTACATTGTACATGTTGTATTTGATTCAATCAAATGTGCATATAAATTATCGAATGGAGCAGTTTTTAGCGTTTGTACAAGACCGACGGATATTTAATTCTTGATTTGAGCCGTGTCACGACAAAACCAACATAATGGGTTTACGACCAGCATGGATCCACACCAGCCTGCGCATCCGCGCAGTCTGATCAGGATCCATGCTGTTCTATTACAAATAGAGAAACTTGATAGCGAACAGCATGGATCCTGATCAGACTGCGCGGATGCGCAGTCTGGTCTGGATCCATGCTGGTCGCAAACCATTATGTTGGTTTTGTCGTGAGACGGATCATTTAGTGTCACGCTAAGAACTTTCATTAAGGAAGAAAAAGCAAAGTAATATAACACTACACATCCGAATAAAATGATATGAGCGGCGAAGTTGTCAGTTACTAGCGGATATAGTAGCAGTTTCGGAAGATGATTTACGGTATATCGTTGTTGTTTTATAATATAATGTTGTTCAACCTAAACACCATAAGCTACGGCATCTTGACATAATCATATACATGTCTGGTTTATTGTAAACGTATTATTTCATAGACTGATAGAATATATATGTATTTCCTTGGAAACCAAAAATTCTCTTTTCTGATACTAAGCATCATAGAATACCAATAATGGTACTGCAATAAAAAGGTGCTATTCGAATCGATCATTTTCTGTCCATAGTTATTAAGCCACGGAAATCAAAATAAAGTATAAAATTCAATTATTAATAAATATAAACTCGGCCTGGTTACATTTCTGTTATTTTATATCTTTACTGCAAGAAATAAAATAAGCCGCGTCATGACAAAACCAACGTAATGGGTTTGCGACCAGCATGGATCAAGACCAGCCTGCGCATCCGCGCAATCTGATCAGGATCCATGATGTTCGCTATCAGTTTCTCTTCTTGTAATAGGGTCTGTAAGCGAACAGCATGGATCCTGATTAGACTGTGCGGATGCGCAGGCTGGTCTGGATCCATGCTAGTCGCAAACCCATTATGTTGGTTTTGTCATGACGCGGCTCAAATACACAATGTAAGTAATGAACAATGTTTTTATACGTGAGCATTACGACAACGAACTCGATTTCATTGATAACAAAATATATTTCTAGATTTGGCAGAGAAAATACGTATAAAATGAATCGGGGCTACATTGAAAAAAGATATGACTGCATGTGATTAATTTTTATATTAATAACTGCCGACGTCGACAAAAAAATAACTCTTTTTTTAGTAAAAGTTTACATTTTATGATTTTAATGTGACAGCAATTGCTAGTAAATTTTATGTTATATTATACTTTTGCAAATAAAAATCGAATTAAAAATCTTATGCCAGACACAACCACAATATACAATCATATTACTTAAAATTTATTCTGGTTTCCCAGAAACTATACCGTAGTGTCAGGGGACGGAACTCTAAACTATACCGTAGTTTTAGGGGAAGGAACTTTAGACTATACGGTAGTATCAGGGGAAGGAACTCTAGACTATACCGTAGTTTAAGGGTAAGTAACTCTAGACTATACAGAAGTGTCAGGTGAAGGAACTCTAGAATATACCGTAGTGTTAGGGGAAGGAACTCTAGACTATACCGTAGTGTCAGGGGAAGGTGTTCTAGACTATACCGTATTGTTAGGGGAAGGAACTCTAGACTATACCTTAGTGTCAGCGTAATAACTCTAGACTATACATCAGGGGAAGGAACTCTAGACTATACCGTTATGTCAATAGTATACCGTAATGTCAGGGGAATGGACTCTAGACTATACCGAAATGCCAGATTAATTTACTATACCGTTGTGTCAGGGGAAGAACTCTAGACTATACCGTAGTGTCAGGGGGAAGCAACTCAAGACTATAGAAAGGAACTCTAGACTTTACCGTAGTGCCAGGGGAAGGAACTCTAGACTATACCGTAATGTAAGGGAAAGAAACTCTTGACTATACCGTAGTGTCAGGGGAAGCAACTCACGACTATACCGTAGTGTTAGGGGAAGTAACTCTAGACTATACAGTAGTGTCAGGGGAAGGAACTCTAGACTATACCGTAGTGTCAGGGGAAGTAACTCTAGAATATAAAGTAGTGTTAGACTATACCATAGTGTCAGGGGAAGGAACTCTAGACTATACCATAATGTAAGGGAAAGGAACTCTAGACTATACCGTAGTGTCAGGGGAAGCAACTCAAGACTATACCGTAATGTAAGGGAAAGGAGCTCTAGACTATACAGTAGTGTCAGGGGTAGGTACTCATAACTAGCTGTAATTATAATTTTGACTTAAATAAACAAATAACGATGAGTTCTATTTACTTTATGAAAACCGTTCACTGTTTTTTAAATCTCAAAACAAGATCACAGCAAATGAATTATGACTTGAACTTTTGTCAATAAATCGTTATCTATCCAATATTGAAACATCACATAGATAAGTACATTGTTGTAAAGTTTTATTACGTACGTAGACAAGGATTTTATCATAGTTTTCAGATATCCAGACATACCGAGATATAATGCATTTAAATATCATAAGCTTATATCAGATCACGTGATCATATCCCTTCTCATCGAATGATATAGGTATGGTTTCCCATTTTCACTTTCTGTGTCACCCCACCCATTAAAATTGTGACTTAAACTTCTTTTGAAATGTGGCATAGTGGTACGAAAGTATATCAATTTTGATACTGTTTTTTTTTGTGTTTGGCTTCTTGTAGAATGCAAAGATTTATATATGTCCGCGCATTATATGTTATTTTCCCCAAAGATGGTAAGTATTGCTCTCCATAGTTTGTTTTAATGTCTTCTTGTTGTTTAAAACAGTTTAAAAGAGCCGCGTCACGACAAAACCAACATAATGGGCTTGCGACCAGCATGGATCCAGACCAGCCTGCGCATCCGCGCAGTCTGATCAGGATCCATGCTGTTCGCTATCAGTTTCTCTACTTGTAATAGAGTAAGTAAGCGAACAGTATGAATCCTGATCAAATTGCGCGGATGCGCAGGCTGGTCTGGATCCATGCTGGTCGCAAACGCATTATGTTGGTTTTGTCGTGACGCAGCTCAAATGTATTAATAACTATTTCATAGACCTTTGGGACCGTTCAATTGCCATTGCATTTATTTGTTGTTTAAGAACTTGCGATTGTTTTAAAGGAAAGGGGATGGCATCGAATGCCTCGTATCTTTGACTTCGCAAACATCATAAGTGTTAAAGGGTAAAATGCTTCTGGCTGATTCTCAAAACGATGTGGCAATTAACAAACATGAATATTGTACAAAAGCAGGAACAAAAAATATTATTACAGGTTTAAACTGTTTAGCATTGAATAATTTTTGTGGATGCACAAATCTCTCTTAACGAAAAATTTAGACGCATTTTATACAGGTATTTTGGTAGTATTATATTTTAGAATTCAAATTACGATGTTTGCTGCAGATATTCTTCTGTAAAAAAATCTCAATTGTGAAATAAGAATTTTAGAGAAATCAGGTTTCCATTCTATGTACATTTTCTTAAAATATATAAACGGGAAGTCGGATTTAGTGGCTTTTACGACATAAGAACGTTTTACGACAGCTTACTGGATTAGTTAATGCGAACATGTTGCATTCTCGTTTGACATAATACATTTATTAACAGACAGGGAGATGCATTTTAGACAAGATATAGTGAATTAAGGTATACATCACATCGTCCCGCCAAAAAAACAACAGATACTGGAGATATTTTAAACTACCCCGCGGACACAGTCGGACAAACTAAGTCGTTCAACCTTTGATGTTGTAATGATACAAATTAGTAACAGAATTCCCAGAGGCACTAAGCTTACATATACATGTATATATATGTATATGATGTTAGCGTCAAATGAACCAGACGGAAAAATTATCTTTCACTATATAAATACTTCTCTGTCTACTGCGACTTCTGTGGTGATTATAATGATGATGAAGATGATGATAATGGTGAAGTTGTTGATGATGATGATGATGATGAAGAAAATGATGATGATGATGATGGTGGTTATGATGATGATGATGATGATGATGATGATGATGATGATGATAACAAGGACAATGTCAATGATAATGATGACTTGAAGATACACACTAGGTTATACAATGTATTTAACAATTCAAAATATTTTTTTCTGTGTCAGCGATGGTTCTGAAAAGTTATGCTCCCCATTTTATTCATAGGAAATGTATTGTGTATGTTTCTTTCGGAAGGTCTACAGAGCATTTCATTTTAAATGATGTTGTTTATGACGATATCACATTTGTTGTCAGTATAATGATTTGATAGCGCCAACATTATGATAAATTATGTGCATTTTATTACAGATAGATGTCTTCCGTAACAGTTATATTCTTCAGGGTTCGAATCTCTTAATGGAAGTTTTGTGTGTTTAAGCACATTCTAATTACAAACTTAAAGCCGTCAGTTAACTCACCGAAGGTTAATAATTGTACTCGTTCTTGAAACAATCGATGGGGGATACATTGGTATGGAGCATGTTCCTATTACATCTTAATACTCGTACATTGGCAAAAGGAAATGTTAAGAGCGAACGTGACGATTACGTGCAACTTACAATTCATCAAAAATATAAATAGTTTTTCTTTTTTTTCAAAAAGCACAAACTGACAAAACAGGAAGAGTTTCTTCCCTAAAATTTGCATTTTGGTGACAACTGACTTCCTTATTAAATTCAGTTGTTTGATTGTTTGTTTGTTTTTATAAATACGGAACATATGTAGTTTTTTGTTCTTCTTGTTATTCATAATTTGGTTTATTGTACGAGAAAGACATTTCTTTACAATACAAATGTATTTACAACATGTTATAACTTCAGATTATTAGTTTTATCACAAATTTGTCAACTAAAAATGGAGAAATATGCAATAATATGAAACTTAGTTCAATTGACTTTTGTAAACAATACTTTTTCTAACTCGACACCGCAGAATCCCGATCATACAAACACTCAAAAAAATAAAGGATTGTTAACTGGTGCTAAAGGAATTTCCTAAAAAGGTGACCTCAGAAAACTAAAACTTTAATATTTTTATTTTTGGTATCGGTAGTCGTTGCATCCATGTACGGTAAAAAAGTTTAATGGTTGTATTTTTTCCTAAAGTCGCGAAAACATATTGCAGTTGCTTTTTCATTTTTACTTTAATACCAGAGACAAAGATGTTATTTATGTCTCTGTTAATACATATACATGTATTTAGAAATGAAATACTAGTATATGCATCAAACAAGTTATTTATAAAACAAATCAAAATTAAAAGAAAATCAAAGGAACAGAACGGCAAATAGATTTTATAGAAATCGTGAAACGAAATAGTAGTGCAGATTTAACTTTTATTTCATTCCCTACAAATGCATATATATTGTACATTTATTTTTTTTATTTATCTCAAGTGGAATAAATCAAACGACTTCAAACAATTCATCTTCACTTCAATAATTGTTTATACTAATCTGTCTAAATACTAACGTTAGAGTTATCTGAAAATACAGAAATATCTTCTAATTTTGATATTTACTCATTTTTCAAGTGAAAGGACATTAAACGGAGGGCTAAACACATTATAATCACGCATGAAGAAATTTTGGTGTGATCATAAATTCTAATTAGCCAATAATATTTCCCTAATCATGTATGTTTCTAGTTAATTGTAAATCTAATTAATGGCTCTGAAACATGCCATATACTGATACTAAGAAATAAAAGAAGAAGAAGAAAAGTGGACATAATATACCGTGTATATCAACAATATCAAATGTGACCTGTTCCAGTTAGTACAGTTAAAACATTAACGATGCTGTACCGAGAAATATAAATGCTTTATTCTCCTGGTATAACATGACCCGATAAGTACTCCGTACTTTTGACCTTGCAATTCATTATCCATATCGACTTTGACCAGATTATCGATCGTTTTTGCACGATTTTTTCTTGGATCCATAATAACATCACGTCCTACGTACTGTCAACTGTTAAAACCGATGCTATTTAGTATTATGAATAATTAATTTGTCACAAGGGAACAATACTACGAGTCTCGCTTTGTTTAATGACAAATAGATATAGGGTGTATTAATATTGGAAAAAGCAACATTCTCAAATTATAAGATTGTCAACACATTTGGTTGACAGATCTTCACCGAACGTTTTCCAATATCATCGACAATCTGTTTCATGTGGACCAGGTGTTTAAGCATTTTGATGGACCACACAATAAGATATAATAGGCAGATAATTTTCTGAATGATATAGCCAATACTTGTAAACATAATATATAGTAAAACCCGTGCATTTAAATCATATAAAGAAATGATGCCTTTATTGTCTTTAAATTTCCTGTTATCATATCGACCCCCCCCCCGGCAACATAATGGCAACATATTGAAGAAAAAAATCCTTCGAACAATGAACAGTGTTAATGGACGAAGAGAAAAATTAAGTAAAGTGAACTTGACATTCGACATATTAAGGAGAAGTAAAATGCATTTACAGTCAAACTTGTGAATAAAGGCCACCCAAAGGTGATACCATACATGACGTTTATAGCGAGTGTTTTTTCTTATTGGGAGATTTTTACCAATGAAGGTTTGTCAAAGAGTTTTTATTCGGAGGTGTCTTTAAAACAGGTTTGACTGATTATGGCAAGAAAAGGTCCATCATGTAATAATGAAGTTTAGAAGTTGATGAACAAAAGTTTTTCTATGTATTCAGTGGAAGGATAGAACGTTAAAGTTCAAGGTCAGTGATACGATGACCTTTGACACACTGACACAAATCTTTATTTATCCGGAAGAAGATGAACAAAAAAGAACAAAGAAGTTAATACAGAAACCCAAGAAGCAAAACATATCAAAAATTTAAATTAAAATTTTAAATTTATACAATTACCTTTTTCTATAAAGAAACTAGACCTTCGAATAAGAAGTGACAGTTTACAATACCATCATTTAGACGAAAAACAAGGGACGGGCTTAGCTACTTCTTGGTCTGATTTCTAGCAAAAAGGTAATATCAACTGCAACTGCCATTCTTATTACACTGACCAAACTAAAAGAATGACAATTTTCGAATGCATTTTATATTCTATATTGCGTGAAACTGCCGAGAAATGATGCAAAATATCTAAAATTGTATGAACTACATGAACTATGAACCTGTAAACTGTGTTTAAGCGTACGAAGTTCATAATTTCAATTACCAAACAGCCTCTGCTAAACGGCCATCTTTAGACCGATGACCTTTTCACAACAGAAATATAAATCCCTTCAAAAGTAAAACTTTACACTTTGGAAGTTTACGATTAACGGTGACAGAAACATAGATAACATTATCTACATCTCTTATGGTGATATTCTAAAGAAGATATACGGTATATAAAACGGACATTTTATAAATCTACGTATCGTCAAATTGTATACTCATTATTGTTTTACAGTGAGAGTGAAAATCATGAAATTCATCTTGTATAATAAGATGACTGCTCATTATACCATTTGAGCCGCGTCATGACAAAACCAACGTAATGCGTTTGCCACCAGCATGGATCCAGACCAGCCTGCATCCGCGCAGTCTGATCAGGATCCATGCTGTTCGCTATCAGTTTCTTTACTTGTTATAGGGTCTGTAAGCGAACAGCATGGATCCTGATGAGACTGCGCGGATGCGCAGGCTGGTCTGGATCCATACTGGTCGCATGGTTTTGTCGTGACGCGGCTCATTTTAATTTACCTATCCGCGACACACTAAACTATTGTCCTTTTTTAACAAAGCCTTTCAATTAAGACAAATGTGCTTTTGTCTTCGCCTTAACTGTCCTTAATTTTTCTAACTTTATGGGAAGTTACGAATACATACACATGTATACAATGTTTTATATTGTTTTTTTTCCCCTCTTAACTTTACTAACATTTTTGAGTCTTCACGTGAAATTAAACTGAATAATGCTTCTATCGAATTTGAGTGGTCGCTACTTATAACATGCGCAGAAGTTTTAACGAATAAATAAATAAATAAATAAATAAATAAATAAATAAATAAATAAATAAATAAATAAATAAAATCAATCAATGAATGGAAGGATGAATGAATGAATGAATGAATGAATGAATGAATGAATGAATGAATGAATCGAATTGACTTATAAATAAAGAATGTGAGAAATGCTCTATTTGGAGTTAATAAGGGTGGCTACACAATTTAACATTCCAGATGAGCGTTTTACTCACAGGTGTAAAAACATTTGCGCATTTAACTAACAAGTTTTTGATACATACATAAATTATTTGTAGGACAAACTGCATTGATGTAATGTCACCCAATTAAGGTGCTGCCTGTTCGGGTTTAGTTTTTCTTTTCTCGTCTTTTATTATTATTATTATCATTATTATTATTATCATTTTATTATTATTATTATTATTATTATTATTATTATTTATCTTTTTTTGTGCATTTTATGCCAAATTCTATGCAATGTTATAGTTTCACTTTTAAAAAAATAATACATGTATTTCAAAGACTTCGCAGTCCGCTACCAATACTGATGACATGTACTTTGGGTGAGAGGGGGACTCCCTTACTAGTTTTATGCATTATTGTAATGGATTTGCCCTGTTTTAGATTTGGAACAGTTCATTCAAAGATTAGGGGATTTCATTATCAAAAATATAATAATTCAGCAATGGTATAGACTGCTATATGAACGTTGGCCTGACTCAATACTGGTGACAAAGGCTTACTACTTCCGGTTCCTACAGATGAAGTGTTAATTTCTGGGTAGCGTTTGCACACATTATAGTCAGACTTTTACTGGTTTGCAGACCGGTCTGGTTCTTGAGTGCCGGTGTAAGCCTGCATATAGCACCGTGTAAACTAAGGGAGTTAGAAACGAACAAAAATACAAGGAAAATACTAAAATCGAAACGGTTAGTCCGTCCACGTACAAATGTATAAGAAATGTACACATATTTTCTGTACATGCATATATTATGTTTTTATTAATATTGATCTGCAGAAATTAACACATGGACACATAACTTATTAACATTTATGTCAAATGGTATAAACTTAACGAAACACAAGTTAAAGTAGCTGTTTAACTTTTTAATCATATATTAAGGTGCAAATTTCGTTTCAAATATATAGTTCTCAATATTCAAGTGTACAAGTTAAGATAATGTCGCGTCTTTTTTTGTAATTTATGATTTGTAAATTTTGTCACAGCATATTGATTGTGCATTCTATCCTAAGTCTCAAGTGGATAGCAAATAAAAAGCCTTGATAAAAAATAAGTGCACACGTAAAAAAAAACACATTGTAAAAAATAAAATTGTATTTTGCTTGATAATCATATCGATTTAGGGCTCAAATTGTGAGATTATTTTAGCCATTCTCGAATCCTCGAGTCCTGGATGGACCTAACCAGCACTGGAGTCTTATGTGGAAACATGCTCATGACCCAAGTAAGACTCGAACCCCTGATATCTTAGTTGAGATGCAAAAACGCTGTCCGCCTTTTGTTACATTTTACAACATTATTTAATAGCCGAGTTTAAAAATCAACCATCAATGCTATAAGTTACTTATGGTACGGCGGTTAACCAATAATTACCGAGTAAGTAACGATTTAAATGGCACAGTATAAACCGATATTTATTTCCGCCATGTTTTAGTTGTTAAATTAGTCATGAATATATACATGTACTTCTAAATACCGATTATCAAATAGAGTCATGCACAATTGCAGGCACGAGCGGCCACCCGAGATGAACCACCTACGTTCCGCAAGCTCGCTGGATAGCTTCCTCACATGAAAGAATCTAAAGACCTTGGCGGGATTCGAACTCACGGCGGTGAGGGACAGGTGGTATAAAGTCTAACTGCTTAACCAATTGGTCACGGACGTCCCAAGTAAACATATACTTTTGTATGTAAACATTTAAAAAATAGTTTTTTTCCATTTTTATCTAGTTGTGTTTTTCGCTATAAATGGGAAATCTTTCACACCATGTGATACCTCCTATATTGGATCTATAAATCAAGTTGAAAGCAATGATTGTCAGGTATCTGGAACACCTAATTTATTTATCAATACTAATATTTTCTTTACAATAATAAACTGTCTGTACAACGCACATTAAAAAAAGAATTGAATGCAGTCTTACTAATAAACTTACAAAAGAAAATTATTAGAAAATGTTTTAGAGCTTAAAACCTTTAATTGCTTGTCTTTTTGTAACTTGGTAACGTAATGTCAGCTAAAAGGTTTGCTATAGTAACGTATGCAAAGTTAATTGTGTTTCATTATTAATTTTATAGCGTGTGTTGTGTTTCGACATGCTGTAATGTATAAGTTACAAGAACTTATATACGTACATGTATGTACAGGATAAGATGTCCATGTTATATTCTATCCCAATGGAAACCAATGATACTGGATATCTCGAAGCCCGCATACCGCGTATTTATACAAATTGTAACAATTATGAGATTTTTTTACCGTTTTATATATCAAGTAAAGTTTTAAAGCAATACACTTATTAAATGACCTTTTGTTATTGGTTCTTTAGTAGAGATGGTTATATTTGATCTAACTTGTAGCCTCTGTTCATAGAGCCAATCTCAATTGATTTATTGCAGCGTTTGTACACAAATAGATATTTGTTTTCAATATCTTAAGATGGTAGCATCAAACTGTTTACGATTCTTTCTACCATTAATAGGTCCACTATCTATAATTAGTTCGAGAAAAATCGACCTATTCCGCCGCTTTACGCATTTTCTTCCGCCGATATGACGGAAGTAGAAAAAAACTATTTTACGAATAAATGAATATTTGAAATGCAAAATTACGAAACATGCCGAATTTAATCGAAATATTGTTGGACAGAATGAGCCATATTGTAGTCACACTTTAACCTGGGACATACGATAAGTTATAGTATGTCCAAGCTTTAACTTTATACCTAGACTATGCCATAAATGTATTACAAACATTGTAAAACTTGTGAAACACAAAGTTCATAGTTGATCTCGGAGAGCAATTCGATGAACAATGTGACTTGATACTGTCAATAGATTTCTAAAAGAAGGCATGTATTGACTGTAAATAACTAGAATCCCTTGTAATCAGGTGTTCACTTTGGTGCGATAAATAATTAATCAGCCGAATAATTGAACAGAAAATTACCATTACAAGATTGATAGTAAAAATGTATACCGGAATGCATGACTATTTCCTTACACGTCTTCTATATGAATACTGATTGACTGTATCTATCAGCAAACCGGCACCTTTTCATTACCCCTTGTTTGACAAATCATTTAAAGGCCCATTATGCCTTAGAAGTGCTATCATTTTTATTTCTCAAAAACTTTTTCCGTGCGCAAAATATTACTAATTTGCCATATACATGAACTATCATTTGCCGTTTTGTTGGCAATAGGTATAATAACAATGAAACAGTATTTTGTATGGAGGTTAAAATACTATTTTATATTATGCTGCCTTTGTGACCTATTACTGCACGTTCAGTCCTATTTTCTCTGCTTGTAATCATCTAATATGCTTTAAATCCATTTTATAACATTATTAAACACATATTTGAGATTTTTAGAGAATTTTAAAAAATATAGTTTTCTGAGGCATAATGTACCTTTAACAGACATTCTAGAAGATTCCCACATTATATGTTTTGTTGCTTCAGTGAAGTTCTATTATTTTTGTACCTTCCCCTATATGTACATGTACATGTACCATCAAATTCATTTTTTTAATAAAAAACTTTCTTTTTTCATAATTTTATATAAACCGCCGAAAGCCCGGTATGTTGCAATTAAAGTTGTCAGTTCCACTATATTTGACATTTAAAAAAGTGACAGGCACGTTAAGTTCTGTGTGTGTTTTTTTTTTTCTCCCAGCGGTTAATGCTAATTAGCCCATTTTATGTCGACCTATTGTAAACTTTATAAATATTGAACATATAAGCATGTTGTATAATATTGTCTGTGGATATACTTACTCTTTTATTTGTGTTATAAATCCTTTGTATAATATGCCATAATGCGCTTAAATTACCTTTAAACCGGCTAGAAAAAAAATCTTTGGTGAGAAAACGAAAAGGCTTCGACACTTAAATAAAACAAGTTCGTTATTTGTATACTTTGTATTACAGGTTTTACACAGGGTTTATTTAATTATTTATATAAGTCAGATTAATTTTAATGTTAAGCCAATTAAGTAATAAAGAAAATCCGCTCTTGCTTTTTATATACATTTCTAACAACTGAAACAAGGCTACTTACAGAAAATCCATTTTGATCAAGAAATGTCGCTATTCCTGCTCGAACCCTATTTTTAAAACCCCTCACACTACCCCTTGAGCTCATAATTCGTTTCTCATTTATTGTCGTTGGGTTGGAAACATCTCTCCGACCTACAAAGTGGTTCATGTCAAGGTCACGTTCACCATTCTCACTAAAATCTATTGAACTTAAAGATGCCACCTTTATCATTCCATTGTTACCGGAATTTTCTTTTATCTTAGTGAAACGATCTCCTAATTTTGAATAATTCTTTTCCATTTGCTGTAAGTGACAAAACGTCCTTTCAGAGGCACTTCTTTTGAAAACACCTGGCCCCGGATGTGCACGTGCTTCTGAGGTGATTCCAACCCGTGAATCATCGTGCACGGGTTCGTTAGCATCCCTCATAATGAGAAATAAGTGATTTCAAAATTTTGCAGAAAACTACAAAACAAATCCAAATTTTTCAACTTTTTCTTTTATCTTATATTGCCATCTTAATTATATAAATAAATGAGATATAAACTTGTATCCATCTGGTTCATAAGTTCCACTATTGATCACAAGGGCGCGGTTTTACCATATTACAGTAATGGTATTTCTGTATATAATAATAATCCACAACGATTTTCTTCAAGCAGACGACACTAGATGCTCTCTATATCCGAATGAGCATTATCGACATAAACGTAGATCAAAAAGTCGGTTTCACAGGTAAACGTGTCACGTGAAGACTATATTTACCTGTATGACGTCACAATATCTTCCATATTATTAAATGGCGATAAGATAAAGAGAAAGCTTTTGCGCGGTCAATTAAATTCTTTTATACGCAAAATTAGGTTTGAATATGTCATTTAATGATGCAATAAAGTGTTTTATAGCTTTTAGAATACATGGTTGAAATGTTTAAATAGAATAAAGGTATGCAGACTTGTTAGGGTTGCGACAGTGTAAATTGATACTTGGATAACCCACACAATGGTTTTATGGTTATTTTTTTTTTGTTTCATTACTTAAAGAATTTGCGATTTTTTAGACAACATGAAAAAAGTGTATAGATTGAAACGTAGATAAAACCATATACCATGCAACCATTGGCCTATTATAGGGACCTATGTATCTTAGTTACACTGAATAAAAGTAACAAAGGCTTTTAATTTCGGGCTTGTTAAAACTTACTCCGATGATTAAGTCGGAAAATAATAATAATAAAAACCCCACAGGAAGATCTTTGTTCTTTATATATGTTTCTATATACATGAAAAACATAACAAATGCTGAAAATGTGAAATTACTGTGAATGTATGCAAGGTCAAAAATTATATTTGTAGGAACGGCAAATTATATGCAGTCAGGTATTTTTTTATTTATTTATTTTATTTTAGCAACAGCATAGATCACAGTTACATAATAAGATATATATATATAAATAAATATATATAAAATAACAGTTTATCCAAATTAAAATATCATTTCATATTAATAATAAATAAAACAAATATTAGTAGTTAATTTTGCCCTATCAGAAATAGCGTCCTATAGTCTTATTGTGTTACATTTATTACCTCCCTTATATTTATTGACGCCATTTACCTGTAATTTAATTGACGTGCGTAAACTAGATATGGGAATTAATCGCAGACTTCTAACTGTTTTGTCGGTGTCATCAGCAATACTTATTTTATACAAGGCTTTAAAAATATGGACAAGGGACAGGTATTCAAAGTCAAATGCAATTCGTTTAATAAATAATTTAATAAAGGGATTTTGACGTGGAAGAACTGGAAATATTTTCTCCATGCATGTAGCCCGGGGTTCTATAATATCACGGTACTTAACGTTTATCAGAAAATATTTAAATATAAATATCATAAATGAAAGCGATTTTTCTTCCATCTTTTAGTTGAACCTTTTCCAGAACTGTTTGTCAAAAAATTATTTCAAAAGAACCAATAAAAATGACATTATTTAGAATATTTTCAATGTCTGCCATTTTGGGTAATTTCAGAGGAGGTTACTATGGTATCAAGGTAATTCCCCAAAAAAGCAAGTAAGGAAGGATGGATGGGTCAAAACTTTCAAGTTAGGTTGTGAAAAACTTCCAACAGTTATCTTTCTATAAAATTAAAACTATATGAACAGACTTTATGTCAGTATATGTGTTTTTAACATATTTTAATTGACTGTGTAAAAACCATTAAGGAAAATAGTAGTCAAATATGAAGGTTTAATAAAATAGTTTTCTTGACACAAATACATTCATTATTCACTAAATTAGATTTATTTGCAGATGAAAATGAATCTAGTGTGCAAGTTTTTTAAATATTAGCATCATCATGTGTTGCTTTTACTAACAGTCACAGAAAATTTAGATACCTTGATATCATAGAACCCTTGATATCATAGGAACCGAGTATATAGCATTTGATAAAGGTCTGACAAATAGCTTGTTTGCAAAATTTCACATCTTTCTGTCACTTTGTTTTCCCGAAATGATTATTTTTATTGTAAAAATGAAAAAACGTTGCAATGCTTTTCACTTTAAAAACTGGTCTAAAATGCACAGACGCTTGGGAGTCAGATCTTGCTTCCAACGTGATCATACGCACCTGTAAACACTCTATCAAAACTATTTTAATATTTAAACAAGAATGAGACATCTATTACAAAGATAAAACTTGTTTTCAAACATGGTTTTTACATATATTAAAAAATACCTTATACCACCAAGTCTTAATAAAGGAAAGATTGCAGACTCCAAAATAACACGAATACCCTAGACCAATAAAACCTTATAAATCATTATTGAATAAACCCTAACGTGACTTTTCTGATGTAAATCAATAGAATATTGAATTATCTTCTAGATGCAAGCAGACTAAGCATTTATACATCACATCTTAATATGAAAATTAACATTTAATTAAAACCGAAAGTAAATTTTGCGTTCTGTCCAAGCAATATGAGAAGAGTTCCTGGCTCTGCGCGAAGTGCTTGTCAAGCTGGTACACAAACAGTGCACATGCTTTCGACTACTCAAGCATTCTATCGTCATGTCCCAGGTGTTAGCTTTCTGAATTCTCTCGTTTAAAAGACATTTATTTGTAATAAAACTTTTACCAAGATGCACAGTCAGTGTGTTGTTTCCCAAGTTTTTATTCTATATAATGTACGATATAAATATTTGAATTTAGCGGTCATATTGGGTCTCCCGAAAATGACGATTTTGATACAAGTTTAGTCGTGAGAGAATTATAGTGTTTGGTACCGGCTCAAAAAGCGAAACAAGAGCGCAAACATATGCTAGGCTCAGGTCGCGTATTGATTGGACTGTTTACATTTTGGCGTCTGCAATCTTTACTTTATTGAGACTTGATGGTAAAAGGTAATTTTTTTTAGATATGCAAAACTTGTTTGAAAACCAGTTGTATCATTGTAGCAGATGTCCCATTCATGTTTAAATATTAAAATATTTTTGATAGAGGGTTTACACGGGCTTATGACGTTGGGGGGTAGGATCTGACCCCCCAAGCGTCTGTGCTAAAATGTGCAAAATATCCATTTTCAAAGACAATTTAATCATAAGCTGGAACAAAGATGTCCCAGCTCTGAGTATATTTTGCAGATTTTCCATTTTAAGTACATTACTTCATCTTTGCAAGAATTTCAAAATTTATGTTTAAGGGCTTTTTGACCTCAGTGGAGTACCTTTAAATTAGATGTGAGCAAATTTGATCATGATGTCAGGACTTAATCTGTTGTAAGCCTGTGTATTCTGGATGTTGCTAAGTTTACATTAGTATTGAGGATAATTATATTTAGATACAAATATATCTAATGCCCCTCGTTTAATGTAGGTTGACCAATTTAATCTTATTTGTAAACATCATGTCGCCATTGTTTCAAACATATTTGATATCAATTCTATTTTAATATAACAATATGACAATATACATAGTTAGCTGATAGTTTATCTGTTTATCTTTCACTAGGATTGCCATAACAGTTTTAAAACTCAGAATGGTTGACAGGTAATGAATCAAATTCTAAAAATGTGATTATATATGTTTAGTTATTTCTGTTATTTTACATAAAATGTATCAATTCATCAGTCATGGTGTACTCAGATCAATATTTTGTAATAACATTGTTATTTTATTTTCTAGGCTAGGTCTAGCATTTACAATCGGGAAGTCCTGGGACGGCAAAGATCTGTCTCACCAAAAAGCGGAAATCTATTTAAGTAAAGGAGTGTCAAATGAAGTTGTTTTAAGTGTTCGAGCCCCTTTCTACAATGATCCACCGGCACCAAATGGTCCAGTAGGGCAGCCATTTCCACAACTATGGGATTATGAAGGTATTTAATTTGTTAATCTAACCCTTATAACCTGCTTATGGCAAAAGATTAACAGATTCTATCCATGTGACCAGTGCAGATCTGCTGGCATATCCATACTGTCTATCATGATCTGCACTGGTGGCTATTCAATCAGTAGACATTTTGAAATTTTCTCTAAAAATGATAAATGGTTTTGTCCAGATTGAAAGACAGTCAAGTCCATTTGGTAAGGGCATGTATGGATAAAGTTGATTTTGTGTAAGGGAAGTAATTCTGTGTTTAAAAATTTGATAAGGGAAAATTTATTATTTCCCTTGATTTTCAAAATTTTATTTATTGAAAATTTAAGCAACTTGAACATAACGCATCTGTCTCATAACAATTAACTAAAACTCATAATTTAGGACCATGTTGATGAAGAAGTGTTATACAAGTATGGACTAATTTAACAAATGCCTAATTATTTTTTTGCAGTTGTAGAGGCTTTCTTTTTATCTGATTCTGGAAAATATTTGGAAGTTGAGCTCTGTCCGTAAGTACATGAAAATTATGTTCTTTTACATGTATCTTCTTACATTTTAACCCAAAAATGTCTGGTTTGTGAATTGTAAACCATTCAAGCTTTTGACGGGTATGAAAATTAAGGTCAAAATATTGAGACAATTGTGTCCTATAAACAACAACAACAACACAATGTTTGTAACAGAATGATGCCAATGTTGAATGCATCTGAAAAGATTCTTATATGACTGGGATTTGAACCTCTGACCGCCCAATTATAAGCAAAAATTTAATGATACCCTGAATCAGGTGTCAGAGGTTGTTCTTAGTTAACATAAATATAAAGGTAGACATTGAGTGCACTCAAAAAACTTTTTCAATGTGAAATAAAACATGTTATGAACATTCTACTTTAAACATAATTTAGGCTAAAGCAGTGATTTCTTACTCTCACAGTTTTATCACCAAAATTCAATTCCTTCAAAATTGAAAATTTAGAGTGGTTACAACCATTAGAAAGTTTGGGAAATGTAACAAACTGATTAAAACCAACCAATTTCCTTCAGGTGATCATCCAGGAACACATATGAGCCGCGTCACGACAAAACCAACATAATGGGTTTGCGACCAGCATGGATCCAGACCAGCCTGCGCATCCGCGCAGTCTGATCAGGGTCCATGCTGTTTGCTTACAGACCCTATAACAAGTAAAGAAATTGATAGTGAACCGTATGGATCCTGATAAGACTGCGCGAATGCGCAGGCTGGTCTGGATCCATGCTGGTCGCAAACCCATTATGTTGGTTTTGTTGTGATGCGGCTCCTCATATAAAGATGGTGTTTCAAAAAAAAAAAAACAACAACAAAAACACACCCTACAACATTGACTTATTAGGAGGAAATTTTCACATGAATTTTCCAAAAATTTTACAATATGTCACTGTAACAGTTATTAAGATAAAATGTAAAAATTTTGCATAAATAATGCTATCTCAATTTCAGGACATATTTTTTAACTGATTCATTTTTCAATGTACATTTTAATCGTTATATTCAAAGTTAAGTAAATTTACAATATTTTGTCTTCTATCCTAACCTATTATTTCAGCCATGGTCAACATATAGTCCTGATGTTAGACGGTAGAAGAAACATGATAAAGGTAGGTCAATGGATTCATTATTTTGTTACGTTTCGTGTCACATGAAACTAGTAATTTTCAAATTTCATTGGATGAGGTTATTCAGTTAACAACCTTTTGGAACACCTTGCTGATTACCAATAATCATGTTGGAAGTATCGCGGCTACATTGTGCGGTGTATTGTGTTCAGCGTCCTTATCCAAGGTTTGGCAGAAATGCCTGAAAAGTAACGGGGTTTCTAGATAACTTTCTAAAAGAGTAAAATACCAGGTCTTTGTAGTGAATTGAGCATACTACTTTGCTTGGCAGATATAAGGCATTTAGACCTTGCTGCCAAAGGGACTGGTTAATGTGAAGGTTATTTGATATGAAGTGATCAGCCAGACTTGAAAGTCTGTAGTTTAAAGTAATAAAAAGAAGTGAAATTGTATGTTCCAGAAGACATGATAATTTTAGGTAATGATTGTAACCATTAGGGACGTTATGTGTTTAAATTGACACTTACAGTGACAAAGTTTATTAATGATGCTGATCACAATTGTCGTTATCATTGATATGTTTTAATTCTACAATTTATGTATGATTATTTCTGGTTCAGAGATGTTTGCTCTCGCCATATTTGAAAAAAAGATTGTGTTTATAAAGTTAGCTATATTGGAGAGAAGGGACTTCTTTAGATATCTCTTTCTTTATTTCTTTTAGGACAAACTGCCGTTATTATTTACAAGCAAAATTTCTGGTTCGGAATGGACTGGTACGGCTGTTATACCTGCAGATTATTTCCCGCCAAATGTGTCTAAATTTAACGCTTATGCAATTCATGGATCGGGTGATAACAGACAGTATGAAGCTTACATGGCAGTACCAGGTGACCAGCCAGACTTGTAAGTGATTTCTCTGTAGTTTAAAGTAATAAACAGAAGTGAATTAATTATGTTTAATAAGACATATGATGATTTAATCTAATGATTGTAACCATCATTGCCAAGCCTCATTTAATTATGCCCTTTTAAAGACCTATTATGTCTCAGAAATGCTGTCAGTTTTTATTTCTCAAAAACTTTTTATTTTTGGTATCTTGTTACAGTTTCAAAAGAAATACTCATTTTCTACATTGATGAACTGGGGCGTCCGTGGCGAGTGGTTAAGGTCGTTTACTTCAAACCACTTGCCCCTCACCGCTGTGGGTTCGAATCCTGACAGGGACTTTGGATTATTTCATGTGAGGAAGCTATCCAGCTAGCTTACGGAACGTCGGTGGTTCTACTCAGGTGCCCGTTTGTGCCTGAAATAATGCACGGAAGGGCACCTGATGTCTTCCTCCACCAGTAAAGCTGGAACGTCGCGATATGACCTCTACTGTGTCGATGTGACGTAAAACCCAAAACAAAACAGAAAACATTGATGAACTACATTTTGCTCTTTCAGCAATTGGTGTAATTATAATAAATAATTATTTTGTATGGAGGTCAAAATACTATGTTTTTTACATTTTGCTACATTTATGACACGTTACTTCACATGCAGCGCTACTTTCTTCAGTTGTAATACATCTTACATGCTCTAAATCCATCATTGAAACATTATTAAACACTTTTTTGACAATTCCAAACACTTAAAAAATATGATTTCTGAAGCATTATGTGCCTTTAAGCTAGGGCATACACATTCTATTTTGATTGAGGGCCATACGCCGTTGCAGCTGTTCCTGGAAGGGCACAAAAGTGGTGTTGCATTGAAGGTTCACCGACTTATGAAAACATATAGGGATGTTTTGGAATTCTTGATATAAACCATTTACATATGTAAATATTGTATTCTTCCAGAGATTGTATACATGTGTAACCCTTATCATTTGAAGTTTTCACATTATTATTTTTGTAAACATATGGTATTGACTGTCACAATGAAGAAACTTAATAATACGAAAATATTATTATATTTTTTTTCAGTCACCGACTCGAATACTTTGCTAACGTAGACTTTTCATCAGTTCTTCCTGCCCAGCCACAAACGTCATCTTATTGGCAACAGAAACCAGGAACCGCTTGATGCAATTTTAAATTCTTTTGTAAACAAGTGCATTTTAAGATTTACGAAAATGTTAATCATTGGTGGACATGCAGTGCCTAATTTTAATCAAACTGTATACTATAAAGCAATATTTAATTAGAAATTTGAGTTTTGTTTATGAATTTGTGTCATATGTGTATTATTTTTACAAAATATATAGTGTAGTATAAAGGGTTAAAGTAATAATTATTATGTGATTTAATTAATCAATAAAGTAATAGAAAGAGCACCGAAACACGAGGCTATCTGATTTGGTAGACAGACGTTTCACTATTGAGACGGTTCACACCAAGACGGTTCACACCAAGACGTTTCACTCCCAAATGGGAGTGAAACGTCTTGAAGACGTTTCACTCCCTTTTTATACCAAAATTATTTTGATACTTATGATATACTAAAATAAACCTAAAATATTGAATTAAATTAAACTAAAATATACCTTAAAATTAAGAAAAATAAATTAAAAAGGGGCCGGGATTTCACTTTTTTGTCAATGACTTAAAACTCAGTACTTTAAGTTCTATCATTTCAGTTATCTTATCTTCTTTTATTGTTGTTTTGAAATAAGGTGTTTTTTTTTTTCTATTTTTAATCCATATGTGCAATTATCACATTATTTCACTTAAAGAAAAACTATTTTTGATTAAAATAACACTGTAATATAACTAACTATTTGATCTTTTGTAACATGGACTCAATAGGCTGCCTATTTTAAGACAATTTTAATTTAAAGCAGAACAATCTTGTGACAATAATTAACTTCTTGTTGTTAATTTTAAACATGGGATAAAAAATGTTAAATTATTTAATGCTAGTACAGTACTTTTGCGATATATGTCAAAAAATTTAATGGCCATTGAAATCAGAAATAACTTTAAATTAGATTAGGAGCATTGGGACTTTTATTCAATATTTGTCATGTATAATCATTTTTATGTGACTAAAATTCATTATTATATAAACAAAACTTATGGAGAAGTTTCTGTGTTTAAATTGGCTGTTGTCAAAAATATTTAATGGTCCAATAAACCACTGATTAGTAAACTGTTGATGCTTAAGTGCAGTGTTTATACAACTGATTTAATAGTGGTGTCAAACTGATAGCTGATTGTCTCAGTGTTTATTCAACTAATTAGGCGATGAGATAACACCACAATTACTTAAGTCTGTTTAATGGCTACTGTTTAATAAATTGATGAAGAAAATAATTTTAAAAGATAATTTATTTTATACACGTGTTTCGCATTTCATTGTTTAAGAGTTAGACTTACAAAAAAATAATCATTATATAGTCAATATATTTAATATATTGATAGTTTTTATTATTTGAATAATATTAATTACTTTACTGGTAGTGATTTCAATATTTAAACTGATACTTATAATATGTCTTTCTATGTTATTCTATTTTTTTTAATTTACTATAAATAGAATTTCCTTATGTTGTTACACGTATAATAAAAGTGATACTTCAGTAATTTGTCTTTCATTTATACCTCTTATCACTCAACCCATAATTAAATGAGTAATCTTCTAATAATTCGTATTAAATCAACAAAATGAAACATTAAATTGAATTTCCTTTTTACTCTGTTTGATATTAATGAAATTAAAATTTGTTAACTTTTCTAGTAAACATCTCTAAAAATTGGGAGTGAAACGTCCATACAATTGACAAAATGGGAGTGAAACGTCTAGGTGTGAACCGTCTTGGGAGTGAAACGTCTCAATAGTGAAACGTCTTGGGAGTGAAACGTCTGACATTCGTCTGATTTGTACGAGGGGGCGTAGCCCCCGAGTATTAATCAGGTTGCCGAGTGTTTCGGTGTTCTTTCTCTTTTGTATCATAGTCAAACATAAAAGCACGTTCCCTGTTGTCACAATATGAAACCCCGGAGAAAATGAACCAATGAACGAACATCTGAATATAACATTTCTGTCGCTTTCCCTTTCTCTGCAGTCACAATATGTAAACACCAGCAAAAATGAGCCAATCAATGGGCATGCTCTGGAGTGCGGGTAACTAATACCCGCACTCCAGTTAACGCACTGTGCATGTATATGTATACGATTTAACCCTGACACATTTTCAACAGAAAGGTCTCCAAACTATGATACAATTATTCTATTTACTATCAGTTATGCTATACCACTCGTCCTGTATTACTCATTTTGGAAAGTACTTTCGTAGATGAAAAGAAAAATTGTCTACTTTTCTGAATATGCAATGTATTTTTGTGTGTGTGTGTTGATGAACTTCATTAGGTGAAAGTAATTCATTTATTCAAAGCAATAGTAGAATATTATTTATCTATTAAGTTTTGACAGCATGAGACGTGGTCATAAGTTAACCCATACACTTTACTGAATAGATATACATTTTAGAACTAAAAATCCATGGTCATCATGAAATTTAAAACATGTTATGGGAAATTAAATTTTAATGAAAAAAAAACAACATATTTTGACGGAACAGATTGTTAGATTATTATTTTGTTTGTTTTTCTTGTTTATGTCAACATTAAAATATGATTGCTTAAATATAAATTGACTATTTGTTTTTCTGAATGCAAACAGTATAAGATTTTCATGTATGAAGCTTGCATGAATGATTGAGATCTACTGATAAATGGACGTATCTGACATTAACATATATACATGTAGCTAGACCAGTGAAGTCAAACAAACTAAAACATAAAAAAAAAAAAAAAGTAGATCTACCATGTGGTTTCAGATGTAAACAGAAACGGAGCTAATGTAAAAAGAATGTATATATTTGACATCTAATGTCTGTTCCTGTACTCTAATCTCTTATGTTTGAAAATAGTGTGAGAACAATTTGCAACTGATGTTCAATTTTAAACAAATCCGACTAAATGTCAACAGGTTGGTTTTTAGCTCGACTATTCGAAAAGAATAAGTAGAGCTATTGCAGTCACCCGAGCGTCGGCGTCAGCGTCTGCGTCGGCGTAACCACTTATGTTAAAGTTTTTGTAATAGTTCAAATATTTTCAAAGTCCATTGACATATCGCTTTGAAACTTTGCACACTTGTTCACCATCATTACCCCAACCTGTAAACTGGAGGAGGTAACTGTATCAAGCATTTTTTTACTATCAAGCACTAAGAATAGTCGAGCGTTGCTGTCCTACCGACAGCTCTTGTTTGTACTTTCGGTTTCTACAACCATAAATAATGTATTGTTTGCTATTTTACCTATAAATTCACTTATTTTAGGTGGACTTTTACTACATATATTGGAAATAAACTTGTCAACAACTCCAAGCATTAAATTACTATTTTTTTTTACATGTTTAGTTTCTTAGCATAGGTTAGACCGAAATACAGCATCCGTTCTGTGTATTCATACTATTGTGTTCGAGGTCCTTATCCGAAGACTGACGGAAAGGGCCGAAAAGTTGCGATTGACCCTTATTTATATATTTTTATTATGGTTATAGAAACCGAAAGTACACTGCAAACCTGTTGACATTAAGTCGGATTTGTTTAAAATTGTACATCAGTGGAAATTTTAATTAATAAATGTTGTCTGACATATTTTCAATCATAATTGTATCGAAACATACTTTCTTTCCTTTGGATGTCAAATATATACATTCGTTTTACATTGCAAACTCTGTTTCTGTTTACATCTGAAACCACGTGGTAGAACTACTTTCAATGTTACTATAGATAATAGCCAAAGACGTTCCGATTGTTCCTAGGGTATAATGGGGAGGAAGCTATTTCCAGCTACTCGGATATCATTGTGAGGAAGCTATCTCCAGCTAGTCGGATATCATTGTAAGGAAGCTATCTCAAGCTACTCCAGTATAATTGTGAGGAAGCTATTTCCAGCTAGTCGGATATCATTGTGAGGAAGCTATTTCGAGCTACTCCAGTATAATTGTGAGGAAGCTATTTCCAGCTACTCGGGTATAATTGTGTGGAAGCTATTTTCAGCTACTAGGGCATAATTGTGAGGAAGCTATCTCCAGCTACTCGGGTATAATTGTGAGGAAGCTATTTCCAGCTACTCGGGTATCATTGTGAGGAAGCTATTTCCAGCTACTCCAGTATAATTGTGAGGAAGCTATTTCCAGCTACTCGGTTATCATTGTGAGGAAGCTATTTCCAGCCACTTCAGTATAATTGTGAGGAAGCTATTTCCAGCTACTCGGATATCATTGTGAGGAAGTTATCTCCAGCTACTCAGATATCATTGTGAGGAAGCTATCTCAAGCTACTCGGATATCATTGTGAGGAAGCTATTTCCAGCTTCTCGGGCATAATTGTGAGGAAGCTATCTCCAGCTACTCGGGTATAATTATGAGGAAGCTTTCTCCAGCTACTAGGGTATAATTGTGAGGAAGCTTATCTCCATCTACTCGGGTTTAATTGTGAGGAAGCCATCTCCAGCTACTCGGGTATAATTGTGAGGAAGCTTATCTCCATCTACTCGGGTATAATTGTGAGGAAGCTTTCTCCAGCTTCTATGGTATAATTGTAAGGAAGCTATCTCCAGCTACTCGGGTATGATTGTAAGGAAGCCATCTCCAGCTACTCGGGTATGATTTTAAGGAAGCTATTTCCAGCTACTCGGGTATGATTTTAAGGAAGCTATCTCCAGCTACTCGGGTATGATTTTAAGGAAGCTATCTCCAGCTACTCGGGTATAATTGTAAGGAAGCTATCTCCAGCTACTCGGGTATAATTGTAAGGAAGCTATCTCCAGCTACTCGGGTATAATTGTGAGGAAGCTTATCTCCAGCATCTCCGGTATTATTGTATGAAAGCTATCTCCAGCTACTCGGCTATAATTGTGAGGAAGCTTATCATCAGCAACTCCGGTATTATTGTATGGAAGCTATCTCCAGCTACTCGGGTATAATTGTGAGGAAGCTTATCTCCAGCTACTCGGGAATAATTTTGAGTGAAGTCAAACTAAAACATAAAAAACAAACAAACAGTATTGCTGAATGTTTTGTCTTTCTTGGTGGCTACCTTCATATATTAAAAAAAGTCTCATTTTCCCAGTGTTTGATGTTATGATTTTGATTCACTCAACCTTTCATGTTTCCCGCCAAACAGTTAAGTATAACTTGCCTTTCAAGTTTTGCGCAAGATGTAAATGTGAGGAAGCTGTCCTTACCTACCATGGTATAATTTTAAGGAAGCTATCCTAGTCTCCTTGGGTATAATTGCAAGGAAGCTATCCCAGATATTTGGGTTTAATGATGAAGAAGCTTTTCGCACGAAATCATGTTTTATTACGAGGAAGCTATTCCCAGCTACTCCAGGATGATTATGAGGAAGCTATCCCTAGCAACTCGGGTATAATTGTAAGGAAGCTATCCCCAGCTACTCGGGTATTATTATGAGGAAGCTATCTCAAGCTTCTCCAGAATGATTGTGAGTAAGCTATCCCAAGCTACTCGGGTATTATTTTGAGGAAGCTATCCCCAGCTACTCGGATATAATTGCGAGGAAGCTATTTCTAGCAACTTTGGTATGATTGTAAAGAAGCTATCTCCAGATACTCGGGTGTAATTGTGAGGAAGCTATCTCCAGCTACGCTACTCGGGTATGATTGTGAGGAAGCTATCACCAGCTACTCGGATATGATTAATGATTTTAAGGAAGCTATCCCCAGCTACTCGGGTATAATTGTGAGAAATCTATCTCCATATACTCGGGTATAATTATGAGGAACCTATCCCCAGCTTCTCGGGTATGATTGTGAGGAAGCTATCCCTAGCTACTCGGGTATAATTGTGAGGAAGCTATCCCCAGCTACTCGGGTATAATTGTTAGGAAGTTATCTCCAGCTACTCGGTTATCATTGTGAGGAAGTTATCCCCAGCTACTCGGGTATAATTGTTAGGAAGTTATCTCCAGCTACTCGGTTATCATTGTGAGGAACATATCCCCAGCTACTCGGGTACAATTGTGAGGAAGTTATCTCCAGCTACTCGGTTATCATTGTGAGGAAGCTATGTCCAGCTACTCGGGTATAATTGTGAGGAAGCTATCCCCAGCAACTCCGGTATAATTATGGGAAGCTATCCCAAGCTACTCCAGTATAATTGTGAGGAAGCTATTTCCAGCTACTCGGATATCATTGTGAGGAAGTTATCTCCAGCTACTCAGATATCATTGTGAGGAAGCTATCTCAAGCTACTCGGATATCATTGTGAGGAAGCTATTTCGAGCTACTCCAGTATAATTGTGAGGAAGCTATTTCCAGCTACTCGGGTATAATTGTGAGGAAGCTATTTCATGCTACTAGGGCATAATTGTGAGGAAGCTATCTCCAGCTACTCGGGTATAATTGTGAGGAAGCTATTTCCAGCTTCTCGGGCATAATTGTGAGGAAGCTATTTCCAGCTACTCGGTTATCATTGTGAGTAAGCTATTTCCAGATACTCCAGTATAATTGTGAGGAAGCTATCTCCAGCTACTCGGTTATCATTGTGAGGAAGCTATTTCCAGCTACTCCAGTATAATTGTGAGGAAGCTATTTCCAGCTACTCGGATATCATTGTGAGGAAGTTATCTCCAGCTACTCAGATATCATTGTGAGGAAGCTATCTCAAGCTACTCGGATATCAATTTAAGGAAGCTATTTCGAGCTTCTCCAGTATAATTGTGAGGAAGCTTTTTCTAGCTACTCGGGTATAATTGTGAGGAAGCTATTTCATGCTACTAGGGCATAATTGTGAGGAAGCTATCTCCAGCTACTCGGGTATAATTGTGAGGAAGCTATTTCCAGCTTCTCGGGCATAATTGTGAGGAAGCTATCTCCAGCTACTCGGGTATAATTATGAGGAAGCTTTCTCCAGCTACTAGGGTATAATTGTGAGGAAGCTTATCTCCATCTACTCGGGTTTAATTGTGAGGAAGCCATCTCCAGCTACTCGGGTATAATTGTGAGGAAGCTTATCTCCAGCTACTCGGGTATAATTGTAAGGAAGCTATCTCCAGCTACTCGAGTATAATTGTAAGGAAGCTATCTCCAGCTACTCGGGTATAAATGAGAGGAAGTTTTCTCTAGCTACTCAGGTTTAATTTTGAGGAAGTTTTCTCCAGCAACTCCGGTATAATTATGAGGAAGCTTATCTCCAGCTACTCGGGTATAATTGTGAGGAAGCCATCTTCAGCTACTCGGGTATAATTCTGAAGAAGCTATCCCCAGCTACTCTGGTATAATTGTGAGGAAGCTCTCTCCAGCTACTCGGGTATAATTGTGAGGAAGCTTATCTCCAGCATCTCCGGTATTATTGTATGAAAGCTATCTCCAGCTACTCGGGTATAATTGTGAGGAAGCTTATCATCAGCAACTCCGGTATTATTGTATGGAAACTATCTCCAGCTACTCGGGTATTATTGTGAGGAAGCTTATCTCCAGCTACTCGGGAATAATTGTGAGTGAAGTCAAACTAAAACATAAAAAGCAAACAAACAGTATTGCTGAATGTTTTGTCTTTCTTGGTAGCTACCTTCATATATTAAAAAAGTCTCATTTTCCAAGTGTTTGATGTTATGATTTTGATTTACTCAACCTTTCATGTTTCCCGCCAAACAGTTAAGTATAACTTGCCTTTCAAGTTTTGCGCAAGATGTAATTGTGAGGAAGCTGTCCTTACCTACCCAGGTATAATTTTAAGGAAGCTATCCTAGTCTCCTTGGGTAAAATTGCAAGGAAGCTATCCCAGATATTTGGGTTTAATGATGAAGAAGCTTTTCCCACGTACTCATGTTTTATTACGAGGAAGCTATTCCCAGCTACTCCAGGATGATAATGAGGAAGCTATCCCTAGCAACTCGGGTATAATTGTGAGGAAGCTATCCCCAGCTACTCGGGTATTATTATGAGGAAGCTATCTCAAGCTTCTCCAGAATGATTGTGAGTAAGCTATCCCAAGCTACTCGGGTATTATTTTGAGGAAGCTATCCCCAGCTACTCGGATATAATTGCGAGGAAGCTATTTCTAGCTACTTTGGAAAAATTTTTCCCTTTTAAATTTTTTAAAAAATTTTCCCCCCCAAAAAGGGTTTTTTGGGGGTTTTTTTTTAAAAAAAATTTTTAAAAAATTTTTGGAACCCCAAAAAAGGGGCCCCCCAAAAATTTTTTGGGGGGGGCCCCCCTTTCCCTTTTTTTGGGGGGGTTTTTTAATTGGTTAAAAAAAAAAAAAAAAAATTTTTTTTTTTTTTTTTTTTTTCCCCCCTTTGGGTTTTTTTTGTTTTTTAAAATTTTAAAAAAAATTTTTTGTTAAAAAAGGGGGGTTTTTCCAATTTTTGGGGTTTTTAAATTTTTTAAATTTAAAATTTTGTTAAACTTGGGAAAAATTTAAAAAAAATTTTTTTTGGGTTTTTTTAAAACCCTTTTTTAATTTAAAAATTTTTTAAAAAAGTTTTTTGGGTTAAAAAAACCCCCCCTTTTTCAAATTTTTTTAAAAAAAAAAGGGGGTTTTTTTTTTGGGGGGAAAATTTTTTTTTTTAATTTTAAAAAGGGTTTTTTTTTAAAAAAAAATTTTTTTTTAAAAAAAAAAAAAAAACCCTTTTTTTAAAAAAAATTAAAAACAAGGGGTTTTTTTAAAAAAAAATTTTTTTGGGGAAAAAAAAAAAAAAAAAAATAAAAAGGGGGGAAAAAAAAAAAGGTTTAAAAAGGAAGGTATTTTCCCCCCCCAAAAAAAAAAAAAAAAAATTTTAAAAAAATTTTTAAAAAAAAAAAAAACCCCCCCCTTTTAAAAAAAAAAAAAAAAAAAAAAAAAAATTTTTTTTTTTAAAAAAAATTTTTTTAAAATCAAAAAAAAATTAAAAAAAAATAAATTTGGGGGAAAAAAAATTTTGGGGTTTTCGAAAAAAAATTTTGAAGGGGAAAATTTTCCCCAAAAAAGGGTATAAAAAACCCTTTCCCCTTTTTGGAAAAAAAGGGGGGGAAACCCCCCCCCAAAAAGGGGGAAAAAATTTTAAAATTTTTTTAAAGGGGAAATTTCCCCCCCAAAAAAAAAATTTTTTCTCCCTTTTGGGAAAAAATTTTTTGGGAAAAAAATTAAAAAAAAACCCGGGGGAAAATTAAAAATTTTAAGGAAAAAAAAAAGGGGGAAAATCTTTTGGGGTTTTTTTTTTTCCCCTTTTAAATTTTTTTGGGGGGAAAAATAATTTTAAAATTTTAAAAACAAAGGGAAAAAAAAAAAGGAATTTTCCCCCCCCCTTTTTAAAAAAAAACCCAAAAAAAAAAAAAAAAATAAAAAAAAAAAAAAAAATTTTTTTTGTTTTTTTTAATTCCTTTTTTTAAAAAAAAAATTTTTTTTAAATTAAAAATTTTTTTTTAAAAAAGGGAAAAAAAATTTTTCCCCTTTTTTTAAAAATATTAAAAAAAGGTTTTTTTTTAAAGGAAGGGCCCCCCCCCCCAAAAAAAAAAAAAAAAAACCAAAAAAAAAAAAAACCTTAAAATTTAAGGAAATTTTTTAAAAAGGGGGGAAAAAATTTGGGAAAAAGGGGAAAAAAAAAAAAACCGGGAAAATTTTTGGAAATTTTTCCCCCTTTTTTTGGGGGGGGCCCCCCTTTAAAATAATTTTTAAATTTTTTAAATTTTTAAAATTTTAAATTTTTTAAAAAAAAACTATTTTTTAAAAAAAAAAAAAGGGGTTTTCCCTTCCCGGGTTTTTTTAAAAAAAAACCCAAAAAAATTTTTTTTTTTTAAAAAAAATTTGGGCCCTTTTTAAAAAAAGGGGGGAAAAAATTTTAAAAAAAATTTTTTAAAATTTTAAAAAATTTTTTTAACCCATTTAATTTTTTAAAAAAAAAAACTCCCAAAAACCAAAATTTTTGGGAAAAAAAAAAAAAATTAATTTTTTTAAAGGAAACCTTTTTTTAAAAAAATTTTTTTAAAAAAAATTTTTTTTAAATTTTGGGGGTTTTTAAAAAAATTTAAAAAAAACCCCCCCGGGGGGGTTTTTTTTTTTAAAAAAAAAAAACCCCCCAAAAAAATTTTAAAAAAAAAAAAAAATTTTAAAAAAAGGGTTTTTTAAAAAAAAAAAAAAAAGGGGGGGGGTTTAAATTTTAAAAGGGGAAAAAAAAAAAAAATTTTTTTAAAAAAAAAAAAAAAATTTAAAACCCAAATTTTTAAAAAAACCCCCCTTAAATTAAACAAGGGAAAAAAAACCCCAAAAAAAAATTTTTGGGCCCAAAAAAGGGTTAAATTTTTTTTAAAAAAAATTCCCCCCCAAAAAAAAAAAAAAATTTTCCCCCCCAAAAAAAAAAAGGGGGGAAAAAAACCCCCCCCCCAAAAAAAAAAAAAAAAAACCCCAAGAATTTTTTTTGGAAAAACCCCCCCAAACCCCCTTTTTTAAAAAAAAAATTGGGAAACCAAAAAGGAAAAAAAACCCCGGGGAAAAGGGGAGGAAGTTTTTCCCCCCTTTTTTTTAAAAAAAAACCCCCCAAAAAAAAAAAATAAAAAATTTTTTTTAAAAAAAACCGGGGAACCCGGGGGAAAAAAAGAACCCCCTTTTTTTAAAAATTTCCGGGAATTTAAAAAAAATTTAAAAATTTTTGGGGCCCCCCCCAAATTTTAAAAAAAAAAAATTTTTTTTTAAAAAAAAAATTAAAAAATTTAAAATTTTTAATTTTGGGGAAAAAAAAGTTTTAAAAAGGGGAAAAAAGGTTTTTGCTACCCTTTTTTTTTTAAAAAAAAAAATTTTAAAAAAAAAAAAAGGGAAATTTTAAGGAAAAAAAAAAGGGAAAAAAACCTTTCCCTTCCGGTTTTTTTTTTTTTTTCCAAAAAAAATTTTAAAAAAAAAAAAAGGGAAAATTTTAAAAACCCTTTTTTAAAAACCAAAATAAAGGGAAAAAATTTTTAAAAAAACCCCCGTTAAAAATTTTTTTTCCCCCCCCCCAAAATTTCCAAAAAAAAATTTAAAGGGGGGGAAAAAACCCCCCCAAAAAATTTTTTAATTTAAAAAAACCCCCCCCGGGGTTTTTTAAAAATTTTTTTAAAAAAACCCCAAAAAGGGAAAAATTTTGGGAAAAAACAAAACCCCCCTTGGGAAAAAAAAAAAAAACCCCAAAAAGGGGGTTTTTTTTGGGGGTTTTCCCAAAAAAAAAGGGAAAAAAAAAAAACCCCCTTTTTCCCCTTTGGAAAATTTGAAAAAAAAACCCCCCCGGGGGGGGGGAAAAAAAAAGGGGAAAATTTAAAAAATTTAAACCCGGGAAAAAAAATTTTTTTTAAAAAAATTTTTTAAAAAAACCAACCCCGCTTCCCCTTTTTTAAAAAGGTTTCCTTAATTTTAAAAAAAAAATTTTAAAAAAAAAAATTTAAAAAAATTTTAAAAAAAAAAAAACCCCTAAAAAATTTAAAAAAAAAAAAAAAAAAATAAAAGAAAAAATTTTTAAATAAAAGAAAAAAAAAATTTTTTTAAAAAAAAAAAATTTTTTAAAATTTTTTAAAAATTTTTAAAATTTTTTCCCCCAAAAAAAAAAAAAAAAACCCAAATTCCTTTAAAATTTTTCCCCCCTTTAAAAAAAAAAAAACCCCCCAAAAAATTTAAAAAAATTTCCCCAAAAAAAATTTTTTTTAAAAAACCCCCAAAAAAAAAAATAATTTAAAAAAAAAGGGGAATAAAAGGGAAAAAAAAAAATTAAAATTTTTTTTTTTCCCAAAAAAAAATTTTTTTTTTGGTTAAAATTTTTAAAAAATTTTAAAAAAAAAAAAATTTTTTCCCCCCCAAAAAAAAATTTTTAAAAAAATTTTTTTTTTTTATTTTGGGGGAAAAAAAATTCCCCTTAAATTTTTTTTTAAAAAAAAAAACCCCCAAAAAATTTTTAAAAAAAAAAGCCAAAAAAGGGGGGCCCCCTTTTTAAAAAACCCAAAAAAAAAAATTAAAAAAAATTTTTTAAAAATTTTTTAAAAAAAATTTAAAAAAAATTTTTTTTAAAAAAAACCCCATTAAAAAAAACCCAAAAAAAAAAAAAACCCCCCTTTTTTTAAAAAAAAAAAAAAATTTTTAAAAATTAATAAAAAAAAAAAAAAAAATTTTTCTTAAAAAAAAAAATTTCCCAAAAAATTTTTTTTTTAAAAAAAATTTTTTTTTTAAAAAAAAAAATTTTTAAAAAATTTTTTAAAAAATTTTTTTTAAAAAAAAAATTTTTTAAAAAAAAAAAAGAATTTTTTTAAAAAAAAATTTTTTTTTTTAAAAAAAAAAAAAAAAAAAAAATTTTTTTTTTTTTTAAAAAAAAAAAAAACCCCCTTTTTAAAAAAAAAAAAATTTTTTTTAAAATTTTAAAAAAATTTTCCCCCAAATTGGGGGGAAAAAAAAAACCCAAAAGTAATTAAAAAAAAAAAAAAAAAAACCCCCAAAAAAAAAAATTTTTCCCCCCCAAAAAAAAAAATAAAAAAAATTTTTAAAAAAAAAAAAAAAATTTTTAAAAAAAAAAAAATTTTTGAAAAAAAATTTTTTAAAAAAAAATTTTTTTAAAAAAATTTTTTTTTTTAGAAATCTCGAACAAAAAGAATACTTCTTATTTTATACTTAATCTTAATCCTGCTAAATATTTGTAATAGATTTGTTCAGTTTTGAAAAGTTCAATTGATTTTAATATCAAAGCACATGAAACGACATACTAACAGCATATAGCCTGGTCAAAGTGCACACATGTGCAGGCTGGCCTGGCTCTATACAGATGAAAAGGGTTCACTTCCTGTTCGAACAATCGAATAAAACAATATCAACAATTTGCATTACAGAGTAGTGTAATTTTGTGGGAATACACACTGGTTAGAACTAATTGTCAGGAAAGAACAAGGAATCCGTCTTTTTTGTCAACACAACAAAATAAAACATACATAATTCAAAGTTAGTACAATTAAGATACATATAAAAAAACGTTCATTAAATTTAGAAAACAATGACGAGTCAATTTTCTTTGAGTCAATGATTTTAGCTTGAAAGAATAGAGAATTTGTTTCTTTTAAGTACTTCTGTTTTAAGATGACGAAATACTAGACCGATGCGAGAGGTTAATTTTGTTTTATTGGCCAACGTAATACCAAACTTCAATTTTTTAAACACAATATGCACAAATTTTAATGTCTCAATTACTCAACTACTTCATTGTTGTAAATTGAATTTATTTGTAACGTTTTTAAAACAATCTAACCCGACTTTGGCTAACACTGTCGATACCACATAGTGTTCCATTGGAACTAGTGAAAACTATATATGACACCGTTGACACGTAGCGGAAGTGAAGATGGCTGAAAAACAAAATGGACGAAACTGAAGTCAGAAATGAAATAAAAAACTGGTAACTCTGAGATTTAAACATGTACTTTACGTTGACATCATCATAAAAGTGAAATGCTAAAAATCGAGACAAACAAACACACACACACATCTGCGAGCTGTGCAAAATGCAAAGAAAATTAAATTGAGCGAATTTAGTAACGTATTATATTACACACTCTATACAACATAAAAAGAGGTAAAATTATACAAAAATATATGTTTCTGATTTGTATAAAAATTCTTGTAAAATCATAACAGAAATCCAATCTTTGTTAAACGAAAGAATATATTACAACGGATTTTGTATATGGAAGACATGAACTGATATGAATACCCCACAAATATTTTGTTATAAATCACTGTTCCCAAATGTTTCTTTTTATTTCAAAAGCCATGCCAATCGAAGTATCATATATGCGGAGCCCATCGTTTATTCGAAATGTATCGGTCCATCTTAAACGATTCGTAAATTGGACCTGTATTTATTGTATCGATTAATCGTTGAATGTTCAAGGTATTGGCATGAAATTGGATCGATATCGGCCTGACATTAGATGTAATCAATCTTAAGATGTTGGCTCGCAATCGCATCAAGTCAGTGTAGATATTTTGGCCTGACAACGGAAGTTATTGGCCCAATAATGAACAGAATATCTACAAATGCATTTAGATATTGGCCCGTTGGAACGTAACATAACCTTTGATTTTTATAAACGATGGTACCAAAAAGTAATAACCAAAAGTTAAGTTGATAGCAGAGCGAGGAAGACTGTTAAATATGAGAATTTATGGTTTCATTGCACCGTCATGAATGAGTATTGTATGTGAGAAATGTCAATTATAAAATCATTTACATAGCTAAATATTTGAGTGTTCAATGAAACCCTGACACTATCATAACAATATCTAAACATAGTGCACTCCGAAAAGTTGTGCAAACAAATCACTGATTCCTGTATGAAAAATTATTATGCCCTCTGAAGTTATCGGAATCACTTGTTTTTTAAAGTTCCCAATTATTCATTTCTATAGTCGTCTTTAAAGGTGATCATTTAATTCTATAGCTTCGTAAACGTTGGTTCATAGCCAGGATTGTCTCTGCCGGCCACATCAGATCTTGAAGTTTCATTTTTCTCATTCATCTGAAAGAGAAAAATACAGATCTTGAATATATATTCTACGTTTCTATCAATTTTGTCTGACTGATGTAAAAGCCCAACAAGAACTGTTTATTTTCCCATATTTCTGGTCAAACGGGCGGAGGAAGATCTCAGCTGCGCCTTCGTACATTATTTCAGGGACAAACGGGTAGCTAAGAAGAAGCAGCTAGCTTGGTAGCTTCCTCATATGAAAGAATCCAAAGACCTTGTCGGAATACAAACCCATAGAGGTGAGAGGCAAGGTTGGAAGGCTACTACCTTAAAGCAGTATGCCTCCAGATTCATGCTAATTTTCATGAAAATTTTCTTAAATGTATTTACACATTGCAAACAGCTCTTGCAGTCCACATAAATTACCAAGAAAAGGTCAAAATAAGAAAAATTAGCCCTTACTGCGTTAGTAACGCAGTAGAAATGTGGTGATAAATACTCCAAAATCAGCCCTTAATCGCTCATTTTAAACTTTAATACACGAACTTAACAACAATTTAATCTAGATATCCCTATTTCTATTTTCGATATAGTAATATTTGATGAGACAGAAAGCATAAATACCTGATCCGTGAAATGGTACGGCTGGCCCTTTTTAGGCTCAGGGAAATCCTTATCAATCCACGGTTTGTCGCCTGTAAGTGATTCTAGATTGCGCTCCCCTCTATCCTGAGGTCTCATTTGGTGATCCTGCAATCCGATTGGCCTAAAGCAAAGCTTGAAGGTCTGTAAAAAAATAAATTATTAACATGTCACTTGATTCGAAGAAGTAACATTTGTCTATGAAATGGCTTACACTAACTAAGGTTCATAGAATTAATGTCGCACTTTCAGTTTTGTCATTTCATACATTATAGCAGAAAGCGGCAGTAACATTTGTCTATGAAATGGCTAACACTTCCCAAGGACCATAACTGTCGTAGTTTCAGATGGAAATGTTAAGTTAAGCAAACAGTGCAGAGCTCGGTCAGACTGCACAGACTGGTCGCAAAGGCAAAATGTTTTGCTTTAAGCAGGTTAAAGGTGAAATAACTTTGCAAGTGCTGAAATATGCCGCATTTCTACCAGTTCATGAAGAATTAGTCATCTAAGTAACAACAAACAAACAACAAAAACACAGGCTACATCCCTTTTCAATTCAATTAGGTTGTTGTGTTAAGATTAACAACAATAGCATAATAACTGAGTTTGAACATACATTTCAAGATAGGAATAGATAACAAAGAAACGCACTAAACTACAAAAAAAAAAACTTTCATCCTAAAATATCACCATGTTACATTTGGATGCATATTAAAATTGATATTAAAGGCATTAATTTCTCATACTTCCCAGTCTTTGCCATATCTTATAATATGGTAAATCCAGCCAATAGGAATCCAGATTGCGGCGAACGCGGCCATTGCCCATCCTATCCCAACAGCCCACTGTGGATAAACGTATGTCCCCTTTGGTCTACTGTAGTCCAATTCCGAGTAGTCGATCGTACTTAGAACGAAGATAGTCTGTAAATTGTTATAAATAAGTTATTGCATCTTTATTCATGAGCACAATGATTTTATCTCTAATTTTTCGTACTAACACACATGCAGTTTTTAAACAGTGAGCTTCTTAAGTTGATACTTGACATCTTTCGTATTGTTATGGTAATTCATACTCACAAATATGTTCAGTGCATTGTTATTTTGTCGTTATTAATGTGCAACAGTATAGTTATTACATTTTTGGACGATATATGAGCCGCGCCAAGACAAAACCAACATAATGGGTTTGCGACCAGCATGGATCCAGACCAGCCTTCGAATCCGCGCAGTCTGATCAGGATCCATGCTGGTCGCAAACGCACTATGTTTTTGTCATGGCGCGGCTCATATATACTTAGCAATAAAGTTTTGTTTGTCATTATTATTTTATTGCCAAAACAGTGTGACTAATATAATTTGCTAAAACATTATAAGTGTTAATTATCAACAAAACTTTTTATCATTGAAAGTATACTTTTTGTTACATGTGCTTGTATTCATATCCAAACGTTTGGCACGAGTTATATATTGTACATTTACATACAAACATTTTTTACATCTATATCAGAGTGTTTCAGATGTACATGTGTAGAGAGTTATTTTCATTATTTTAACCATTGCTATCATTTGTATATAAAAACGCGTTTTAGAAATGTAAAAGAAGTTAAAATTGAAGAAAGACTGTATCCTGAAGCACACCAACTACCGTGTAATACCAGTTTCTTACCAGGAGTTGCGTTTAGGAGAAATGCTAATTAAGAGGCCAATAAGAAACTTGAACTTATAATAGCCGAGCAAATCGCTAATCTTTCAAAAGCGCAGAACGTTTTACTGCAATGTGCTAGTAAAATACGTCATTGAATCAATCCTGAATCTGAATCAGAAAAAAAGTTAGAAATTTGAAAAATAACAACAGCAATACATACCATACAAAATATCGGTGAAGTAACAGTCCATCCAATCGCCATGTAAGGATTAATTCTCCAACCGTACATCATTTCAATGTTGTCATAGAAACGACGAACACCTGGAACAATAAGAACATTTATGAGTAAAGTTAGAATACATGTGTAGAATCAACATCGACTTGTGCAATTTTTGCATCTAAAATATAGGCAGACTGAGTATGCATCTGCATCCATTGTTATCCCTCGCCTAAACGCGGCGGGGGATATATAAATAGTCCTTCCGTCCGTCCATCCTTCCGTCCGACATTTTTGTCCGGAGCATATCTAAAAAAGTATTTGAGGTATCAACTTGAAACTTCATAGGTGGATAGATCATATTGAGGAGGAGTAGAGTGCACAAGAATGATAATCCTACCCTGCATTATTTTCAATTATTGCCCTTTGTTATTTTTCAAACTACATTTTTGTCCAGAGCATAACTAAAAAAGATTATAAGATATCAAAATGAAACTTCATAGGTGGATAGATCTCACTCAGAAGGTGTGCAGTGCACAAGAATAATAACTCTACCCTTCATAATTTTTTAGTTATTTCCCTTTGTTATTTTTCATTCTTAATTTTTCACCTGAGAGGAGCATAACTCAAAACGTCTCTGAGATGTCAACATGAAACATCATAGGTGGATAGATCTTATTGAGGAGGAATGCTGTGCATAAGAATGATAACTCTTCCCATTATAATTTTTGAGTTATTGCCTTTGTTATTTTTCATACTTTTTGTCCGGAGTTTATCTCAAAAAGTGTAAGAGGTATCAACTTGAAACTTCATAGGTGAATAGATCTCATTGAGGAGGAGTGCAGCACACAAGAATGATTACTCTACCATGCATAATTTTTTCAGTTATTGCCCTTTGTTATTTTTCATGCTTAATTTTTGTCAAGGTCATAACCATAAAGGCCTTTGAGATATCAACTTGAAACTTCATAGGTGGAAAGATCTCATTGAGGAGGAATGCAGCGCACAAGAATAATATCGCTACCGTGCATAATTTTCAGTTATTGCCCTTTGTTATTTCTGCCATCAGTATTCACATAGGATTTCAGCCATCAGTTTTCATTACCAAAAGATCTATTAAAATTGAATTATTCTGCTCTACCACATTTACATTCTTCCAATGAGCAAACACATTCAGCGAGTGATGGCCATGTTGATAAAATGGCAGTTCACTTTTATACTGATTTACCGGGATAAGAGACCGAAAACTTTCTTTACAGAACTGCAGTAAATAAGGTCGCTTTCAGGACTTGGCGGAGGAAGACATCAAATGCTACAAGAAGTTCGTACCATTTGTAACAATCACGAGCGAGCAGCATTGTACAATTTTGAACTCAATACTTACTTACAAAAAGTCCTAACATGTGAAATGTCGTCTGCTTTTTTAAATCACATGGTTTTTCACCGTCTGTACATTTCACTAAAATCCGACAGTAACTATGATGACATGATTGATTTGTCAGCGACATCAAAATAAATTTGAACTTAATTATCTCAATCCGTATTTACCAATAAAGTTTAATTTTATCAACAAACATATATAAGAGGATATATTTACCGTAACACCATCCGACCGCAACACACATGAACGCTGCCACAAACAAAATAATTCTACTTCCGGAATAATAATCGAACAGCTGGAACACGTACATGCCACCCTGCAAGGTTAAAACACGTGCTATTTTACAAATTCATTGCTTTAATTTATCGTGTTTTTGAAATAAGATATACAACAAATTTTTGTTATATTCAGCATCCTTACATCCGTTTTCACTGAAACAATGTAAACAATATAACTCCATTTTTGTTTTCTGAGATTTATCATAATTTCAACAATAAAAAACATAGTTTCAATTTCACGGTTCTCACCTTAGTTTCTCTATACATGTATCTGACATTTAAACAATGGCTTGTCAAATAATCCAAAATCTCATTCGGTTTGTTTCCTAAACCTTATTAAAGTCCCATTATGTCTCAAAAATGCTATCATTTTTATTTCTCAAGAAATTAATTGTTCGTGTCTTGTTACAGTTTCAAAAGGAATACTCACTGGCCACATAGAATTGAACTGTCATTTGCTTTATTTTTTTGCTCTGTTTGCAATTTGTTTGAATATAGTGAGTTAGTATTTTGAATGGAAGTCAAAATACTGTTTTGTTAACATTTTGCTACCTTGACACGTTACTTCACGTTCAGCGCTACTTTTTTCCGTTGTAAAATATCTTACATCCTCTTAATCCGTTATTAAAACATTATTAAACACATGTTTGAAATTTCCAAACAACTAGAAAAATATGATTTCTGAGGCATAATGTGCCTTTAAGCAATAGTCAGTAGATGTCTAGCTATAGCAGTGGGCACCATTATCAATTTTACAGTGCAACGAATACGAGTTGTACGCCCTTGCACGAGGGTACTCACAGTCAGCCTGACGAGGAACTGGTTACTTACCGGGCAGACCATGGGCAATCCTACCAGGAATTGTAAAACACAAACAAATCCTATAAACACTTCTCGTCTATGTCCTCTCCGGAGATACTGTGGGAACTGGTCTACAATGGCTGTCACCACACCTTCAACACCAACAAACTGAAGCGAGATATCAAAGTACTGAAAGTTCTGTTAGAAGACGAATAACACATATCATTAAAAAAAAGCTTTAGCGGGACGCCTTGCTAAGCTATTATTTGAAATTCTGTATCATCCATCTAGGTAACTATGTCACGCTACGCTTCTGTATTGATTGTTGTTGATGGTTTTGGTTCTGGATAGGCAAAGGAATGATTTGTGCGCGTGAGAAACAAATATAAAGGTACGTATTTTTATGACGAAACAATGATGGTTATGCTATTTTTACATCTAAGATCAAAAGACGAATACTTTGTTTGTTTTGAATTATTTAAATAACACCGAACTATACTGCCATGTGCCTAGACTTTGACTGCCTTTGTGGAACCATTCTAGGGCCGGAAACGATACAGTAAGGGAGGATTGGCTCTTGATCTGTCTGAAGGTAAAATGATTAGCCCATGCCACAAGAAAAGAATCAAGTTAGTCCAAAGATCCATGCAGTTTTACTCTCTTATGGCAGCCATATTGGATTTAACTAACTACAGTGTTGGAGCAGTACCTCTAGACGCTTGCAGAAATCATGATCACTAAGTAGAAAAATATCGCTTTTTTCGCCGATTCTTACATTTTTCATTCATTATCATATATAAATCGGTGTGAAGAGATGAATTAGACGTTTTAAAGTTCATTCCGTTGGGTGAGAAGGCGATGTTTCAGCATTTAAACATTCAAGCGCCTTGTCCGGTATATACCGGAATATTGTATTTGATGTGGCGCTCCGACACCTTTTGAAAGTCTCACTAGTTTTGTAGTTGTATCCCTCTATTTTAAATGGATTATTCCAAACTCAAAGAAGTACATTCTACACTTGCAGCATGTCAATGATTTGAGCCGCGTCACGACAAAACCAACATAATGGGTTTGCGACCAGCATGGATCCAGACCAGCCTGCGCATCCGCGCAGTCTGATCAGGATCCATGCTGTTCGCTAGCAGTTTCTTTACTTGTTATAGGGTCTGTAAGCGAACAGCATGGATCCTGATCAGACTGCGCGGATGCGCAGGCTTGTCTGGATCCATGCTGGTCGCAAAACATATGTTGGTATTGTCGTGACGCGGCTAATTTATATTATGGCTTACCTGACTGTCGAGGCCGAGCAGTATTACCATAAGGAAGAACATGACCGACCAAAACGGTGCTGCAGGAAGAAGTGTCAGGGCTTTCGGATATGCAATGAATGCCAAACCTGGACCTGAAAATATAGACATTTAATGAAGACTTAAAACAAATTACCATTGGTTCTTCATTGCAGCCTAATTTTGCCGACGATTCGAAATAAAATGAGCAATGAGCGAAGTGAAAATAAGTATCTGAACATTTTCTTACTTAAGGCACATAAAAGGAATCAACTTTCGAGCTATGTACATTTTGTTTTCATTTTTGTCAAAGTAAAAAAAAACAAAACCATAAAGTTCTACTGTAAAATCAAATCAAATATTCTCGCAACATTTCGGACTAATTGGCAAGGTTATTCGTGAATTTCATCTTACAATTCTGTAAAATTAATGTGATACATATATGTACTTAGCAACTATTTACTTTTTCGATAATCTACAATTTATTACATTACCGAAATTTTATCCTTCCTGAAATCTTTGATTGTACAGTATACATGCATTTGATGAAATTATTTCGTTACAGATTAAATCCTCCGAAAGAAACTTAGAAATTGACACAGTTTCTTCATTATTTACAACAAACACTTCACGTTGAATAAAAAATGGTGAGCCAGCATGGTTAAAATAAATTCAACATGGCAAATTATACCTGCTTCGGCCACGTCTCCTATGTCTTTGTCCTGAATTTTGGCCATGTGTCCAAGAATTGAGAATATGATAAATCCGGCAAATATACTAGTCCCGCTGTTTGCTAAGGCAAAAATAATGCTGTCTCTGTGAATAAAGAAAAAGAATAAACGTATAGATTAAGATATATTATTAACTTTGCAGTGTAGACTGAGGATTTAGTGAGGATTGTGGACATGTGCAGACTGAGGACACGTGCAATGAGGACATATTCAGATTGAGGACATGTGCAGACTGAGGACAGTGCAATGAGGACATGTGCAGACTGAGGACACGTACCGTGAGGAGATGTGCAGAGTGAAGACAGATGCAGAGTGAGGACATGTGTGGATTTAGTGGATACTTTGCAATGCAATATGTCCTTTTAAGAATTAAGAAACTATGAAATAATTTTAATGATAACTAGTTATATTGACTTAATTCTCTTTTTTTTTGGCAATATTCATGCTCTTTTTTGTGCAGAGCTTCCTACACCAAATACTGTATATTTTCCCGATCCTATCCAGATAATCCGCCCGTGCAATCAGTAGGAATATTTCTGAACGATTAGGAACTCGTCTTTTTCAATCGATCAGTGCATATTGTAATTGTACAAAAAAGGGATATGGCGGAAATTGTCACATGGTCAAGAACTTACTTGTACGAATTATGATGAAATTTGTTGTAGCTTCCCAGGGCTGTTAGAGCGCCTAATGAAATGGAATACGAGAAGAAAATCTGGGTTCCAGCATCCACCCATACCTAAAATAACATTTTGTTTCTTTCGAATCTTCAAAATAATAATAATAATGATAGAAAAGATAAAATAAAATTATAATTACGGTACAATCAGGATTTAAACCAGATGATAAAATGGAATCGAAACTTTTTTTCTCTTACCGCCTAACTTTGGATGAGAACCGATTGAAGATGGCGAATGTAGTACAGCTTGGTAACATGGTACCACTTTTTTAAATGTTTACATAAAATAGTATCTGTAGGAAATTTAATCATACCCGTGCTTCTTATAAAGCACTTAATACAATGTGTGGCTTTTTTATTTATTATTCGTTTGGAAAAAAAACAGGTTTCCTATTTCCATTAAATGACTACATTTTGTAAAGATATATAAATACAATAATGCTAACCTGTGTATTTTTCATTTTCTCGAAATCGGGCTTGACATAGTACAATATACCATCCCCAGCTCCGTCCAATAGACAGTTCCTGATTAACAGAACTGTCATGAAAATGTATGGTGACGTAGCGGTGACATACATGACCTGAAAAAATACGGAGAAATTTAAATATTAGCGCTGCGTTTCAAGAGTGTTTTAAGACCAACTCTAGGACCTACTTATGACCGTTAAATCACCATTTTTAAATTCAGTCAAAGACTTTAGTTTTGTGGACGAAATAGGACACCGTACTTCAGACTTTAGACTTAAATTAAATTCATTAAACGCAAAATTGGAGTAAAACCCGTAACATTTAACTTATTGTTTAGCCGTTTCAAATAAGAAGTAGAAAATAATCCCCCCAAAACAGTGGCAGACTACTTCAAGAAAGTTCAAACAATGACAGCCTTGTTACTTCAAACACTAGTATATCATGTTGTCGTCTGAACATCGCAGTGCATTGAGGTTCCCTGTAGGTTTAGGAAAGTGTTTGGGCATTATGTCATGCATTCACGACTTCGAAGAACTTTGAAAATGTGTCCGTAATTCTGAATTCATTCATACCTTTGCTACTAGACTCTAAGCATTGTTTTTAAGTTTAGGATTTCGGGTTTGTCTTCAGTTGTACAATAGTTTCAACGAAATTGCAAAATCAATGACTTTATCATATTCAGCCTTTCTTCAAGTAAATTCTATGTCGAGTTTTAATTTTCGAATGACACCAAATGCTTTTAGAATCAAGTATGTTCACTCTATTGCTTGTAATACTAAACTTTTCTGTTTTTAATTGTGCTTACACTATACTTACAGATCGTGCGCATTACTTAAGACTTATTATAGCATAAAATCGGCTAGTTTCCCCTCTTTTGCCCATGTTATAACGGGGCCAAAACCATGCGTTAACATAGTCACGCGCTCTTGTTATAGCTCGGTTTTACCTATGCGCAATACATACAGGGCCCAGTAAACAAACAAAAAATGACGAGTTGGCCTGTTTGCCAGAGTCATGCGCTCTTGTTATATTGGAATTCAAGTAATTATGCCGGCAATACGGCGTATAGACATCGCCGCTTATCTTGGTTGTCGCCCTTTCTTAGAAACGGACAGTTGTCAATTCTGTCATTCAGTTTAATCCCCGGATTAACTTACAAAAATGGAAAGCACAAAATGAATATAAGAAAACTTTGTTTTATTGACGTTTATATTGATAAATGTTCTGTATGTTTCTTTGAGAGAATAATGTTTTATGCCTGATTATTTTTAAACTTGCGTGCTTAAAAAAAATCCGATTCTGAATTTGAATCTGATGTCACTGATCTTTTTCCTACCGCCAATCTGTAATCATTCTAGGAATTTCTGAGGCGTCTGTTTTGTCTTGGGTAAAGTAATGTTATGTTTTTCTTAAGTTAATATATCTCCAAAGTTAAACTTTGTTAAATCAATTAAAATTCGAAATTTCGTTCGGTTCTCAAGTTGTTGGCCCCGGAAAAAATAAAACGCATACGTAAAACATGTAGAGTTGGATAAATACCGTTCAAGCACAAGGATTTAATGTTTGTGTTTTATATATAATATACATCATGGATCTGTTTTAAAATTTTATGCTATAATAGCGTCAACGCACGTTTATTTCGTGTTATAAAGTCTGCAGAGTCCCTCGGGCTCGGGCACCAACCGTTCCTCGGGACTCTGCAGACGTTATAACACGGAAAAACGTGCGTTAACCCTATAAAAGACAATCAAAGAAACGTTTTATAAATAGAGGATATTGAGTGTATGTTTAATACTAAATTTATTGAACGGGTTGAATAAAATAATATTATTCGAGCCTCTGGCGAGCATAATATTGTTTTATTCAACGAGTCCAATAAATTTAGTATTGAATCTGCACGAATATAATATTCTATTTATCACATAGTGAAAAAGAGAACGGTTGACAACTAAAATGAGTCATTTTTAATTGACGCGCATATAGTGTATAGTGTGCGCTTTAACGCTATGTTTATATATAGCGCAAATGACGCCACGTCAAAGTGTTATTACACTAGTGTAATATCATATTTATTCCATGGCTTTATTACACTCCTGTGCGCGGCTTATGTGATAAATGGATTTAACTCGCTACAGTGTTGGAGCAGAACCTCTGGTCGGTGAATCTTACATTTTTCAGTCATGATCGTCTTTATATCGCAGTGTTAAGAGATGAATTAGACGCTTTAAAGTTCATTCCGTTAGGTGAAAAGGCGATAATTTAGCATTAATCCTTTACTCATTCAAACGCCTAGTCCGGTATATACCGGTATACGGAAGTTAGTGAGGTGCTTCAACACTTTTTTGAGTATCACACTTTATAAATACCTTTCCTGATGATCGGATTCCTTTACAAATACATGCATACACGACAATCCAGGCGAACAGGAGACATAGAACCAAGTCCCACTTTGCTGGCCCCATCTCATCGACACCATCAGATATGGCCAACACTTTGTTTCTTAAAAAAACATGTGTTTCTTAAAATAGCATTGGTTTCTAAGAATAGCATTTGTTTCTAGAATTAATGTTTTTGATTCTTTTGACTTTGTGACCATTAATTGTACCCATTGATTTTTACAACTTTTATTATCATAATGGGCATATAATGTCACTGCTTTTAGAAAAGAAATGTTCCAGATAGAAATTTCTGGAATTTTAGGAGTAAAGTGGTGCAGGATGTGGCAACACTTCGTTCATTAAATCAGAAAACACGCTCATTGGATGTTAAGTATAGTGCTCAACAACAACAACAACAACAACAACAACAACAACAACAACATTATAGTTTCATTTTTTTTCCGAATGTGAAATAGATTCACACGTCACATTTTTTCTAATGTTTTATATATGCTGTTATAACTTATTATTATTTATATATTTAGAAAGCTTTATCTTATCTGATTCCTATTGAAGTGACGCTTATTTGATCGTATTTAGATACGGAAATTACCGAAGTATTCTTATGTGTTCTCATTTGGAACTGCCTCGGCTATTATCTATAATAACCTCGGAAACAATACGGATTGAAAGTAGTTCTACCACGTGGTTTCAGATGAAAACAGAAACAGAGAAAATGTAAAACGAATGTATATATTTGACGTCTAATGTCTGTTCCGGTACTCTTATGCTTGAAAATATTTCTGACAACAATTTGTAATTTAAATATGCCCACTGGTGTTCAATTTTAAACAAATCCGACTAAACGTCAACAGGTTGGTTTTTTGTACTTTCGGTTTCTACAACCATAATAATAAATAAATAAATAACTAATATATTGTATGCTTTTGTATTTATGAATTCACTTATTCTAGGTGGAATTTTACTACATATATGTGAAATAAATTTGTTAACAACTCCTAGCATTAAATTACTATTTTTTTACATGTTTAGTTTCTTAGCGTAGGTAGGCCGAAATACCGCATCCGTTCTGTGTATTCATACTACTGTGTTTGAGGTCCTTATCCGAAGACTGACGGAAAGGGCCGAATAGTTGCGATTGATGTGTTCTTAGTCACAGCGACGGCTCATTTGACCGATACTAGTGAAATATACCTGAATGTAACGGGCTAAAAACAGAATTACATACTCCCAATATTCTGTGACGGGTTCAACTAGGTACGACGGCGCTGTGGACGGATCGTATGGGGTGATATTGAAGAAGTTCAAGGCTGTTTGATTACTTAAACAAGTACCGTTCACCATTACACCCGTCAATGTGTTGCTGAAAAAAAATCAACAAAATAATGCATATTGCATATTGTCTATAGCCGAACGTGTCTGAAAAGACCATCATTTTGAAAGCCGTAGACAAATGGCATTTAATCAGAGATATAAATGTGTACAATTATGCTGGATTATGAATCAGGACGTGTTTATAATGTTAAGACATCACGACATAATATGCAAAAATGGGTGAATTTAGCACGGAGTTCGACATAAGGCATTCAGCAGGACATTGAAATATAACCAAATGTTCTGTTGGCAGGTCATCGGGCAGAACATACAAAAGGACTTTGAAATTTTACCGAATACCCTGCCGGCACAGCATTCGGCAGGACATTCAGCAGGGCATTGACATTTTGCTTAATGTTCTGGCAGGGCATTCGGCAGGACATTCACCACGACATTGAAATTTTACCGAAATTTCCTCTGGTTGGACAATCGGCAGGACATTGAAACTAACAGAATTCCCTGCTGGCACGACATTCAGCTTTACATTTAGCAAGACAATGAAATGTTAACAAATGTTCTGCTGTATGTCCTGGCAAATGTCATGTCAGCAGAACATTTGGTAGAATTTCAATGTCATGCTGACTTTATAATACTGCACGTTTGTAATGTCGTTTTTCATTGGATAATCGTGACGTTTATAAAGTTTAATATACAAGTCTTCTGTCGATTCAGTACGAAATCTTACTTTTTTTCTCTAAGAAATGATGCTTGCTGTATTATAAATTCGTTATAAATATTGTTGACAGGTTATGTGGCCTATATAAACGGCTGTTGGCAATATATTTACAAACAGCCGTTTATATACGGCCATATAACCTGTCAACAATCTTTATAACTAATAGTTTATTGTCGAATTCCGTGCTTAATTCACACACTTAGCATACAATGGTTTCGAGCTCATATTGTCCACAAATGGTGGACAATGGTGTAAATATATGTACATTGTAGCACCACTATCAAATACCTTGCAAGAATTTTTCATTTCATGAAATAATTTAAATGCATGGATTCAGCATGACCTCACAATGCCATGGCACGTGATCTTAAACATCAGTGTTACGGCTGAATGCTCTCTAAGTACAACCTTTGTACTACGTCAAGGAATCGAGTCTTTGGTTCAGTGTTCAAGGGGGTTGTTACTTTCGCTTGTAATCGGGAGTCGCGTTCTTTTCTTATTCTTTTGCACATTTCTCTTACGAACATACAAATGTAAATTAAACTATCAAACAAGGTAGTTGGCCCAGAGCTTGTCATTGAAAGAACAGGGGGAATGGTTTATGAATTAAAGCAAGAATATATGTAAGGCTTATTACTTGTCATATTTACATCTGTTGTCAGGGCTGGGGTCATCAAAATTGGTACAATGTTCCGTAGCCCAGTCATCATAGTCGCATTTTGTCCACGGCAGTTCGCTGGTGAATGAGGCGAAGAAATAACGGAACGCCCAGGCGAGAATGACGTTGTAGTAACAGTTGAGGAAAAACACAATGATCAGAGTCGATAAACCAATACCTTAAATAATAATTATAATAATAATGATAATAATAATAATAATAATAATAATAATAATTTCTTAAAGAAACACGGACAGTGACGGAAAATGTAAATTTTGAACGAATTCAAGTGTTAATATTTAATAGATATTGGCTTCATGCAGTTAGTTGACTATGTCTTCAAAGCATATTTAATTTATTTTAAATTGATATACTTTATAGCAGTTACTTTTGAATGCTAGCGGTAAATATTTTATATGGGAATATTATTCCTCGCGTCATGTCTGCAAATTTGCAGACGTTTGCTCCACTATTTATGAGCTGTTGAGTTTTGTAATTTTGATATTTCATTCCATATTGTACAGGCTATTATTTAGAAGAATTATGTGGGATAAAACTGTTACATCTATCATTGTAATTGTTAAACAGGTTCTAAACTTTTATATTACTTTACCTCTGAAGAAAGGACAAATGTTCCATGCATTTATTCCGGCCACGCCCATAAACTGGCCCACTGCCACCTCCAAATAGAACAACGGTATTCCACCGACTATCACACATATCAGATATGGAACAAGGAAAGCTCCTGTAATGAAATAAGAGAACAAAATAATATACAATTATAAATTATACACTCATTACAACATTTTATAATGGAGTATTTAATCAAAGTGTATCAAAGCAGTGAAGTATCATTATCTGCGAGTATCACTATTTGCGAGTATCACATTTTGCGACAATCGCTATCTGCTAGTATCACATTTTTGCGACAATCGCTATCTGCGAGTATTACATTTTTGCGACAATCGCTATCTGCGAGTATCACATTTTGCGACAATCGCTATATGCCAGTATCACATTTTTGCGATAATCGCTATCTGCGAGTATCACATTTTTGCGATAATCGCTATCTGCGAGTATCATATTTTGCGACAATCGCTATATGCCAGTATCACATTTTTGCGATAATCGCTATCCGCGAGTATCACATTTTGCGACAATCGCTATATGCCAGTATCACATTTTTGCGATAATCGCTATCTGCCAGTATCACATTATTGCGATAATCGCTATCTGTCAGTATCACATTTTCGCGATAATCGCTATCTGCCAGTATCACATTATTGCGATAATCGCTATCTGCGAGTATCACATTTTGCGACAATCGCTATCTGCGAGTATCACTATGTGCGAGTACCGCTATCTGCGAGCACCACTATCTGCGTGTATTACTATCTGCGAGCATCGCTATGTGCAAATATCACTATTTGCTAGTATCACTATTTGCTAGTATCACTATTTGCGAGTATCACTTTTTGCGAGTATCACTGCGAGCGAGTATCACTATCTGCGAGTATTACATTTTGCGACAATCGCTATCTGCGAGTATCACTCATTGCGAGTACCACTAGGTACTTTAACTTATCACATTACATGTAATTCAAAAAGTAAACAATGCTTAACAATTAAAGTAAAATTTTGTTGTCCTATGTGTTTTCACATTTCCGCAGTATTGGAACAAAAAAGGCGAAATGAAGACAGAGTTAGGCAAATATACATCGCTTAAATTTGTCACATTTGCGCATCTTATTTATAGTGTATCAGCATTTTTGCATATTTACTTTCTTTGTTTTTTCGCTTTTATGTCTTTTTAGCATTAATGCATGTTTGCTTTCTGTTGCTTGTTTGCATGTTCGCACATTTGCAGATTTACGAAGCATATGTCACCTGACATGGTATAATGGAATAAAATATAACGAGTAAGTTGATTAATAACTAAAACTTCAATGTTTCATGAATAAATGAAAATACAAGGTTTGAATTATATATGCATATTATATACTTTTATATGTAATCTTTTATATGTAAGCTCTCTCTCCGTACGCATGCGCATATACACCGGTCAACAAAAATACGACAATGGTGAAAATGCAACAATACCACTTTAATTGATTGTTACATTATGGACTATTGATGTTTGCAGAACAGAACAGAACAACACTTTATTAACTCTAATTACATATAGCCGCACAAGAGTGTACAATACATGGTATATCAATATATAACATAATAAGTGACACTGTAACTGAGCATCTGAAAAAGGGTACCATCGATATTTTTATTATTTGAACATCTTATTATTAAAAGAAGTTGGATTCGGGGGTAGATGTCCATATATGTTGGAGAATGTTTAACATTATTGGTCAATTTTGAAACAGATTATAGGTATAGAGGCGTGGGCGGATCGGTGATGTTTGTAAATACAACCGAGTCACCGCCGCCATGATGATTCCCCTTGCACAAGCAGAGCTGGATGCAAAGTGCCTATTCAACTCCATATTTTCTGCTTGCTTTTCCATTTTTAGAGTTCACTACCAAAGTTTAACTATAAATACAGTGTTTTATCCAGAAAACAGTTAAAATATAATATCCAAGACTATAGAAAAACAACCAAAACTTATAAGGGGCTAATTGACCGCTCCGTCCTACACCATGTCACGTGAGGCAATATCTGCCAAGTATTTAAGTTATATCATGACTGTAAAGAACTCAATTTAGATTAGAACATTATTTCACTATGTTTAACATGAGTTTTAGCAATCACTCATATATATATATATATATATATATATATATATATATATATATATATATATATTATATAATATATATATATATATATATATATATATATATATATATATACATGTATATATGTCTCAATTTGGATCTTCTTATAGAGAGAGGTTGATATTTTGGTATAGAAAGAGGAAATAGAACTTGCTCACTTTGTAGTCAACAAGAAACAGGTGATGAATTTCATTATATTGTTAAATATAGTTATCTCACACATGAAAAACACAAGTATAACACTAATTACTATACCAGGCTTCCTAGTACATTTATTTTCAGACTCTATTGAATATTAAGTGTTAATAGAAATACATTATTTAATACAGCTATATTTGTTAGAGCAACAAATGGTGAAAGTTCATCGAATCATCTTCCTTATTCACTTCTTTGCCATGTTTGAATTGTTTTCCCTCAAAGGCAATGAGTTTTGTTAATCAGTTATTTATTGACCGTTTAGTGTAGTTATATCAATGGATAATATACAACGTTAGTTAAGTCATTAAAGTTATATGAAATTTAAATCAGGTAAGCACAGTAATTAATCAAGGGAGGTTAGTAGTTTGCAATTTAGAGTAATAGCAAGGGAAGTAATTAGTATCACATTTTTAAAAAAGACCGAGCACATAACCTATATTGACATAAATATTGTCCTTGTTGCTAAATATAGGTTAAATGTATTATGTACCTAGAGTTATGCTATTGTTTATTTGTCTTTGTAACCTTTTTGATATAAGATATGTCTTGATATATCTTGAGACGTCATCTTCAAAAAAAAACCTTTCAAACTTGTAAACAATCGCACTGGTTTGAGATTGTGAGATATCCTTTTGTAACAATTCTAAAATAACGTTCGACAAATGCGTGTTTAAAATCCCAAATAACCGTTTAATAATTTAATGCGCGGAAAGACGAGCGGGCATGCATCATTGTATGTAGAGAAAAAGAAAAAGGAAATTTTAAATTGCAATTTTCCTAAATAGTTCACTGGTAATATATACACAACTGTACACTGCAAACTGCAAAGTACTCGAATAAACCTCGACATTGTGCATGCATTTTTCACATTTCGTGAATTTTCCGACGAAATTCATACTGCATTTGTCATACCAAACTCCAGTTTCAACAAAAAAAGAGCGAAAAGTAGAAATGCTAAGATATTTCCTCCTGTGTCGAAAACATATTTTATCTTAATATATTTATAGGCCCAAGCTTTGAGCTAATTTTTTGTTAGCACAGCAAAGAAAAATTTGTAATCTCATTTTCGACTTTTTGCAGTAGGGTAATATTTTGATTTTTTTTGCATTACTCGGCTCCACTACAGCTGCATGGGGATAAAAAGCTGATCATACCCGTAAGATATAACTGTTCAGGCAATAAGATACCCTTTTAAAAGTTGCAAAATAAGCTATGTAACGTTTGCTGAAATAATATACTTTGGTGAGGACATTTCAAAAAGTTATCGCTCTTACTGACTGAGAGTACGCCATTATTCATACCAAGTCATTATTATTATAATTTATATATATGGTCTTTACTAACGCTTTTTCTATATATATAGCGATTCTAACAGAGTCAAATACAATGTCAAATGGTTCAACTCGCTTTAAATTTGTTGGATAGTAATGATAATATTCAAAGCTTTGCTTTGAGACAAGGTTCAAAAGATTGTAACCATGTCTCATAAACGGCTGCATGAACGTGTTATTGTAAATATTAGTCTTTTCAGCTTTGCTTAATACTCTTTACTTTAAGGCACAGTCTACACATTTTCAGATCTCCATGAGCGGCATAAACAAAGGAGACATCTTTGGTATCTTCAAAAACATTATGTTTGAATGTTACATTGTCTAGCATTGATTGTGATGGTCCATGATAAAGTGTTTAAGACGTCCTGATTGCTAGCGGTTGCATGTTTTAGGCGCCTGGACTGGTCCGAGCTCACATGTTTTGAGGAACATGATTCTAAACCGTCCTCGTCGGTTTTCTGTTTAAAAACCACTTCTTTTAATGTGAAACACCGTAACGCTTGACCATACAACTATTGTATATTTGAAATTTCAAGGCCACCCCTTTTAAATAATATAATTTACATGTATAACAACAATAATAAGTATTTTTGTTATGAGGATCGTTTGACCGTGTAAAATATGATTATGCGATTAAGTTTCTGGAAAATAACTTTTTGAAGCGCCCTCATACATTGCAAAGGTAAAACAGTACGGTGAATCTAGGCCACCATGCTACACTCTACAGTATTTAATTCTACAAAAATTAACCTTTACGAATAAAAGTGTGCTTTATTTTAGTATTAATTTCGTAAATTTATAAATATATATAAAGACACGATTAAAATGGCACAACAAAAGCCGATTGCTTTTGTTTCTTAACATATCTGTACGTGGATTCTTGTATTCGTTACAACCAACATAATCCCCAAAGAGCGTTTGATTGAGACAGTTAAAGCACACATTTTAAGAATTTCTAGTACAAAATATTTGTATGTTTAAACGACGCGATTATGAAAACGGCAAAACGTTTGATAAAAACGATAACCGGTAAAGATGTTGGAGATGAATTTCATCATTAAAATTACATGATATAAATGAAACATTTAAAAAAAGAAGAAGAAGAAAACTAATCAACATAACCTTGAACAGTTTAAGACTAGATGGATATAAATACAGATAACATCTGCAACTGCTAACTAACTCATTAATTTTACGATTTATCTTCGGTTTTAGAAATGGTGACGTTTTGCCTTCAAATTCTTTCATTTGATTTATCTCCCTTTAATAGATAACTGAGCTTGAAATGTCTCACTTCTTGTCAACATTTCGCGGTTATTCAACATCTGGTAAGTAAATATTTCAAGGGAAGATTACTTAATTCACAAGTATTACACACCTTATTTTTGATTTTGATTTATATTTTTGATTTTGGTTTATATTTTTGATTTATAATTTTGATTTCATCATTGGTAACACTACAAAATGTCATTTAATTCTTTTAAACATTTGTGTTTCCTTCGTTCAGTGTTTCTCATGCAAAGTTTGAATGAATTGCAATAATTCAGTCATGTAGATTTTATTTTGCTATTGTGTATAGAATACCCATTTAATCATAATTTCAACACTATTCAGCTCATTTCTGTACAAAATGTTTTCATACACACCTCTATTTCGAAGCTTTTTTTCTTCTTTTAATAATATCTACCATATACACTATAAAAATTTTCTTTTGACATGTCAAATATCGATCTCAATGCTTAGGATTAGGGCATAAAGGTAAATCTATTTAAAAAAACAAACTCGCTGGTTGTTTTCACATTTTCATCCTTCAACGATCTTTGTGTCATATATGGGTCGGCATTTTAAAGCTAAAACCCCGTATCATTACGAACTGTGCAAAAGTCACGGTTCTGAACCATTTTGTAGTCTTTTTTTTATTTTTAAGTATCAGATTTCTATTTAATTTCATATAAAAGATTGTTGTCGGCAATATAAACCATTGAGAAGATTCAAATGCAATTTTATAACTATACAAAAATTTCTTAAACATATAACTACAAAATTGTCACGCTTTGAGTTTCATCCAATATACGTGTGTGATGATTCATTTGAATATTTGACAAGCTGTTCGCTTTGAGTTCCACTAGAAGTGATGAACTTTTACGTTTGTAAAAATGATGATGATGATGATGATGGTGGTGGTGGTGGTGGTGGTGGTGGTGATGATGATGATGATGATGATGATGATGATGACTATTATGATGATGATGATGATTACGATGATGGTGATGATGAAAATGACGACGATGACGAAGACGGTGATGATTATAATGATAATAATGATAATAATAATAATAATAATAATAATAATAATAATAATGATAATAATGATAATAATAATTTTTAACTGTCCGAGTTGAGTCCCGCTAGAGGTTATGAAATTTTACGTTCGTAATAATGATAATGATAACGATGATGATGATGATGGTGATGATGATGTTGATGTTTATAATGAAAATAACGACGATGATAATGGTAATGACCGCGACGACGATGTTGATGATGACAATCATCCCCACCATCACCGTCATCATAATAGTAAATTCAAATTAGGATTTGGGTCTAAATCTCCTTCTTTACCATGCACCAATTTATTTCTTACATCGTATGTGTTTATCACCAGTCCGCGACGTGTCTTCTGATACTGATTTAGTAAATCACTAACACCAGCAATTACTATATACATTCACATGTTCTAATTTTAACGTAAAGGTTTTTAAATGATAGGCAAATGTTTAGAAAAATATACGCCCGATCTTTGATCTGAAGTTATTTTAACCGTCTAAATGTTTTCAGATTAAATCACGCATGATATCTTGATAAAATCATATACGGTAAGGCAGTAGACCAGATCGTTATAAAGCTGTGAATAAAACTCAAATAATATGAACATCGGTGGGTGATTATTGTCAAACTTTATTAAAATGGTGTGAGTTTTCAATTATCAAACACTCATTAATGGTAATAAAGATTCCATTACGTATTGGAAACAGTTGAAAGGTTGCTGTTTTATGTTTTCGGAAGTCTAGAAATGATACTTTTAATACAATCGCGATATTGTTGCTAACGGCACAAAGTTGGATTACATGCAAGAGAAGTCCAATATTTCATACATTTATGCTTAAATCTACATCTGTCTTGAGCTTATTCAAAATTTCAACTCATATTACAATATTAAAAGCAGCAACAACAGCAGTCGCCTAAGAAGTAGCAGCAGTATCAAAATAAACAAACGTAAAAGAACAAATAGCGGCGGCGGCGGCATCATCATCATCATCATCATCATCAGCAGCAGCAGCAGCAGCAGCAGCAGCAGCATCTGCATTATTATCGGCAGCAACAGCAGCAACAACAAAAAAAAACATAAAAAAATAACGTGTTATAAACTACAACAACAAATCCCGAAAACAATGTGATTACGTTACTTTCAGGCATGCAGAATCACAGACGTTCCATAAGCTGGCTGGATAGCTTCCTCACATGAAATAATTCAATTGCTATATCGGAATTCGGACAGGGATACGAACCCACATCGGTGAGGGGCAAGCGGTTTCAAGTCAACGACATTTACCATTCGACCGCCCCTGTTTGCATAACTTTTAAATGAGAAATAACCATAAGAACCCTTGTTTTTTTAAGATTTAACTAATAATGTGATATTTGGAGATATGACAATCTAACTAGTATACTGCGATATTTTATCCACTTATACTCTGAGATGTTACTATAAACTTTGTTTTTGTTGAAAGTTCATAACAAATTGAGTTTATGCACCAAATTTTATGACACGGCACGTTTAATTCAAAATTAACATACTCAATCAAACTATACTACTCAACTTATGCTAAGCAACACCCCTCCCTCTGGTGAAGGTTTGGGCCATCTCAAAACATTATTGAACCAAATATCTCGCATTTAGATTTGGGCCATTTCAAAACATTACTGAACCAAATATCTCGCATTTAGATTTGGGCCATCTCAAAACATTACTGAACCAAATATCTCGCATTTAGATTTGGGCCATCTCAAAACATTACTGAACCAAATATCTCGCATTTAGATTTGGGCCATCTTAAAACATTACTGAACCAAATATCTCGCATTTAGATTTGGGCCATCTCAAAACATTACTGAACCAAGTATCTCGCATTTAGATTTGGGCCATCTCAAAAAATTGCTGAACCTAACTATTTGAATTGTATTATAGTTAGAAACTTAATTGGTGTTAAACAAAAGTTGAGTAGTATATGTAACATTACATGACGATTATTTTACCACTGTCCTTTCATCATCAAATGAATAAGTTTCCAGGCACTTATCTATGTCCTGGGGACTGACATAAATTTTAAGGTAATACACTTATTATCATACCGTAAGATTTCATCATATTTCGTCAAATTCCAAATGCATGACAAGAGTCACAAAAGAAACTTTGTCCACGAAACGCTTTCTTTATTACCGTCCGGGATAGTATCAGATTCGTAATCCAGCGGTGGCAGGTTCGATCTTCGGGCGCTTCTATTGGAACAATAACAGAACAGGGAACCAAAATAAACGGAAGCAGTGCATAGAATACCGAATGGCAGTTTTAAAACGGAAAATGTAAAATATGGCGTTGAGTGTATTGTGTGGCTTAAAGTGTCTGTTCTAAGTATATTGAAAACATAAAATGTGTAGCCTCCGATGGTTTTGAATTATAATGTACTTTAAATTCTGTCAAACAGCTCACTTTGAGGCTTTGTAATATTCTGATGTTGTTTTCTCACCGCCGATCAGATCAACTCGATCAAGCACGATCAAGCGATCGGGTACCGGTGTCGCGTAATTATCACACGCGTGGTAATATTACCACGCGTGTGATTATTACGCAGGGTCGTAATTATCACACGGTTTGGGGTAGTGCCGTGATAATCACACGGACGGTATTATATTTACACTTAGTATTCTTCAATTATATATCATTTTTTTCCTAAATGATTTCCGCGTCTAATGGTGTAAATTTTATTAAAAAGCTATGATTTTCCACCGCAAAGGGGTATCTTAAAGTGTAACTTTAAGACAGAAAATGGTCTTTCCTAAATATCAGCTTGCAATCTTTCGATACAGACATTATAATATAAATAATGCCTGATACAATTGAAAAATATTTTTCAGTTTAGGGTTCTCTGTTTTAAAATAGTTAAAAAAGTCTGTTTCATGGATTTTCCTCCGGTTTTTTTTATATTAGTCCCCCTTTTTAGCTGAAATATATAAATTAAGTCTTATTTGTTGCGCTTTGTGTGTTTGCATGCAATTCAAGGTAATAGTAAAATCCAAAATTAAATGAAAAGAATAAATAAATAAATAAATAAATAAATAAATAAATAAATAAATAAATAAGTAAAAGGAAGACTCGAAATGGCAAAGATCTAGTTATAGTAATGGTGTGAAAAAGGGTTAAGTATACGGAAAGCAGAGGTCCATGAAGGTGTGAATTCTTTTTTAATTGGCATGACATTTCCATAATATTAAACTTATATAAAAACCACGTTCCGTTTTGATACACCAAAGAATGTACATGAGTATATGCTGTCAATTGACTCATGAACCTGAAAAAAGTGTTGATCTGTATAACTTCGAAGTTATATTTGTTGATTATGAACTTTCCCGCTATAGTTAAAATATTGTGTGGTATTTATATATGGTTCTTAGCCTCGTTTATTATGTTTATTGCAAATGTATTATTACCTCATGTTGTCATGTTCGCATGATCTGAGTGGAATAAAGAATAGAATAGCAATGTAACTCAGAAATATGTCAGGGATATGTTTGCGAAAAAATTGTCAATTATTTCAGAAATATGCATTACATATATATCAGTATAGAAGTTTTCAACAAATAAGACATCAACACTATTTCAGTAGTTTATGAAAAATAAAAAAAATTGCTTTCGTATTTCTAATAATGAATATGAAATTTTCTCAATTACAACAGTTTTCACGTGAAATGTAAAAAAGGCACAATTAAGGATTCGCGCTAATTACATAATAATTATAATATGATATAAAAGTAAGTTAAATTCAGTATATGTTAAACTAGCTCTTATTATTCATCAGTGTACCTTAAGAATTTGATAACACATCTTCTAATCTTTTAAGGTAAAGATAAATTGGTGCAGGTTGATGCTGGCTAAATAGTCCGAAATGAAGGGGAAAACATGTAAGCTATATAATAAGGGTATTGTTGTTTCAATGCTACTAAATAACGATAACCCTCTTAGTAACAAAAGCTTTTCATTGTGTTGGTGATGAATTTCGCTCTAGTGGTGTGTGGTTCACACGTACGGTCATATACTTAATCAGACATACTGGTAATACATTTTTTTCCAAAATGTTTTCCGCAATATAATTTCTTTTTCAATAATACGGCATTTTATGGATTTCTTTTTTATGACAACAAGACGACCAATCGTAATGAATTATCATAGTTTTGTTTTTAAAGTTTTTTTTATTACAAAGAAAATATCTTTCAATGACGATAGTACTGGTACTGACCACATTGAATGGCAATGATGATATTGGTTGTCGCCATGCAGCTCCACATAGTTATGATGACCCTCTTAGTAATTATAATAATCATTGCGTTAGTGATTATGAGAAATATTTCCACCAGTGTGATTATTACGCTACAGCTTTAATATTACCACGCGTGTGATTATTACGCGGCGGCGTAATAATCACACGGTTAGGGGTAGTTCCGTTAGAATCACACGTACGGTCTTAGATTTACTACAAAATAGTTAAATCAACCACCATTTTATTTACAAATGAATTCCGCATCTAATAGTTTAATTTTTGTGAGAATTAATTAATTTTCTAACACACGGGGGTGTTTTAAAAAGCATGTATTGCAGCGATTTTTAAATAATTATGACAACCTTCGTTATGAATAATTATAATTATTATTATGTTCTGATAAATATTTTTTTTAAAATTTTAGTTCTAATTTTAGAATGTGTTATATTAATCGTGTTTTCACTTCGTGTTCAAGACAGTTGTGATTTTAAATATTGATAATATTAGCTATGTGTGATTTTATATTTTGCCAGGGATGTAAATAGACAATCATTGATGTGTCATTTTTCCATTTGAGAACATTGAATACACACATTCGCATCCAACAGGTTAAGTATAAGACAAAACACAGTTGTGATTAGGATGATAAATGGGCAACGGTAAAAATATATGTACAAATGAGCCAAAATTGTTTAATTTCAGAATAATTGATTATTGACAAAGTTACGTCCCCTTTATAAAACTACCTCATTAAATAACTGCTCACGAGTGTATTTTTTATTTAGACTGTAGTTATATTTATATATTTAGTGCTTGGAACATATTAATACATACGTAAAAGTGAAGGGAGTTCAATGAGAAGGGTTATTGATATATATTTAAGGTCACGGGGTTCTACTGACTATTCAAGCAACGTTGACACAAATTTTACAATTTGAATTTTCAACTGTGTATAAAGTGGTTCGGTTCTGTGACCTGCGTTTGATTATTGTGCGGCGGCGTAATAAGGGCACGGTTATGGGTAGTGCCGTGATAATCACACACACGATTTTATGGGCACGGTTATGGGTAGTGTCGTGATAATCACAGACACGACTTTATAATTAATCAGTTTTATCCGAATGATAAATGATGATTATTTTATTCTAAAACCAGTTCTGCGTTTAATGGTATTTTTTTTTTAGAATTCTACTATTTTTATTACCACGCTTCGTTATAATCACACGGTTGGTAGTAGTGCCGTGATAATCACACGTACGGTCTTATGTACACTCCAAATAACACGAAATAATTTTAAATTATATAGATCTATACCATTTTATTCCAAAATAAATGCCGCATCTAATGGTATAACTTTTGTGCGAAAACCGGGAATGTATTAAGAAAGTTCATTTTACTGGAATTTTCATATGAGTCGTCATTTTCAAATGAATACATATACTTGTGTTTTATTTTTCTGGTATATAGTTTATAAATAAAAAAAACACTTAAAAAGCCACCAGACTTAAAAAATATTTGATTTAGTGCAGTTTGATAAATGTTCTAAATCAAAGCACTGCAAGCACTGTGATATACATTTGCTTGACATTACGGCATCCAGTCTTGCATAAGGATTTTTCATAAACCCTGGAGGTAGGGGTCTGGTTGTTGTGCCTGACACATCGTCTTATTATAACAAACATTTGTGCCAAGTTATTTTAAATTCCTTAGATAAATGACAAAGTTATGGACCGGACACGAAATATACCCTGTAACAGACTATGTTAATCTTTGACCTCCAAGTGTGACCTTGACCTTGGAGGTAGGTGACCGGTTTTTACGCAGGACACATCTTCTCATTATTGTGAATTATTGTGGCAAATATTTACAAAATCCCTTCAAAGATAAAAAAAGTTATGGACAGGACACAACATATACCCTCAAATAGACAATGTTGACCTTAATTGAGCAAGTGCGACCTTGACCCTGGAGGTAGGGGTCTGGTTGTTGCGCATGACACATCGTCTTATGATAACAAACATTTATGCCAAGTTATTTTAGATTCATTTAATAAATGACAAAGTTATGGACCTCACATGAAAGTGTGACAGACGAACAGACAGACTGATGGAGCCTATTTCTATATCCCCCTTTTTTCTTCGAAAAAGGCAGGGGACAAAAATTATGTATCAATGTAATCATTTTCACGGGATTACAATCCACCAGGGTTTTTCAGTGCTCTGCCTGGATCGACTGGGGCTCTGCCTGGGTTAGTTGGGAATTACGGTAGTGCTGCCTTGGTTAGTGTGACCGCAACAATAATTTCACCCCGGATTTTCCGTAACATCCCAATTACTTATTGCGGTGGTCCTAGGCTCTCCTGGGAGTAAGGGAGACTGCAGCTTAAAACTCACTGGTGAGGAGTTAATTAAGGGCTTCTTCCCCCTCATACAAGAAAGGTCAAATTAAGAAGTTGTACTGTTACAATGTCTTATCAAAAGACAATAATTAAATATTTAACAATATTGACTTAAAACATTATAAATCATTAATATATGCAGGTAATATTTATTAATATCACAACTAGGGTGAGAAAAAAAATGCAGCCTGACTAAGACTCAATCCAGAGACCCTCAGAATACATGTACCATACCTCAGCACTACCAAAAAACCCAGAACCCTTGGAAAACCATACTGCAGGTCTACAGCTTAAACATTTTCTCTAATCTTTACATTGACATATTACCCCCATTATATTGAAATTTGTCTTTTTTCATTGGAACACTTAAGTGACTAAGTGAATTAACCACCATAAGCTTCAAATTGGACCCTTAATTACAGTGATTTTTTTACTAACTCATCATTGTGGGTCCTAGGACTCGCCGAGCTATAAATCTATGAGTCCTAAAATTTAGCCGACAAATCCAAGTTACAAGGCTTAATATTGCTTTAGTGAAACGAAAGGTATATTAACAATGGAATGAAGAAAAAATGAATTTGATTTCTACATCAATTACAATGCTTCTGATACTGAAATTATTCAAAACTGTCAAATAAATTTAATAAGTTTTTTCCATTAATTTAGTTTGAGATTAATCAAAACTTCATTTTCCTTAATATAATATATATTTTTATGCTTATCTATAGTAAAGCACATTATTATTTCTTATCTGTAGAAGATTTGTAGATGATTGACATAACTTGAACACAATTTGGTATTTACAAATGTATTACCAATTTCCTGTCAGACAGGACTCCTTACTCAGAAAAAGTATGCATCCAAAAGATGCACATTATTTGAAACTTTGCATCCACAGCAAATTCAATGAGTTCTGGACAGGTAAAAAAATCACTGCCCTTAAGGTAACAGGGAGAAAAAGTGCAACCTGACTGGAGCTCAAACCTGTCATGCATTGAATACCATTCCACAGCTCTACCAACTGAGATATAAGGTTTCTTAATTACATTTCTTCTCCCCTTATTATTGAACAGCTTAATATACTGTGACATCTCTACCATATTAATTATAATATGCCAAATCAAAGTCATGATGCTGCCCATGGCTAAATGATTCAAGGGACTTTAAATCAGAAAAAACTCAAAGATGAATGAGAAAATGTATTTATTTAAATTTATTATTTTAAATTTTAACATAACTTGGTAAATTTCAAAACATCAACAAAAAATATGTTAAGAGAGAACTGTTTAAAATGATATTTTAATTCCAGTGTAATTATTAATTTTAATGACTTTGATTTGTTAAAAAATCTGAGTTTTGTTAGTTAAATATATTTCATAACAGTCACAACTTTCTGGAAACATATTTTGGTGTATGATAATAGAGTAAAACACATTATTTGGCACTTTTATCATTATTCTAAGAGAAAATATCTAGATAAAGTGTAAGAGTGAGATATAGCATGAATCCAGGGAACTTTGATATACAGTAGTTGCCTAGTTTGCCTCAGTTTCAGAATTGCAACCCTGGTCCTAGCAGTTTGGTCCCATCTGTAAGTTTGTTGACAAATTTTATCAAGGTGGAGATGCTATCTCATGATCCTTGGATCACAATTATCAAGATGTTACAACTCAACAACAGATCACCTCCCTAATGGATAAGATTTCCATTTACTTAATTTGCATTTATTCATAATGATAACAAAACTTTTCTTGAAGGTTTTAAATACATAGTATTTGTATTTAATTGGTAGGATTATGTCATGCTTCATAACTGTTTACTGTTAAGGGAAGAAAATGTGTAAGTGGCCATATAGCTCAGTCAGTCAAGTTATGGTATGGTACTTTGAGGGTCCCGGGTTCAAATCCCGGTCAGGCTGCAAATATTTTCTCACTCGGTTACAATTGGCTCCCAACTTGTTGCCTTGACTGCATATAGCTAAGAGTTAATTCACATAGCTCTGTATTACCGACAAACTTCAATATAGCGGAGAAGTAATTATAATGGTTCAGAACTGTATACTATTTAGAGGAGTGATGTGTAAGCAGCTTAAGCAGCTTAATAGCTCAGACAGAAGAGCTGTAGTAAGGTATTCTGAGTGTCCCGGGTTTGAGTCCTGTTCAGGCTGCACATTTTTCTCACCGTGTTACAAAATTATCAATTGGTAGGACTTTAATTAAGAATCTTTTGATAATCCTAAATTATAATAATATATATAATCAAACTGGACTAAAATTATTAAGTTTTTATATGCATTAAACATTTTTAATTTTGTTGCATGTAATTCTACAAATTGATTAACTTGTATGAGTGATATTGGTGGAGTGACAATGAAAAAACCATATGTTCATGTATATATGAGCCGTGTCACGACAAAACCAACATAATGGGTTTGCGACCAGCATGGATCCAGACCAGCCTGCGCATCCGCGCAGTCTGATCAGGATCCATGCTGTTCGCTATCAGTTTCTTTACTTGTTATAGGGTTTGTAAGCGAACAGCATTGATCCTGATCAGACTGCGCGGATGCGCAGGCTGGTCTGGATCCATGCTGGTCGCAAACGCACTATGTTGGTTTTGTCGTGACACGGCTCATATAGAAAACAACTGTTGAATTTTAGAAATTAAAAGGTAAATTTATTTACAGAATGATGTGGTTCCTGCAGGATTTTCACCAGATGTCTGGTTTGTAAAATTTCAAAAAAGGGTAAAATACATATTTCAGGGGGCGTCCCTGGCTTATTGTGTCACGGTTCAGGGAAGAAAATGTGTAAGCCCCTGGATAGCTCAGTTGGTAAGAGCTGTGGTATGGTATTCCAAGGGTCCTAGGTACGAGTCCCGGTCGGGCTGCACATTCTTCTCACCCTGTGACATTTGGTACCCAATTTGAAGCTGTGACTGAATATAGCCCAGAGTTAAATTCACATTGCTTTGTAACCTGAGAAATTTGAGGATGAATTTAAATATAGCAGGAAAGTATGTCAATAGCTTTTAGAGGAGAAAATGTATATGAGGCCGGAAAGCTCATTCGGTAGAGCCGTGGTATATGTTCGAGGGTCTTAGGTTCGAGTCCCGATCAGGCTGCACAATATATTTTTTTGTTTTGTTGCTTTCTAAAAATCACTTCACTTTCTTCGCCCCCTTGACTGCAACAGAACAAAATAATGAAAAAGATAGAGAGTCATCGATTGGCCACGCACAGGTGACAGTATGATTAAATGCCAAATTTAAGGCGATTCTACGCTAAATATGGGGCAACAAAATGATTTTTTATAGTCACGGTTCAGAACTGTTCACTATTTAGGGGAGATGATGTGTAAGTGGCTTGACAACTCAGGTGGTAGAGATGCTGTACACTATTCCGTCGGTCCTAGGTTTGAGTTCCGGTCAGGCTGCACATTTTTCTCCTCACCCTGTGACACTTGGCGCCAAACGGGGGACCGTGACTTAATATAGCTCAGAGTTTAATTAACTTTTCTCTGTAACTCAGTAAATTTGAGGATGAACTTAAATATTGCAGGGGAGTATGTCACGGTTCAGAACTGTTCACTATTTAGGAGAGATGATTTGAAAGCGGCCGGATAGCTTATATGACTAAGAGCCGCAGTACAGTATTCCGAGGGTCCCGGGTTCAAGTTCCGGTCAGGCTGCACATTTTTCTCACCCTGTGACACTTGGCACCCAACAGGGGACCATGACTGAATATTGCTCAGAGTTTAATTTACATTTGAGCCACGTCACGACAAAACCAACTTAATGGGTTTGCGACCAGCATGAATCCAGACCAGCCTGCGCATTGGCGCAGTCTGATCAGGATCCATGCTGTTCGCTATCAGTTTCTGTACTTGTTATAGGGTTTGCAAGCAAACAGCATGGATCCTGATCAGACTGCGCAGATGCGCAGGCTGGTCTGGATCCATGCTGGTCGCAAAGCCATAATGTTGGTTTTGTCATGACGCGGCTCAATTCTCTGTAACTCTGTGAAATTGGAGGATGAATTTTAATATAGCAGGGGAGTATGTCATGGTTCAAAACTGTTCACTATTTAACGGAGATGATGTGTTAGCGGCCGGATAGCTTAGTCGATAGAGCCATGGTACAGTATTCTGAGGGTCCCGGGTTTGAGTTCCATTCAGGCTGCAGATTTTTCTCAGTGACCCTGTGACACTTGGCGCTAAACGGGGGACCGTGACTGAATATAGCTCAGAGTTTAATTAACATTTCTCTGTAACTCAGTAAATTTGAGGATGAACTTTAATATAGCAGGGGAGTATGTCACGGTTCAGAACTGTTCACTATTTAGGAGAGATGATTTGAAAGTGGCCGGATAGCTAAAAGAGCCGCAGTACAGTATTCCGAGGGTCCCTGGTTCAAGTTCCGGTCAGGCTGCACATTTTTCTCACCCTGTGACACTTGGCACCCAACAGGGGACCATGACTGAATATTGCTCAGAGTTTAATTTACACTTGAGCCACGTCACGACAAAACCAACTTAATGGGTTTGGGACCAGCATGAATCCAGACCAGCCTGCACATCCGCACAGTCTGATCAGGATCCATGCTGTTCGCTATCAGTTTCTGTACTTGTTATTGGGATTGCAAGAGAACAGCATGGATCCTGATCAGACTGCGCGGATGCAAAACCATTATGTTGGTTTTGTCGTGACACGGCTCAATTCTCTGTAACTCTGAAATTAGAGGATGAATTTCAATATAGCAGGGGAGTATGTCATGGTTCAGAACTGTTCACTATTTAACGGAGATGATGTGTAAGCGCCCGGATAGAGCCATGGTACAGTATTCTGAGGGTCCCTGGTTTGAGTTCCATTCAGGCTGCAGATTTTTCTCATTGACCAGGCCTGTGACACTTGGCACCAAACAGGGGACCGTGACTGAATATAGCTCAGAGTTTATATTTATTTTTCTGTAACTCTGTGAAATTCAAGGATGAATTTAAATATAGCAGGGGTCAGAATTATTCACTATTTTGGGGAGATGATGTGTATTTCGGCCAGATAGCTAAGTTGGTAGAGCAGCGATATGGTATTCCGAGGGTCTTAGGTTCGGTTTCTGCTCGGGCTGCACATTTTTCTCACCCATTGACACTTTGCGCCCAATGGGGGACCGTGACTGAATAATAATTAGCTCAGAATTTAATTTACATTTCTCTGTAACTCTGTGAAACTTGAGGAAGAATTTCAATATAGTAGGGAAGTATGTCACAGTTTAGAAGTGTTCACTATTTAGGGTCCCGGGTTCGAGTTCCAGTCAGGCTGCACATTTCTCTCACCCTATGACACATGGAAAAAATGTGTCCCCTCTCATCATTTTATCTTTTTTGTGTTGTTGCGGTTGAAGGGCCTATATTCACAAAATACTGAAAAAGGTAAAAAGGTGTGTCACTGGCAAAATAAATTGTTTTATATGTTTCTCATTCTGTCTCTCTTCAAGGTTTTGCTACTTGTAACAATCACAACCAAACAAAATAACAAAATGGCACAAATCAGACACCATAGTTAAGTGATCCTCAATTGGCAAAATGGCAGCTGACTTAAATGCAGTAAAGCTGTGGAGTTCCATTGTTAATTTGAATTGTCATTTTTGTCTAAATGATTTGTTGAGTTGGGAAAACGTTTTTTTAACATTTTGATATCAAAGTTAATGCAATATAATGACGCATACGTACTTAATCAGTTGATAGAAAGTATATAGATCACATTTTAACAGAATTTGTCCGCCATTTTGAAAAACGGCCGAAGGATATTTAAGCCGCTTTAAATCGTGTTATTTATATTTATGGCCTTTGTTGATAAAAAACAATCATTGAATTGTGAATATTAAAATATCTGGCAAGTTATTAGACCTTTATTCTTAAGAATAAATGTGTATGGTAATGAATGACAAGTTTTAAATTTAAGGTACCCTTTCGGGCAAAATTTTCGGGTAATTTGACCTAGTTTTCGGAGAAATTGGCCATTTTCAACTACAGCTTAAGATTAGTTCTAGCCAATTTAGAAATAAAACAATGGACAAGAAACAAAGTTTAATACCCCTGACAAGTTTTAAAAGCATTTATTTTCATGAATTTAATACTTTTAGAACCTTGCAGGTTTTTTAAAAATGCCCTACGAAAGATGCAAAATTTGGCGATTTAGCTCAATTTCACGCATATATGCTGGAGAAAATAAATACTGTCAGAATATTCAAATACATGCACCGAAATAATTGTTCTATGCTGAAGATTTATACCAATTTTCACAGCGCTTTGTTTGTAAATAAAGTTACAGGCAAGTTTTAAAAAACATGAGTAAACCGTGGTAAAATTACGCCCGTGTGATTATTACGCGACACCGGTCTAGCTCGGTCTGCATGCGTGATCGGGGTTGGTCGGAGCGGTCTACCTTGGTCGGCATGGCTCGGGCTTCCTACCCGACATGTCAAAAAAAAAATCGAGTAGCGATCCAGTAGATAAGACGTCGAGAAGCGATCTACAGTGATCGAGTAGAAGATCTAGTTGATCGAGAATAAATCGTGTAACGATCTAGTTTGCTCGGGTATACATCGGGTATACATATCTTACCCGATCTGTACACGATCATCTCGACTTCTACTCGAGCATTATCCGACCTGATCGACCTGGCAACGATCGAGCAGAGGTCCAGTTAGTCTAGTTGAGATCGTGTATGACTCGCGTATAGGTCTGGGTGATCGAGAAGAAGTCGGGATGTTGGTCGGGTTGTCGTCGAGAAGAAGTCGTAAACATGGTCGATTTGAGGTCGTGTAGGAGTCGTGAATTTGCATTTCATCCAGCTTGGTCGGGCTTCATCGGGGAATTAATGTGATCGGGACGATCGAGTTGATCTGATCGGCGGTGAGAACATAGCTTAATTAAATACTTTTTCATTATTTTCTAAATACCCCTCGAATGAGCATAAGTAGTTTAGATCGGCGTAAAGACAGAAAAAGACAGAAACGTACTAGCAAGTGAAGGAACTGGACGGGATTTACCGACATTATACGTGCTATTGATTAATGTGAGATATCCATGATTTGTTATTCTATTAGAATTACAAATGTAGTAAGCTATGAGCGAAAATATGGCTTTTCAAAATTCCTCACGCTCAATGTCAGATTGTAAAGAAAAAACAAATTTCCACGACTCACGAAAGAGCGTCAACGTAAAATGATTACTTTATTCTGAAATGGTTTATAGAACTTATTCATAATTATTTTATCTTAAAAGCGTCCAGTGGACAAGATTGTTTTTGTCATCATCACTCTGACGCTTAAACACGGAAAGTTGGGACTTATACCGGGGATTTAATGAGCCTTTGATTGATGCGACACCTTATTGTGTCATACGTGATTTTTGATGAAATGTATATTAAGAATAACACAAAGTGTAATTCGGCGTGACTTACACGTTAAAATACAAAATGGTAATACAAAATCATTACAAATTACTTGTAATGTTTCACCAGGATATTTCTCTTCATGCTTCAGATACGACACTTTAAAGTTTCAAAGTTTTATCGTTGTTATATAAAGGAAAAAACAAATAAAATGTATATTTATAGCCATAAAACACAACTTTCCCGCGTCAGGTTATTTAGTAATAAAAAAGCCCATTTGTAATAAGCGAAATGACATGTACATACATTTTTGTATATTCAATCATTTATTTACTTATCTTCAATTATTTATTTACTCTGTTTTGCTTTTTTGCATTTAACTACCAAGCAATATCGTATGTAAAGTGGCACGCCTAAAAATGGTTTAAATTAATCTTAAAGGCACATCAAGCCTCAGAAATGTATATTGTTTTTCTTTCTGTAGATAAGGCAAACATCGATTTAGAATACTTATCAACTGTAGGTGATTTGTGATTAAGTTAGCAAAATGTAACACATTAGTGTTTTTACTTCCTTACAAAATACTAAATCATTATAACTTTACTAATTGCCATACTACAAAAGACGCAGGTGATTTGGCTATTTGCAAATGAGTATCTATTTGGAAACTGTAACAGGGGACCAAAGACATTTTTATAGCCAAAAGTCCACCTGTTACTAACAGAGTAAGAGAAATATCCAAATATTTTGAAGTTATATGTAAGTAATGAGGATAGTCAGTGACTTTGATAAGGTAAATATATACCCGTTAAAACAGCATCTTGATATTTAACATCAAACCAACAATCAAATCCTGATACCTTTCTCATAATATATCTCAACATAACACATATTATTAACATGCGGCCTCGTCTAATTTTGCAATAGTCCGACCAACATTAAAGTTTTACCGGAGGGAGAAAATAAGAACAGCGGTGTTGATTGGCAATTGCATGCCGTGGTGTTTTTTACAAGTCATGGAACAAATCATTCTTTAGAAAGTATATTCTATTGATAAGACCAGTCTAATATTCGGTTAATATAAAAGAGAAGAACTCTATCAGATTCGTCTTTCGTTCTCATCCTTTTCCAGTATGTATTTTTTTGTTTATTTGTAATATATAATAAAGTATCTGCTTTTGGGAATAAATATTTTCAAATCAAAGTAAATTTACAGTACAATGCACAGACATGTATGTTTAATTCTTTATTTATATATGTTTGTGATGACAACAATGACGTGTCGCAAACAGTATACATGCACGATGATAAGACATATAATCTATGTCAATAAATGTAAAATATTACTTAACGATTTTATAGACCTGTATTTTCGTGTAAGTTTATAGCATGTGATGGTTATAAAATACAGCATATTATTTACCTTTAAACTTCTTTTCAAAGCTTAGCATACATTAATGTGGAATGAATAGAGGGTTCATATTAGATCTATAGAAAACCTGTATATGAGCATAACACATAAAGTTAAGTACTTGTTATAATATAACTTTACATGTAAAACTTCCTGAACGCTTTTATGTAAAACCGTACAGAGGCAAGCGTTTACGCTTTTTTTATAGGCGCTTTATTCTTCATATAATCAGTCCTGATCCGAAAACCTACGGAAAGAGCCGGAAAGTTGCGATTTTGGCATCAATGTCTGATCTTGTAGCTTATTTGAAAAGTTTGTCTTTTCTATTATCTTATTTTTTCTAATGAAAGTAATAATTTAGTAATTAAAAAAGGAGAATAATATGAATTTGCAACATGCATTTCAGATACAGTCTAAAACAGAGTTACAGAAACTGGCGAGTTTTTCCGAAATCATAGGAACCGATGATGATTGTTAAGTAGGTCTCTGGAACTGACTGACGTAATTTGGCGTACGTCAAACCCACGCTTATTAGTATAAACGCTCCTGTCCGAGGTTTATTAGGATAAATAAATAAATTACATGTCAAACAAAACCACATTTCTTTACCGTGTAACACAATTTCACTAACGCAAATACATATAGGATAGACTTTACCTTGAGGTGAAAATAAACAATAGTTTAACATGTTGGTTTAATTGAATGATTGTATGAAATTTTGTATAGGATGAAGCATTAATAATTTACTTTTGAGCATGCGCAATTGCATTCAAAGTGACGTCACGTTTAATATGTCTAAAAAGAATATAAGAAGATTTACGAGTATGTAAAGTCATATAAACAGCACAGAATTCGTTATAAAAATGTGCTTTACTCCACTTTACAAAACCTGTTCAATTGCAACAAGAAACGAGATCAAAACGACAATATTGAGACCAAAAGAAAATCGACAAACCAATAAAAATTCAATAATAATGATAAGAAGGAGAAGAAGAAGAGGAGAAGAAGAATAAGTGGAAGAAGAAGAAGAAGACGGAGAAGAAGAAGAAGCGACCCTTTGTAGAGCAATAACCTTTCCACAACAACACTGTTATTAACAATATTTAACCTTTACAGAGTAACACCTCGCAGTAGCAACCAAATTATTTGTGTTCTTTAGAGTGTCGCTTTACACAGATTATACTGTATTTTCTTTTATATTCTATACCTGTTACACAACGAATATTGTGAAATGATTGATGCATATTCTTGCATCGAATTTGCATAAAAACCGCATGAACATATGTATTATCGGATAAGCAAGCATGCGTTAACGGATCCCTGTGGGCGCGGGTTTAAAACGCTTCCTCGTGCTTCTGCCGATGTCTGCACGAAATAAGATGCTTTCACACTTGATTAAACTATATAAAACTTCTATAATTATATTGTGAAATAACGGCAACTTCATTTATTTTTACTAAATTGTATAAAACCTGTTTTTAGGAAAAAAAACAACAAACATTTTGAATGTACATGTGTTGTCAGAACGTTTCAACGATGAAGATTTAATAGATAAGATTTACTAGAGCGTAAAAACAAACTTTCAATTTAACAACTTGGCTCAACAATTTAATACAAAATAATTATACCGTATGTGAAATATTCGACCAATTTAAGTAAGTATTTGCAAAATGAATGAAATGATCGGGGAATCTAGTTTCTATCTTAAGGCAAATAAATAAACCCGTTTTATAAAGAAGTCCATAATTTAAGACGAAACCATATACATATACAAATCTTCTCATTTCGTTTTTTGGCTCACCTGACATAACGTGACAAAGTAAGCTATTAGGTTCGTTCGTATTTTAAACATCTTGTACCACTAAGGTGATATTACTCCAATGAAATTCTAATTTTTAAAAATAAATACCATTGCATGAAGTGCTTAGTTTACTATTGCAATGGATAAACAAAATCTAAAACATTTTTTTCCAACTAGAAGGTCGGTCTAATTGCCCCTGTCCGTCCGTACCGCTGCCATGTTGTCCCGCTGCAATGCTTTCAAGCTATCATATTGACCGTCAAAACAATGACAAAACAGTGGACTGTGGGGGCATTCTTGTCTGTGGACACAATTCTATTTTTTAAGCTTGTGTGTAAACAGCCTTTAAAAGGTTTTCTCTGAATTCAGTTGCTCAAAAGCTGAGCTTAGTACGTTGCATTACTAGATGGACTTCTCCAAAGATCGTTCGAAATGTGACCCTAAGTTTCAAACTCAACCGGATTTTGGGATTATTTTGTATTTTTCACACAGTTGTAAAATAAATACGCCGCTATTATTCGATTGTCTGTATACCAGAAACATTTTATGCACTTTTTTAACATAATGAAATTGATACGATAAATATACTCACAAACACTTTAATCTACAGTAAGTACAGTTAGTGAATTAACCATTAAAGGATATCGTTTTTCGTTTGTTATTATATATACATGTTTGAATAAGCTATTCGCAGTGAACAGATTTTCAAAAATGATTCAATGAGACGCATTAAAACTTTTCTATTGACGGCGGCAATATGTTTCTTTCTAAAATTTCACGTTCGGCTATTAAGCTTTATAAAGAAACTATCGGCTGTTCTGAAATATGATACCACCATAGAAGTATACTGTAGATTTCAAATACTATATTTGTATAAACTGCGTTTCTCGTGTAAATCGTTTGGATTATGACCTTTTATTTACAAAGATCAAGGTTTTCGTATTGTGCTTCCGTCAAGTCAGATATTTGAAAAACGGTACAATTTGACCTGGTAACTTAAAGGTCCAACGAATATTAAAGTAGGATTGTTTCATATTAAAATGTTGAATTTTCTATTCTGCTTAGGCCGGTGCTAGGGGGCGTGGTCGATAGCTTGTACTTCCTTGTCCATGAACAGATTTTTTTACAAACCAAGCGTGCGTCATTTTCAATTTTGCAGTTTTGAATGTTCTATTGGGAGTCTATTCTATCTTATTGTCAAATCAGTTTTATTTTACTGTTGCATGGAGGCCACAAAAAGTCGCCCGTACATTTAATCAGAGATGTCATATTTCCGATCCTTGAATATCGTTCAGCATGACATTTTTGTTGTATGTGCATGTTTGTGGTGTTTTAGTTCCTTATATTAGACTCTTTTTTCTGATGGATGGTTACTTGAACATTGTTGAATCACCCGTATGATATGTTGCTTGCTTTTTAAATTTGTTTTTCGACATCTTATTTGTGATATGCAAGCTTTTAGCCCTCTATCTTCTTTCAAAATTCCATTTTACTTAGCTTCTCCCAATGTTGGCTCGTTCAAGGCATACGCATTCCTTTACTTTGGTATCATACGACGCTTTTAATGGAAAGACACGAACGTACCAGTTTCACGATTAAATGTTGAATTCTGCTTATGCCGGTGCTATGGGGCTAAGACGGAAGGTTGCAATTTCCTGTACCGTCCATGAACAGGCTGAATCAAACCTGCAACATTTTCAATTTTGCCGTTTGGTTTCTATTTGTCATTTACTTCATTTGATTTTACATCAGTTCTAACTACTGTCCCATGATTAAAAACATGATAAATAGATATGCAACAAAAGCATAAGTTATTTGACCTGTACAGGAAAGGTAAAAATGATGTGGAAAAAATTGACGACGCGATCGTCGGAAAGTTCATGACTTAATATACTTTTTCACCCTACTAAACCATGCGCATTTGTGAAATCGTTTCTAATGTATAATAAAAAAAGTATTGCAATTTGATATCCTTATACAATAACCTCAAATTCTAAATTATTATTTTTCAAACCATATTGTAAAGATTTCAATTCGAGTTACTCATTCGAAACTTTTCAAACTAGGTTATCCAGTTGATCTTGTCGTATATATGTTCTTCGGTACCGGAGGTCATTAACATATTCCTTTGGCAAATTGGCATATATATTTTAACATTTGAATACCTTTAATATATTGAGTTAAACAGATAAATAGACCCGTATTCATTATCAATCAATAAACCCTTTGAAAAACGTCAAGGCCGATAAATATGTTTTTATTTCGCGGATGATCTTGTCCACGCATGGTAATCAGCCGGTGGAATATTTTGAATATAACAGAAAAAAATTTAAATTCAATGATCGTGTTATTGTGTATTGTTTATTAAATGTCAATCTATACCTTTATATTGTGATCACAAAAGAACATAGTTTATGTTTTTAACTATAACAGTACAAAAATAAGCCTAAACATAGTGCACTCATTATGAACTCATGCAAAGTATTAGTAATTGATATCGATGCATCACCCTTAGTATTAAATGCAGTTTTACAACGAGGTATTGTAAATACGTGCATCTACTTTTAAAAGTTAAGGAAAAGCTGTAAAGATGGCGTTTTAACTGCTTTACACAATATTATCTTTGCTTCGCGTGTTTACCGTTTATTCACTTTTTTTGTTACAAGTACTCCATATAATACAACAATAATCAAAACAAGGTAAAATATAAGCTTTGTTAAACATTTCTTTCATTTCAGCGGATAAAAAGAACGATATCCACTTTAAGAGAGCAATTTGTTTTTGTAATAATTTATTACAGACGTGCTTTATTTGAACATTCCACTTTAAGTTTTTATCTAAGTAAATACCTTATAAGTTCTGTGATTTCGTTTGACTAAGGCATGTACCTTCAACAGGGACACGAGAAGCAACTTTTCACAGATGACATTTGCATATTTCAATAGAGGGTTAATGCACCTTTTTTTCCGTGCATTTACATCTGCAGTCGCAGAGACCCCACGAATCTAAGATGCCCGTGTGGCTGAACAGGCTGAATCAAACCAAGCCTGCACATCATTATAAATTTTGCCGTTTTTGGACCTTCTTACAGTGGCTGATTTGGAACGCTTTTGTGCGTCGTATTGTCGCTAAGGACAGCACGACAAAGCGCCAAACGGTGCGTAGTCAGTCAGACTTTCGTCTTGTCGTCCTGTCGCTAATGATGCACGCCAAACGCCGCGTTGTCGCGATGTCACATTGTCGCTCGGATCGAAGGATTGCCTTATAAGCAAAGCGACATCGCGACACGCGCCGCAGGACAACGCGCCGTTTGGCGTGCTTCGTTAGCGACAGGACGGCAAGACGACAGTGCGATAACGCGCCATTTGGCTCGTTTCGCTAGTGACAAGACGAAAAGGCGATAATGATATACGTGTAGGTTGTGATGTTGCTATCGACAAAAAAATGTACCAAATCAGCCACCATACTTTCTTAAGCGATTTTTACTGGATTATGCAACGAATCAACGACAGATATATTGTATATGCATAGTATATGCATAGTATCTTTGTTAAATGTTTGTATGCATACATTATCACAATAAATTATGCACTAATGTTATCAAGTAGTCTTCCTTTAACTCCTTTTGTAGGTTCAGAAATTTAAAAAATGCACCGACAAAAAAAAGGATTAACCTATTACGGAAAGGTTTGAGTTGCAGATATCAATTAGACGGTCAAGTAGACGGTCACCGTACCTTAGGCACAGTCTTATTTCTTACTCTAAGCCGATTATTATTAAGCGCCTACAGATTAATAATACTATCTTCAAAACACCGATTAATGCGAGAGTGAGCTTAATAAGCGACATGAACACTTTATTTTGACACAGTTCCTTCAGTATTTGTTACTTTTGACACGTTTTTTTTAAAAAAAGAAGAAGATTCTTTTTACTTCACAACAGCAGGTGTTAGTTGTTAAACGATTGCCCCGTTCTTTACTTCAGTGTGGATGTGATTTTGATGATAATCATTGATTAAAGCACGTAAGTGTGAAGATTGAATATCGCTCGGGCCGGTGCTAGGGAGCGTGGGAGGTGTTGCAATTTACATTATCTCTCATGAACAGACTCAATAAAACCGAGTCTGCAATTTTCATATTATATTATTGTTGTCATCAGTGCTTCCGAGGGATCATTCCCTTTTCCAGATTTTTGCACAAGCTCTTCTTCCATCAACTTTACATATACTTTCTTATCAAGTACTTAATCCCTTTTTATTTATATATTATACCTTTTTATACTGATCGTTAATCGTTTGTTATACTTAACTGACGCCCGTCTGTGGCAATAAATATACAATAACAAATAACTTTTACATATATATAAGATTTCATGCGATAAAATGTATAATAAAATTTAATTTTATATGACTTGTTTGCGATATTTTCATCCACCAACTTTGAAATGTTAATTGATACTTAGGTGCAATATTTACTTCTTTAAAATGGTTACTTACCCATGTTTACATGCGTGTAGCTGACGAAGTTTAAAATCGTTTTTATACATTACTTTAAGTGGTACAATGTATAAATAAAGGGTTGTGTAGCAATATTTGCATTTTGACAACGTTTGAGAATTGTTTTCACAACACAATATAAGTAACACCGCTAAATTTAAATTAAAGAGTTCACATACTTTGAACTCGGGATTGCTCAGTGCTTATTCTGATCGACATACATGCATAGAGTCTAGGTCGTCGGCACGCACGGCATATGCCAGCATGCTTGATTATATATTTATCTGCCACATGCCTGTCAGTATCGCAGCCATCCGATTAGCTCAGTAGGTAGAGCGTTGGGCTGTGAATCGGGCGACTCAGGTTCTCTGTACCTCTTCTCCGACATGTTCAGAAGTTACAGGTCCTTGCGAAAGTGAAGGTAACTAGTCCTGGTAAACTGCTTGACAGTCTGCCCAGGAAAGATGCGGTGACTGAACTGTGCTCTGGTAAATTCAATGTGGCTTACTGCCATGTTTCGGATTGAAAACTACCAATACCATCACAATCGAATTTCAATGGTAACTTTTGAGCAAGACATACCAACTATTCGTTGTACAGCTTTGTATTTAAATTCAAGTTATAAACTAACTTACAATACAGTATATAACCTTTTATGTATTTTTGATGTTATATATGAAAAGGTCTTTATGTCAATTTGAATGAATTGTTAGATCTATATTTGAATATTGGGCCGAAAATCAATAATGATTGAATAGATATGACCATACAGAGGTGTTAAGTTTACTTGATAAAATGGTCAAATCAGTTTAGAAAACAATGAAATTAATTATGAATAACTGACATTTTTCACAAGTTTTCTGTTGACAGACCACATTTATAATCGTCTTGCCCCACGCACTTAACTCACCGCAAATAATGTTACGTTCGGAAATGACGTCATAACTGTAACGTAAACCTTACGTGTGTATTTTCACTGTAAACGACTTAAATATAAGTGATTAAAATGCCACAGATATCTTACATTTAACATATATCTATTAAACAATACAGTACACATAAACAATAACACCCTGACGGGTGAGCCTATTTGTCACAATGTGTAATAGTGGCATTAATTCAAATCTTCTATTATAATGTTTGTAATTGGCACGACACTTCAAATATACACGGAGAAGTTCTAAATGTATTATTTAACAAGGCTGTTCAAAATCCTACATTATATTTATTTGCTTTTAAATGATATGTGATGATAAAAGCACAGTGAAATGATTTCATCAGAAAATATTTCAATAGATATTAAGTATTTGGAAGTAAGTCAATCCTTTCAGGGCTCAGACCCGCATTCCCTGTGCCGATTGGCAAGCAAATTTATCTAAGAGTTATTTCCCACATCCATTTTTTGGACAACTACTTAAGCAAAAATGATGTAATTTAATTTCTTAACTAGAACTCAAACCAACGCTCCTTAATTGGATCACATGGAAATAAGCCAACCACAAGGCCGGTAAAGCACTTGCTTTGCTTTCTACACGCGAAAGTGGTGAATTCTTAGTTTTAGTTATGTAAGGTTACACAATTACATTTACTTAAGGTTTTCAGCTAAGCTTCATAAATTCAATGAACGTGAAAAATATGAGACAGAATGCCTGCCAATATAAAGATTCAATATAAAGTCTATAAAGATATAATCATGACAGAGGTAGGCGTTCAATTTATTGCATTCGGATGCATACGCTCAAGTGTGACACATCTCGGTCTTTTTTTTCTTTATTGCTACAAAATGACCATTTTACCACGTTGTACGTTCATATCTTTAAATAGGAGCAAAATAAATATGTTGGGTCACGCTCCTTTGAGTTTTCTCCTATTAGCAGACGACAAGACTTAACATGAAAAATCATTTTTACTTTTACAATACAAAAGAAAAAAACAAAAACTAAAGTTCAATATCTATTGTATTCAAGCTATTGTTTAAAAAGACCACGCTTGAAGACCTTCTTTACTTTAAAACTAGGCTACGTAACTTAGTTCTTATCCATACTATTAATTTTCTAAGTTTTGTACATAGTTTATGCCTCTATATTAAGACGTTTGTCGAATCCGCATTTTTACACGTGATGCTACAAACGTTTTTGATACTGAGTATTCGTAAAGTAAGACAACGTGCCCGCAGGGACGCAGTCGTATTCATTAATTACTTAACTTCAAATGCCTTGTCATACACAGTCGTTTAATTTGTGACACGGTAACTTGAACTGTTGTTACACTCCGTGCAAATATTAAACATGTAAACATCTAAATCTAAACAAAACACTGACACACTGACTATAAATATAGAAAAAGGCGTTCAAATAGTCTTCAAGCGCAAAGAATTAAGTTAAACCACCGTGTACCACTTGCAAGGTTACTTTGTCCGCTATTCATAATGCAATTCCCGTGTTAATCATACTATGAAATCGAATACTGCATACCTTTTACAGTCTGTCATATTTACAAGGTATGAATTTATAATCATATTGCGACTGGAATACATATAGGCTATTATAAAGAGTTTATTCAATATTTTTTTCAGCCAATACTTTCAAAGTTTCTTTCAGCTAACCGGTTTAGTTCTCTACTTGCAATGCGGAGAAACGCCCTGTTGATTCATTTCAAAAGACGGAAAAATATCACCCTTGCAAATCACTTCAGATTGCTATTGCCTTTATTTAGTTCCATTTTTGTTCCAAAAATGTTTATGCTTCCGTAATATGTGCATAACATTGTATGTTAGAAGACGCGCACGTTTATTCGTTTTGTTTCTTTATCATATTATTTTCGTCTGCATCAGACTAACATGTTGTTTAATCTCTTACAACCTTGTTTACCAAAACACATTGTATATATTTACATATTGTATCATGCAAATACCTAAACCTTTTATTGCAATAAATAATGAGCAAAAAATATATTACACCTAAAAACACTTCCTGAACAAACCAAAAACAACCTTATAACAATAAAATGTCTATAAATTCATAATATACAAGTAATAAAAAAGTCTTACCGCCTCCATTTTTGTAACACAAATATGGAAATCTCCAAACGTTTCCTAAACCAACAGAAAATCCAATACACGCAAGTAAGAAGTCAAATTTATTTCCCCAAGTTTCTCTCTCTTTGAAATCAGGGTCCTTGTCTTCTTTTTTATCAACAGTTCCATTTTCCTCCTTCTTACCCATTGTTAAACAGATTTAGCGACCAGCGTCCCTTTGTAAGTTGTTTCTTCAAAGTGTCGTCTGCTTACTTTTTCAAAGTTATCATTTATCTATTAAACGTCAAGCGCACTCCTGTGATTTTGTTAAAACAAGCTCGCTCTGACGATGAAATGTCAAAATTTTCCTTTGCGATCTTTTCCACAACTGTCACCAGGGACTTACCCAGCCGAAATTGAACTACAGTCCTTATATTATAAAATGTAAATATTTCTCAATTGAGTTTAAATTACAACTGTTAGGCATCAGTGGTTAGTTATTGATACGTAAAGATCTCCAATACTGTATACCTTAAATAAATGTTCACATTAAAATAATGTTTAAACTTTCGGTGATCAAGATTTCAGTAAACTTTGTAGAGAACCCGACAATAATGTAAAATTATCCAAGCGTTAACAAATGTAATGAAATGTATTAATTGCATGTTACGATTTTATTATTCACTTCAAACGAGCCGTCTATATTTTAAAATCTGACTAATTCTTTCAGATTTAAAATCTTAATATAAAAAATTGCTAAAACAGATACTACTTGTTTATTTTAGTTTGATTTATTTATATGTTTGTTTGTTTGATTGGGTTTTACGTCACAGCGACACAGTATAGGTCATATATGGCGACGTACCAGCTTTACTGGTGGAGGAAGACCTCAGGTGCCCTTCCGTGCATTATTTAAGGCACGAACGTGCACCTGAGTAGAAGAAGAAGAAGAACAACAACAACAGCAGTAGCAGCAGCAGCAGCAACAACAACAACACTACCACCACCACCACCAACAACAACAGCAACAGCAGCTGCAACAACAACCACCACCACGTCACAAAAAAACACAAAACCCCACAAAACACAACCACCACCACCACCAACAATAACAACAAACACCCAGATGACGTTTTATATGTCATCCCCATTAAGTTGAACATTCTCCTGCAGCTTAAGAATCTAAAATTTCAATTAATACCATCTCATAAGCTTTATGCATAGGTTTTGATGGAAGAATGCGAAGCGGATCCGGGTGATTTGGGACGGGTGGGTATAAAAGGGGATCAGGGGATTTGGCTAGACTGTAAAACATATCTGAGATGCGGATACCAAATTAAGGGTTTAGTAAAAATTACGCAAAAAGTAGTACAAGCAAGCACATATTTTACTCATAACCCCCTACGGAAAAATAAAATAAAATGTCAAGCCCCTTATGTATTTCTACGGTGGCAACTTAATCTACACAAGTCACATCAACGTTATATGTAGTATTCGCCATTCAGAGTAGTTATTTACCTACGGTCGAACCATTAACATTTATCATTAAATGTTTGTAACATGTTAATAGACCGTGGGTATTCGACGATGTTATTTAAAACTGAAGAATGGTTTTGCCCGGATTAAAAGATGGACACGTCAATTTTAATATATTTAGCGTGATAATAGTTAATTATCTATGTACGTGTGGTATTGTGATGCGAAAAGACTATATCAGTATCACAGTATCACCAACATAATATAACAAACAATAACATGTTTTGTTCTTGCATAAGCTATTTTACATGACTAGAAGTGTTTGAAGTCTCGAAAAAAGAAATCTTTCCTATTCAGAAATTCTTCTATTTTAGTTTAGTTTCTTTAACTATAAACAAACGATAAAAGAAGGAAAGGATTAAAGAAAGAAAGAAAGAAAGAAAGAAAGAAAAAAAGAAAGAAAGAAAGAAAGAAAGAAAGAAAGAAAGAAAGAAAGAAAGAAAGAAAGAAATAAAGAAAGAAAGAGAAAGACCCCTACATACAAAAATGAAAACAACAAACAAAACAACAGCAACAAAAAACCCCTTCCCCCCAATTAAACCCCAAACAACAAACACACAGCAATAACAACAAAAACAAAACAACTACAACAAACAAACAAAACAAAAACAACAAGTAGCTGAAAATCACAACCAACAAAGATTAAAGAATCATTATAATAAATATATCCATAACTCAAAAACACTTATCATTCTCAACGTGTTCTGTAATCACTTTCTTATGTGCGGATATTTCTTAATTCAAATTCATTATTTTTATGTGTAAATGTTTGAATGTTGTTACCTAACCCGTTTCTAGGAGGTGTGTACGGTAACTCACCACTGCTGTCATAGAACAAGCGCGATCAAACCGAGCCTGCATTATTTTCTGTTTTGCCATTTTGTTCGTTCTTTCAGGTTTCCATTTTATATCATTTATTTATAATTATATTTAATTTATCATAGATAAATATCGTAGGCGATTATTGTTCGACATTTTGTCTCTGAATCAAAGACGAACAAAATAACAAAATAATTCTTAGACTTAATTTTACTATATTTGTAACTGTTAACTCATATGTCTTTGGTTTAAACATATTTTTATTCAGATAATATATACATGTTAATAATTTACAATTTAAGCAGAAAGGAATTGGACCGAGAGCTACAATAGCTCATAGTAGTCCTCTCCTTAAATATATCATATGTCTTTATTTATTTTTATGCATGAAAATTATTGAATATCAATTGGCATTTATAAAGAAATAATCCGACATTTAAGAAATACCCCGACATTTAATTACAAAAGACAAAAAATCATGTTAAGGAAATTACATTTGAATGTTAGCTTTTATTTGACTGACAAGTTCATCTTTTTGTATTCATATGTATACTGACCCTTCGATGCTCATATACATTTGTTTTTAGAATTAGAGAAAAAACAAGCTTACTAAAAACAAGTCAAACATCCAAATCCTTTGGATGAATCATACAGTAGTGTGTTGCATTGTTTTAAAGGCACATAATGCCTCAGAAATACATATTTTTTTTTAAAAACCTCGACTTCAATACAAATTATTAATTCGTTTAAATTATACTAATTGCCTAAGAACAAAGACAGCAAACTATAGTTATAATCTGCATGATCTGTTTGGTAAATGGGTTAATCTTTAGAAACTGTAACAAGATACCAACAAACAAAGTTTTTGAGAAATAAAAAATATATGATTTCTGAGGAATAATGGGCCTTTAATGACGAAATAAAAAAAGGAATACAAGCCTTAATATCAGGTAATTTGTACTAAACAAACTTTCTGGAAAGGGGACATCCCTTGAGAAAACCACATAAAAACAATTAACAAAGGGAAACTTTATTTTGTGAATATATTTCATTTATTGAAGTTGAAACAGGATATGTTGATTTATCAAAAGTACGCTTATTGTACGGAAACGTTAAAGGGCCTCCAAGAAGTGAGCAGGTGAGATGATGATGTGTAAGTCTACTGATTTTAGTTCGTTTAAATAAGACGTTCTAAAACAAGTCAATTTATTATATTCTCAATAATTAAAAAAGTAACTTTGATTTCGTTGAACCTTTTCTATCGATATGCTTGAATTTTTTGTCAAGGCGTAAAGGTATCTTTTCGTCTTTTGTGAAGCATTTGTTATTTTTTTGGACAAAAATTCGCCTAGACAAAAAACCTGCAAGCAGTTTGAGAAAAGTGAGTACGAATGACAAATATGGTCTAGTCATTGTGAATAAAATGAATTGATTTGTGTTAAAACATCTAATCAAATCGAACAACAATCTGTCGTCTTACACCTAATGATCGCTCTGAATGGAGGCCCTTTAATGTTTCCGTACTTTTTGCATTTCTACTTAGCTCCACGTAATAATATATAAAGAATTTAGAAAAGAAAGGGGGAACTTATTGGGAAATGAAATCTAAATATTAAATGGGACTCGATTAAGTCTTTTCACTACAAAAAAATTCTTTCATGATTTGTATACCATGTGATGCAGGCCAATAGCTTATGTGCAAACATTTAGTTTACTTGACAAGTACTTTTTTCTTGTGCAAAATCTTAAAATGGAAAGTATTTAAACATTTTAAAATGAAATAGAGCTGAGACTGCACAAAACATAGATTTTGAGTTTAATTCACGTGCCCAACATGATCGATAGAAGTATTTCGATTTTTTTCGACTGTTTGACCTAAGATGAGCTGTAATTATGTAAAGGGTGTGGTTGTCTTATGAGGGTTTAGAAAATTATGGCTTACTTCTTAAAAAGAAGAAAGCAGCACTTGTTATGAGACCTTTGTTTTTGCAGACCTTTATTTCGTGCAACTGGAAAGATAAAACTGCTTTGAATATCTATCATCAGTCAGATTTCTTCAGTTTCAATTCCTCCACAAGTTTTGAATTATATACTTTGCTTTTGCAGGTGATGGGGTAAATGAACAGAAGCGTGCATTGACACAGCCGTCGTAAATAGGCTCAATAAATCCGTGTTGGTCGAAGTTTAACATTTACACTTTCGCTATTTATCCATAAAAAAATTCTTAATAGAAAAAAATATGACCCTACTTATCATAAAACAACTTTTCCTTTTGAAAGAAATTGTTTACGGTTCATAAACTGATTGTATATAGATAGTGCTGGTTCACTGTTTCAACTTTCTTTGTTAAATAGCATATAAAATAATCTTTATAATTATTGTTCGACAATATTGACCTAAGACATTTGCATATTCAATAACCTTTTTTTCAATAATAATCTGATCCCGGATTAAACCATGCGGATTTAAGGGCACATGGGTAAATGTGTAGCTTTAGATATTGTTTTATCAATCCATGGTACATATAATTTCATGAAAGAAAGTTTAAGAAATTAAACGAGGAATCGAACTCTCAACTTCACGTTTACAGTTTTGACGTACTTACTTATCAATTTCTACCTTCACCACAAATGTTCCTACATTAAGTGCTATTTTCTTTAGATGATACGCATCTTACGGAATCAAAATCCATTATCACAGCAAGATAAAACAAAGAAAATTTATTGATTCACTGCGGTATACCGTACCCCGGATATTGCTCGATATAATGAGGACTTTCATCCCATTTCGCGACTTTGAACGAGGAAGGAAGGTAAGTTCGATATTTAGTAATTTTGAATTGGTTTGATATAAATTTTATAGAAAAACAAATACTTCGATAATTTCTCTGGTTACTGAAACCCCAAAAATGTTGAGACATAGCTTTGAAATGTAATTAGGAGGTAAAATTCGTCTCTTTGCTCACGTGATAAATGAGCATGGATCAGTCAAATTTGATGTTTTTGTGCATATACTTCCTTAAAAGAAAAACTTGAATCGAGTGAAATGTGTTAATGATGATAATGTTTATGTTGTAAATGTTCAATCAACAATAGACCCTCAGATGACAGTGCATTTTGAGAATAAATACACATGTCAGTGTACCGAGTATTGCGTTGGAGTTGCCCGCCGGTGTCACGAGTATTGCCTTTAGTGTAACGAGTATTGGTTATCAATATCGAGTAAACACAGAGTAATTACCACATTTAATCTTAAATATATCTTATATTGTGTAAACTTATTTACACTTTATGTGCAGAATAGGCAGGGTTCGCAGGTACTGGAAACATCTGCGAATAATTTTTCATTCCTGTTCATGAAAAATCTCAGTCGAACGAACTCAGCAATTTTCTGTGTTTACAAAGTTCTCGTTGCTATCGAAGGAACAGCCTTTCCAGAATTTGTTAATAATTATTGCGTATCTTACTTTAAATTGTAAAAAAATGCATCCAAAGTGCATTAATGCTGCCTCAAGATTGTCAATAGTAGACGGTATTGAGCAAGTGTGTCACGGTTCAGAACTGTTCCCTAATGCCCGGGACCCTCGGAATACCGTACCGCGGCTCTACCGACTGAGCCATACCGCCGCATACACATCATCACCCCGAAATAGTGAACAGTTCTGAACCGTGACATGTGCCAATATCTAATATCAACCGACTTCCTATTATGCCAAAAATCCATATAAAGGTAACTTTCGGTCAATTTTCACCTGCACTTTAGCAACGGCAGACCGTCTGCACGTGAAAATTGTTACGTCATTAACAATGAGTTACCGTATGACTGTCGAGCGGGTACAGCTCAAAAACCGAATAATGGATTTTAATAAGATTATGATTAAAGGCAGCAGATGCAATATAAAGGTTATGTTCTTTATAACCTTTCACCTCATAAAGGCGTGTTTTGAAGGCTTCACACCACACCCCTTTTGAGGCCTCAAATAGTGTAAAACATGCACTATTTAGGCCCCAAACACCGGTTTTTTCGTTTGAAAAATGTTGTTCAAAAGAGTGATCACTTTTTCGGTGCCACCCCCATTAAAGAGATACATCAAGGGGGTGCCACAGGGGGGATGTGCCCCCTTCTGTTTGGGGGTTTGAAGTGGGGCAGTAGCCCCTCTAATAGCCGAGAAGATTTGGGACTTGTGGGGGGAGTAAAATGGCCTCAGGTCGATTTAAAGATTCCGTGTATTCAACGCCGAAAACCCTTAGACTTTATCTCAATCAATAGAGAAGTTGCTGCACATTGAAATCAGTTTTTATGGGAAAAAACAACGCAAAATAGAGATTTTTGGCAATTTTGAGACGTCCTCCCGTTGCCATGGTAACTGGAAATTTAAAACTGAGCATGCTTTTACACAGGCTATGGTCTAGCCAACATTTGTGCCCATTTTGATCAGTATTGAAGCATTTTTTTGTTTCAAAGCAGTTTGAACTTGTAACAGGAGGCTTAACTCGTGGGGCGTCCGTGGCCGAGTGGTTAAGGTCGTTGACTTCAAACCACTAGCCCCTCACCGCTGTGGGTTCGAATCCCGACAGGGACTTTGGATTCTTTCATGTGAGGAAGCTATCCAGCTAGCTTACGGAACGTCGGTGGTTCTACTCAGGTGCCCGTTTGTGCCTGAAATAATGCACGAAAGGGCACCTGAGGTCTTCCTCCACCAGTAAAGCTGGAACATCGCGATATGACCTATTCTGTGTCGATGTGACTTAAGGACCCAAACAAACAAACAAATCAATGAAAAAAGCCATTTTTCGCAATATGCTCATGCAGTAAAAGGTTAAGACGATACCGACATGCTTGGACGGCATAAGCCCGCGGGCCAATATTTTACTAAGTGTGTCGATATGTTCCTAAGGCAAACTTGCCCTGTAAAAACCTATCATTAATGTCATCTAAATATGTTTTTTATTCTTCTTCTTTTCAGAAACACATTTTCTTGAGACATGTTTCTAAAGATTTGTTCGTCAATTTTGATGGTTCTACCCTGCTCCCGACCCTGCTTCCGACCCTGCACACACTTTATTTCATCCAAAGTGTGATTTTCAATCAAATGGGAAATTAAATCTCTGTATTTGCCCGTAGAAAAAGAACAGTAATAACACTGAAAATGCATTGTTGAATCTGAAATATTTGAATAAATATCATATAAACAGTACATTATCAGCAAAATAAAATGGAATCGATAAACAGACGTAAAAATAGACAAAAATATCGATTTTCCATACTAATGTGCTCATTCTGTTTTGCAATACACTGTACACTTAAGTTGGGCTATTTTGCAATACTCTGTACACTTAAAATCAATACTCGGTACACTTTCTTGTATCTTTTTTGGCCTGTATCTTTTTGTACTTTCACACTTTTTGCCTGAAATTTGGACAAAGCATACTTGGATTGTGAATAAAAAAATTGCTCGATTCAATTTTTTTTATATTGGTAATATAATAATTTCTAACGATTCTACAGTATCGCGGTCAGTATTTTCTAGTGAGCAGCGGATAGTTTAATCAATTTTATAAATACCTGTAATACCTTTATGTCTTTTAGAGCTACAAAAATACCTCTAGATATATAAAACCAGTTTAGATAGATGAAATGGCCATTAGTTTGGAAAATATCGTCGCTGAACTAACCTTCGTTCCCCGTTCAAAGTCGCAAAATGGTATGAAAGTCCTCATAATATCGAGCAATATCCGGGGTACGGTATACCGCAGTGTGATTACGGTGGCTTTATGTGCCTTTAATTCTCTCATCGGAACTCCGAATTATCCGAAAACATGTTAGCTAAATCAAACATTGGCATTTTGTGTTCTTTGTCTGATCCTAAAGTTTGGACCTTAATTACATTTTCTACATATTATATGTTATTTGGGTTTTGGAGTGATATATGTGGATATATTACCTGCTAAGATTTTATATCACCCGAGCCGCTAGGCGAGGGTGATATTTTATCTTGGCAGGTAATATATCCACATATATCACTCCAAAACCAAAATAATAATTTTATTACCCTTCCCCTGCCGAGTTTAGACGATTTTTAAAAAAAAAAAATGCTGTTTCAAATCAAACGTCGAAATAAGATTCCCTTTAGGATACCTCTTCGTCACAACATGACGTCACATAAATACACATGTACATGACGTATTTTTCCCGTACCTTACGAAAGTAAACAAGAGAAAATGAGTAGTCTAATGAACGCACTTTTTTGTAATTAATATCAAGCTTTCACAAGGTCATATTTGTTTTCGATACAAATGGTAATATGTATCATTACTCTAATTTGGTAAATATTGATCATTTGACAGTTAAAAAGTGCTTTTAAATCGGAATTTACACCGCGTAAAATCGAACCGTACGCGCATCACCTCAGCGCATGTTGTTTACAACGTTGGGTACCAAACGGGGAAATTTAGTGTGTATATTACCCGTCTGGCTCGGTTTTATCAATTTCTTTCGGGTGATCAATATCCAATCAAAAAGACGGAAAAATCTGGAAGGGTAATAAATTGTTCTTCCAAGGTTAAGTGATAACTTAAGTTATAAATCTGGTCCACCTTCATAATTAAGTGGGTAAACAAAACTTTACCTGGCTGTTGATGATTCGAATACGATCTTATGACCTTCACCTGCTTTGAGCTAGTTTTTGACCTTATCTGGAAATCGATCGAAGGTGAGAGATCAAAAGTCAACATAGCCCTCTTGTTTACATTTTTTCTTCTGCAAACGTTTAATTAACACCTACAAGACATTACTGTATCAGGCATATGTCGTAACGAATTATGATGTTAATCCTTTTTATAATTTTACCGTAGATATTTTGATCCTCGTCTTCCCTTATTGGTGACATATTTGAAGCGTTGAATATCCAGCATTAGTTGTTAATAAGAAATGTATAATATGTTCATTTGCTCTCAATTTGAAGAGATACACGTAATCCAAAAATACAATTTAAAAAAAAAACGGGAGGAATGTAATAATATAAAATATATATACATGACAGTATATTCAAATGAGGTAAACAATGACATAATAAAGAAATAAGGTTTATACACCGGCACAGTACATGTATAGGTCATACGGCAACGTTCCAGGGGTTAGTATCTCGAAGCTATCGTTATATTTGCGTTTACGAACGTGCTAACGATTGACGGAGGGTTGGTTAACGAGAGACTAGCGCGGGTATCTCGAAAGCAGTAGTAAAGCAATCGTTCGTTGCTTACTCGTTAGTTATTAACGATTGCCTTGTGTTATCATTTGAATACATGTACCGCGAAAATTGTGTACAGCTCTTGTTTATATTCACCGAATCATTATTTTGCGTAGACAAAGATAAATATAAGGTTACGATCATGCATAACCGGAACACAATCACACGACACGTGCAGGATCCGCCGGTCTGTCGTCTAGCAATATAGACTTGTTTTGCGATGAAAATCCCGATTGCCTTGATAATATCAATTGTGATAGTGGTAAACCTACGAAAACAGTTCCTTTAAAAAAAGAGAACAGTCATTGGAACTGCCCCTGTTGAAAGTTCCAATGAAACAGGCGTGATTTAAATTGAGGGGCGGGCGGGAACTTAACATAGAAACTGCAATACTAGAAACAGAGGAAAAACGACTGTATATAGAACCTCAGAGACGGAAGATTTAGCAGCAGCGTCTGCCAGTGTAGTCAGATATTTTAAACACTTTACATAGTTAAAGCCAATATCCTGGCGGAGCTTCTTCTCAATGCCAGTCAAAACATCTGGGGGCAGATAACCATCCCTCATTCTTCAGGCTATAACAACATGTTGTTTTAGGGTGTAAGTATATACTGTCAATATTCAAACTTGAAAATGTTGCTTTCATTGTTGCTTTCCGTTTGAGTGAAATGTGGACTATATTTTCACGAAATATAATAAACTTTTACCCTTTAGACAAACATATGTACAGCAACTCTTTCTAAAATCCCAATTGTTACACAGCTGCAAAGACGTCATGCGCCTAACAATGACGCCATGAGCAAAACAATGACTTCATAAGCATAAATATATACTAAATATGTAAAGTCGATTTTCATTGGATAATCATGACGTTTATATTATTAATTATAAAGATTTTTGACAGGTAATATTGCCCTATATAAACGACTGTTTGGAAATATAACCCGAGCCGCTAGGTGATGGTTATATTGCCTACAACCATTTAACATGTCAGGAATACTTATAACGCATTTATAAAACCGCGAACTTCCCTTTTTTGAGAAAAAAAATTGAGATCTCTTAGAAAATTGCCAGAAATAGTGTATATAAAACTATAAAAATGTCACGATTCTCCAATGAAAAGTGACGTGACAAACGTGCAGTATTATAAAATCTTTTATAATACTGCACTTTTGTTACTGCAAGTTTGGTACGTCAATTTTAATTGGCGTTTATATAGTTTATATACACAGCTGCTGTCAATTTATCAAGAAATCTCTCTTTTTTCTGCAGTATTGTAAATTCGTTATAAAGATTTTTAACAGGATATATGGCCGATATAATTTTGTTTGCAATATAACTCTCACTTGGCGGCTCGGGTTATCGTTTATATACGGCCATATAACCTGTCAAAAATCTGTATTACTAAATATATACATGGCTGCTGTTAATTAATATGGATAAATTTTCATTTTGTTTTAAACAAAGGATGTTTGCTGTATTATAAATTAAAATATAACGAGTTAAATTATAACAACTGGTGTTCGCGAGTGAAATATTTGTTACTATGAAATGATAAACAAACAACATTTCTATATATTACATCCCTTTTTGTGGTACCGATTTTTGCAGCTTTTCTTCATGATGTAATTAATACGTCACAGTTTACTTTTCGAAATATAATTCTGTAACAAGTTTGAATTTTGTTGAATTTTCAGCATGATGTATGCATATATTTATAAATATTTTCTTGTGCAAAATTACACATTACGGAGATTATTCCTTTCGCTGTTAAAGTTATGATATGTTGTTTTTTTCCATCCGCATTCAAATATAAGTCTTAAATTAAACTGTAAAGAACCTTTACATATGTTTGATATGTGAGAAAAATTTTGTTTGTTTGGATTTTTACGGGTCGTCAACACATAACTGGCCATATCGTGCCGAATGCTATAATAGGCTTAAAATGTTATGTAAAACTTTGTAAATGACTATAAAAATGAGCCAATTAGATCCAAGAAAACAAGTTTATCTCTTTTCAAATAATCAATGATATATTTTTATGGAATTGTATTAAAGAGTTCTTTGGGTGAATTTACACAATAAAATCTATTACGGGCCTGTGAAAATTCATGAGAAAAAGAAATACAATACTATATTTATGTCGGTTCTTCATTTTTTATCAATAAAATGATATAAGTCTCATTTTTTATGTACTTTAAAATCGCACCTTTTTTACTTTTGTGTCAAAATGATAGTAACGAGAGCCTTACGACACCCTCTAGGCATCCGTTAATAATTGGACATGTTAACGATTATTCGTTAATTACGAGAGTGTCGAGATAGCGATGAAAACCTTAACGAGAGGTATACGATAGTCGTTATGCTAACGATAGCTTCGAGATACTAACCCCAGGTACATAGATGTGAAAAAAATATGTGAAGAAGATAATAAGATGTATTTTTATATATTAAATGGATTCCCCAAAAGGAAACTGAATGAAAAGGATACTCGTTTTCTCTTTTAAACTGAGGTCAATTATATGTCAATGTCAAACCAGTAATTATGTCTTTCTTTACCTTGTCACTAAACTACATTTTTTAACACAGTGGTTTACTTTGGAGGAAAAACAAATACTTCACATATGACCCGCAAACAAAAATCGATCTTGATTTTCAGGATTCTTCCTAAAGTTGTGTTTTTATAAGATAATAGGTATTTTAAACGCACTCGGACCTTTGTGTGAGTCGCAGAATGTCCCTGTATCTTACTTAACATCATCATGGCTATTAAACACTCAATTTATAGGAAGCGTCGGTGTTGACCTTGTTTGATTTTTTTTATCTTTATCTGAAATATATATAATTATTTTTTAGTAAGCAAACCACGCGTTTGGTATGTAAATGCTGACAGCTTTTATTAGATTGAGAACAACTGTAAAATCTTTAAGCAATTTACTGCAGGCTACCAACATACATCTTGGCATTTAAGAATGCTGGCCACGTATTCACTAAGAAAAGATCAAGATCAAGTGATCCTGATTTTATTTTCTTATCTTCATCGCTTTATGTTACTAAAATTAATCGTGTTTTGCTAGAATTAAATGGTAAATATTTAAAATTGCTTATTTGCAAAGAAAATCCAAACTATTTTGGGATAAAATCAACAAATAACAAAACAAATACAAAAATATTCGTGTCAAAATAAGGATCAATTTTAGGATCAGGATCAATATTTGGATCAACTGTAAAATGCCCATAACTTGCAAAATAACAATAAATTTATTCTAAAATTTCATAAACATGCTATTGCAAGTCCATTTTTTTTTCAAATTGATATTAGATATTTAATCTATGAGGATAAACAATGAATAATATTAGAGTTTTTCAATTTTCTCCTGATTTTGATCCTGATCCTTAAATATTTGTGAACCCAGGGCCAGGTTCTAGATATATGCTTAATATACGTATATGCACATAAACACCATATGCTTCAAAAAGAAATTCACTTGCGATAGCCATATTTCAACAGCTTAAGTAATATCACGAATCATTTGCCTGCCATTACTTTCAATTATTTCCCTGACTTTTTTGAGACATTTGTCTTGCCTGTTACAGTCACAGGTCGGCTCAATTTTGCTGCACCTTTGACGGTGCCATTTAGAAATTTCTTTCTCCTACTTACGGACTTATAAGATACCTTTTTCAGACTCTTAAACTTTTCCCATTTCAGAAAGAGAAAGCAATGATGGAATCTCTTCTTGAGCATGTTACGAACTAAAACTGTCCGTTAGATTGGGTCTCGCTCCTAGAATTTATTTAAAAAATGATTTTCTTTAACAATTACCGAAATGGCTTCTGACTTATCGCCACATTGGCATCTTTTTGATGCGTTTTCACCTTCCTAATACGAACTAAAATGTTCTTAAGATGATTATTTTTATAAATTTATAAATTTTTTATCTTGAAAGGATTATTTTATTCAAAGCTATCTAGTCTTCAAAATTTTCTTGATGCTGCTTTAATCATAAACATTGCATATCATTTCTATCTGTGATTGCATTTTCAATTCAATCATTAAATTGTATAGGGATACGCAGTCTTTGAATTTTACAAAACATTAAGGCTTTGATCAAATATTTAATCTGGAAGACAAGGGCTAACAAATATTCAAAAGGAGGATGTCATTTAAATAGTTGTGTAGGTGGTATTTTCCAATTGTTTCCATTTTACTAGTTTTCGGGCGAGGTCTTGAAAAAACTAAGTTGATATCATAATCTCAGAGGGATGAGGGCTGTGACTCCCTAACTCATCTCTGTTCTACGAATGTCATTAAGTGTGTGTGACTGTGTTTTTTTTTGACATTTGCTTTATTGTAAACCACCTAAACATTTGATATTTTAACGGTTTATTTCGGAGAGATCCCTAAAATATGACAAGGTTCTGTTTATGACCACAGTGCTGTTCAAGGCGATACATAAATGTAACGTCTACCAAAGCTTTATTCAATATCAGTTTTAGCTACTCGAATCATATATTGAGAAATAGAAAATGTTTTCAAGTAACCCTCAAATTTTTAATATCCAGAAGACTGAATACAATCGACGCTGCACCGAGCATCTAGCATAGTTGTCTTGCGATTGAACTACTTAACCTTTTACTGCATGATCATACTGTTTTCATTGAAAAGCCTCCTGTTACAAGTTCAAACTGCTATGAAATTATAAAAATAGTTCAATACTGATCAAACTTGGCACAAATGTTGACTGGAACATGGCCTTTGTAACAGCATGCTTTATCTTAAATTTCCTGTTACCATGACAACGGGGGACGTCTCGAAGTTGCCAAAAAATCACTATTTTACGTTGCTTTTCCATCAAAACTGATTTCAAAGTGTTGCAACTTCTAAATGGATTGAGATAGAGTAACAGACTTTTAAGCGTTGGTTATCAGTTACCTTAAGATAGACCTTAGGCCATTTTTAGCCTCTCACAAGTCCAAAATTGTCTTGGCGATGAGGGGGCTACTGACTCCCCCCCATTCAAACCCTTTAAACAGAAGGGGCACATCTTCTTGACGAACCTTTTTGGTAGGGCCGAAAAAGTGGTTACTTTTTCAAAACTTTTCTCTAACGAAAAACAGTGTTTGTGGCCTTAATAAGGCTTTTTTCACTATCTGGGGCATCGGGGGGGGGGGGGGGTGAAAATACGTCAAAACGAGTCTATATGAGGTAAAAGGTTACATGTTATATAAGTGATATAAGGTTATTAGTCTTTGTCAAGAATACTACTTGTGAATAAACAATCACATACTCCATTTACTGGCAGTCGCTGACGCCTCATGACGTAAGGGACGGCTTAATGAGTTTAAGCTTAAGATCACCGTATCTTAAATAAATGTACTTAAATCGTGTATCGGACTTGTTTGTGGGTCATAACCTATAGAGGAAAATTGACAATTCCGGCTCGGCGGGATTCGCATCAAACTTTATGATAAATCTCTGGAGTATGTCTAAAGTGCTTGCCTCTTAAGAAAAAAATCAGTATTTCTACGTGCAGGCAACAAACGTAACAAATGGCACGTGAAAGACGTCAATTTTTATAAAAATCTAAGCTTTATTACAAAGAAATAATATACGAACTTCAACATTCCTACCAAATTTAAACAAACACGCTGTACCCTCTTTTAATAAACATACATGGAAATTTGTGTTTTCTCTATATCGTCCACACTTCCAACAACATTTTTTATTTACCACCTGTGCAAAACCCGTATTGCACTCGAAAAGAACTTTCCTCGACGCAAAATACTATATACTTCATTATTAAATAATCGCAACAACAAAGTTAATTGTGATTTCCGTTGTGTTCAAATATCATAGATGTACAATTTTAAGTTTTGGTTCATTTCAAGAGATATACACAGCTAAAAATGGAGTATTTAGAACTTTATTAAGTGAATGTCCTTGGGGATCATACTCCACTTTCAAGGAATGCACGAATTTTAGTGTCACATTGAAGGTTCCATGATCAACGCCATATGAACCTCTCCGGTAATATTTCTTAATTTCAGCTATGGCATATGTAAATGTTGAATACTACTAAAGCCGGTGCTAAGGGGCGTGAGCTTACTCTCTCCTAGAACTTTAACGAACACCCTCAATAATCAAAATGCTGGAAGCACTGCAGTTGGGACGTACTTGAAGGATCAAAATTACCTTTTTTTACTATTTCGGGGGCAGATAATTCGATGATAGAATGGTGTTGCTGGTTGATAAATATAAAGTGCACAATTCAGTGAATGAACAGTAGTTGATACAATTATTCTATGACACACACGTTCAAATATAATATTTAGGTTACATGTATGTGTAGGTCCATCACAAACCGTTATTGGTCCATTTTGACAAGAGCAACAAGTGAAATAAGAGCTATCAGAGAAAACTGCAAGCTCGACTATATTAACAAATGACATAACAAGAGCACCGCTAGGCGGAGCATTATATGCCCGAAAGCGGCTGAAAATCGCTTTTACCCGCCATTCTTTTTTTTTGGGAGGAACAAAAAGTCTCGGTCTATTATTTCATTCAACTTTTGTAAACTGTCAACAACGCTTGCAAAAAGTGTCGCAGATTTCTTTCTCTTCCTCGACGTTTTATAGACAAACAAAGCATAGAATATAGAGTCAAACTAAGCACGCTACCGGCCCTTGGAGTCAAAATGTTTCTTGCTGTTTCCAACAACTGTTTAAATATGGAGGTTTATACATTCACCGCGACATTTTTACGGTTTTGGCAGAAAATCTCGCGATTTTGTAAGGTGCCCGAGATATTTTATGATAAAGCGAAATCTCGCTGGCTTTTAAAATGGCCGCAACTGCTACATCAAAATTAAAATGGCACTGAGTAAAATTGCACAGTATTGTATATTGGTATCGACCCTCATCTCGAACTCCAACTCAAATATAACAATGTCAACTATCCAGTACTCGGTATTTAAGCAGAACTTAGATGACAACTTCAGAAATCTGGAAGCCAAAGTGTGTTGATATGTAAGATATTAACGCACTTTGGGATCGATTTCTCGATTTTGACCCCAAAGTGCGTTTGACCCCGAAGTGCGCTGTGAAGTTTACCGTACTTTTGGGTCGGACCCCAAAGTGGGTTGGACCTCAAAGTGCGGTGTTACAGGGCAGATTATTGGTTTCAGCAATGTAGGAGTTAAATATAAATCGTAACGCAATTACAATATGTTGTGTTTTTTAACTGTGGCACTATGTTATTTATTACTGTAAATAACTAGTACATGTACATGTGATGATTCACTTACTGTAGGCCTACAATTCCTGACTTTTTTCTGTTTTAAAGGATGATAATAACAATAATAATTTTATTTATTTCCTTCTATACTCAAAAGTCACATGAATATCTCCAAAAATGTGTAAATGTAAAGAATTAATGAAGACTGAAAATCAATTGTTAACTAGAAAACTGAGTATATATATTTCAAAAGCATTTTCGTGATGCACTCAGTATTTTATATGATGCTGTTTAGTATGTTATTGATTTTCATATCTATACTTTTGGTAAAGCTAGACTTATAGTACAACAGCGTATGTTTCTCTTATTATATCATTGTTCCAATTGACGTGTTGGTCAATATATGCTAGTTTTATGAATATGTGATATTTCTTCTATGTCAGTCATGTAAATGTGTGATACATCCTATACATGTATAATTTAATTTTTTAACAGCTCAAATATATGTATATCTAGATGCTATTTTACAAGCGTTCCTCCTCTAACCTTGTCATTGATGGCAAGATCTGGGAATGAGGAAAAACATAAGTAAACATACATCTTTAGACTATAATGCAATTTACCGGGTGGCTTATCTTGTAGATTATGCCCCTTAAGTTTTCAATCTATTCTTCATATAAAGTAATTCAGTAACGCCATATACATTTGTTTGGACAATGCACATAAATATAGAAGTTAATCCATTTTATTAGGATATCACAGTTAATCAAGTTAAGAAATATATTATATTCAATCATATCGGTATAGCCATGGCTGTCTGATATTGTTCTTTTTCAATTTGTTTAACCATTTGGATAATATATAAGTTCACTTCGACTATATATGACTTGAAAACACCTTCTTATTAAACCGGAATCCATTATATTAATCCACAGTTACAATATATGAAACCATACCGTCAGTGTATGAAACCGAGTTAGCAATATATAAGTTGATTTTCTCAATGTATGATTCCAATTCTTCAATATATTGTACCAAAGTAGCCATGTATGGAACCAGATATCCTTATATCAAACCAAATTACCAATATATTAATACATTTTACAATATATGAAACCATTTATCAATGTATAGAGCCGAAGTATCAATATATAAGTTGATTATCATAATATATGATACCAATTCATCAATATATGGTACCAAATTAGCAATGTATGGAATCAGGTGTCCTTATATGAAACCGAATTATGCATATATTAATTCATTTTTTACATTATATGAAACCATTTCATCCATGTATTGAACCAAAGTATCAATATATAAGTTGATTATCACTTTATATGATAACAGGTCTTCAATATTATGTACCAAAGTAGCAGTGAATGGAACCAGATGTCCTTATATGAAACCGAATTATCAATATATTAATTCATTTTTACAATAAATGAAACCATTTTATCAATGTATGGAGCCGATGTATCAATATTTATATTGATTATCACATTATATGATACCAGATCTTCAATATATGGATCCAAGTAAGTCATGTATGGAACAAGATACCCTTATATGAAACCGAATTATCAATATATTAAATCAATTTTACAATATATGAAACCAGTTTATCAATGTATGTAACCGAAGTAGCAATATATAAGTTGATTTTCACATTAAATGATACCAGTTCTTCAATATATGATACCAAAGTAGCAATATATGGAACCAAAATGTCATTATATTGACGGGACTTTTTTAAAGGCTGTATTCTATCCTTGCACCGGTATTACAGTTTCGCGCCGATATTCCTTGTTGAATTGTCAAAAGACCAGCGTGATACTGCACATTTTCTAAATAAGAACATATTTGAATTTAACGTCACATTCACTTAGGCAAAACTTATCGTTATATATGTACGAGTTGTATGTCATAATTTCAGCTACTGAGTCGTACTGACCATTAACAAAAACATATTTAAAAAGACCTTTACCTTTGATCAAAAATGGGCATGGCCAATAGGACACATCAAGGTTAATCTATTCACAAAGTTTAAAAATAACTTGTCAAATAATAATTGATTTCATGAAAAAATGTATGCATTGTAATAACAGAATATGCTACATGTATTTTGGTTCCATATAATGAAAATTGCTATCATAGAATGTAACATCAACTTATATATTAATGCTTTGGTTCCATACATTAATAAAATGGTTTCATATATTGTAAAAGTGAAATAATATTGATAATTCGGTTTCATATAAGGGCATCTGGTTCCATATATGGCTTCTTTGGTACCATATATTGAAGAACTGGTATCATACAAAGTGATAATCAAGTCATATATTGCTACTTTGGTTCCATACATTGATAAAATGGTTTCATATATTGTAAAAATAAATTGATATATTGATAATTTGGTTTCATATCAGGACATCTGGTTCCATATATGGCTATTTTGGTACCACGTATTGAAGAATTGGTATCGTATAATGTAATAACCAACTCATATATTGCTACTTTGGTTCCATACATTGATAACTTGGTTTCATATAATGTAAAAATGAATTAATATATTGATAATTCGGTTTCATATCAGGACATCTGGTTCCATATATGGCTACTTTGGTACCATATATTGAAGAATTGGTATCATATAGTGTAATAACCAACTTATATATTTCTACTTTGGTTTCATAAATTGATACATTGGTTTCATATATTGAAAAATGAATTAATGTATCGATAATTCGGTTTCATATAAGGACATCTGGTTCCATACATGGCTACTTTGGTACCATATATTGAAGAATTGGAATCATATATTGAGAAAATCAACTTATATATTGCTAACTCGGTTTCATACACTGACGATATGGTTTCATATATTGTAACTGTGGATTAATATAATGGATTTCGGTTAAATAAGAAGGTGTTTTCAATTCATATATAGTCGAGGTAAACTTATATATTATCAAAATGGTTACATAAATTGAAAAAGAACAATATCAGACAGCCATGGCTTTCCATAGGTATAGCGGTGTCTATTTCTATACTGTACATTAAACGTTCCACAACTCGATATAGTTCAGTCGATATGACCATATTGATTATCTCCCAAAAAATCGTCCAGCTATCAGTAATACATTTACATTAAAATTTTTGCCATTTTATTAGATAACTGCAGTTAAATAGGTTAATAGGTTATATTGTATTTAAGCTATAGTTCGGCGGATGTTACATTACTCGAAACACAGGTCATAGCAATTATCTCCCGTGCACAATCAAATTTGTTAAATATTACTATTGTCAAAAATAGTGTTTGCAATATGTTAAAATGTATGTAAAATTCACACTTTCGTGATCAACATGATTTAAATTCAATATTCAATTTCAATTTATTTACAAAAACACTCAGGTTGTATAATGTACAAAACATGAGCAAATCAAATATGAAAACATACAAAAGAAATAGGTCACTATGAAAAATAGGTATATAACATAGAAGACAACAATATAGATTTATGTTTGTAAGCTGATATATCATATTCAAAAAATATAGTTTTTAGTTTTCGTTTATATATAAAAAAATAGATAAATAAATAAATAAAAAATGTTTAGTACCGTTTGATAGAAAAGAAAAAAAGGAGTCTAATTGCGTAAACCGTGGGAACTGACTCAATAGCTTTTCAAGGGGGACATTTGATTTCTCCCCCGGAGCCCAGGCAGGATCCCGTCGCCTCGGCGGCGGGCGCACTGCCGGCCCGTCTCGGCGGCATTGTCCGCGAGGCGGAGCAAGAGCGCACACGTTGGGACCCGAAAGATGGTGAACTATGTCTGAGTAGGGCGAAGTCAGAGGAAACTCTGATGGAGGCCCGCAAAATAGATCACGTGGTTAAGGGAATTTCGTTTCGGTACTCTCTCTGATCGGTTTATTTTTATCACCGCCCCAAATACATGAGTTTTCGTACTGATTGACACATCGTGTTTATTTCAGGTGTGAATCACCTAGGATTTATGAAAAGTTAAATTACATGATTATTTAAGAAATTTTGAGAACAAAAGAATAAATAAAAGATACGTGTCGTTCAAATGACATTAATTTTTGAATGGAATATTCAATTTAATGTTGTAATTCCAAGTAGATATTCAGACTTGTTTATTTGTAACGTATTTTGATATTTAAATATTTGTGAACCCAGGGCCAGGTTCTAGATATATGCTTAATATATGTATATGCACATAAACACCATAATATGCTTCAAAAAGAAATGCACCTGCGATAGCTATATTTCAACAGCTTAAGTAATATCACGAATCATTTGCCTGCCATTACTTTCAATTATTTCCCTGACTTTTTTTGAGACATTTGTCTTGCCTGTTGAAGTCACAGGTCGGCTCAATTTTGCTGCACCTTTGAATGAGCCATTAAGAAATTTCTTTCCCAACTTACTTATGTATATACTTATAAGATACCTTTTCAGAGCCGTAAACTTTTCCCCAATTCAGAAAGAATAGCAATGTTGGAATCTCTTCTGTATCTTTCTGTTACGAACCAAAAGTGTCCTTTAGAATGGTTCTCGATCAGGATGCCTGGCTCTTAGAATTTATCTAAAAATCGAGCTTATTTTATAAAAACCGAAATGGCTTCTGACTTATGGCCACATTGGCATCTTTTTGATGCGTTTTCACCTTCCTAATACGAACTAAAATGTTCTTAAGATTATAGTAAGTAAATATAGTTTCTTCCCCTCAAATTTTTAATATCCAGAAGACTGAATTCAATCGACGTTGCTCCGAGCATCTAGCATAGTTGTCTTGCGATTGAATTACTTAACCTTTTACTGCATGAGCATATTGTGAAAACTGGCTGTTTTCATTGAAATGCCTCCTGTTACAAGTTCAAACTGCTATGAAATTATAAAAATGATTCAATACTGACCAAACTTGGCACAAATGTTGACTGGACCATGACCTTTGTAACAACATGCTCAATATTAAATTTCCTGTTACCATGGCAACGGGGGGACGTCTCAAAATTGCCAAAAATCACTATTTTGCGTTGTTTTCCCCCCATCAAAACTGAGTTTAAAGTGTTGCAACTTCTAAATGGATTGAGATAGAGTAAAAGGCTTGTCAGCGTTGGTTACATGATACCTTAAGAGAGACCTTAGGCCATTTTTAGCCTCCCACAAGTCCAAAATGGTCTTGGCGATTAGGGGGCTACTGACTCCCCCCATTCAAACTCCTTAAACAGAAGGGGCACATCCTCTTGACGTACTTAATTGATAGGGGTCGGAGCCGAAAAAGTGGTCACTTTTTTAGCAGCAATTCTCTAACAAAAAACAGTGTTTGTGGCCTAAATAAGGCTTTTTTCACTATTTGAGGCATCAAAAGGGGGTGGAAATACGTCAAAATGAGTCTATATGAGGTAAAAGGTGACATGTAATATAAAGTAATTAGTCTTCGTTTAAGAATACTAATCTCTGGAGTATAATCAAGGTTCTTGCTTCTTAAGAGAAAAGTCAATATATCTACGTGCAGGCAACAAACGTAACAAATGGCCGGAAAGTCGTGCATTTTATAAAAATCTAAGCTTTATTACAAAGAAATAATAAATGAACTTACGAATTCAACATTCCGACCAAATGTAAACCAACACGCTGCACCCTCTTTTAATAGACATACATGGAAATTTGTGTTTTCTCTATAACGTCCACACGTCCAACAACACATTTACCACCTGTGCAAAACCCGTATTGCACGCGAAAAGAACTTTCTGAAGTTTCCACTTTCCTCGACGCAAAAAACTATATATTTCATTATTTAATAACCGCTACAACAAAGTTAATTGTGATTTACCGTTGTGTACAAATATCATAAATGTACAATTTTAAGTTTTGGTTCATTTTAAGAGATATAAACCGCTTAAAATGGAGTATTTAGAACTTTATTAAGTGAATTGTCTTGGGGGTCATCCGCCAATTTTCATGTAATACACGAATTTTAGTGTCACATTGAAGGTTTCATGATCAACGACATATGAACATCTTAATTTCAGCTTAACGTGGTCAATTGCGTATGTAACAGTTGAATACTACTTGAGCCGGTGCTAAGGGACGGGAGCTTTCTCTCACGAACACTAATGTTGTAATTTCAAGTAGATATTCAGACCGATTTATTTGTAACGTATTTTGTGCGCTGTTATTCATTCGAATAATAGTGGAGATTATCGTTATTGGAGAGGGGTGTGTAGGCTGACCTTACTTTGTGAGTAGATCTTTGTTTTCATATTTCACTGCATTTTAGGTTAGCCAAAGTTCTCGAGAATATAACATATGCATGTATTTTTAAACGAAGAAGTTAAGTTATTACATGAGATACCGACTCATTTCATCGATCAATTATTCAATGTGATTGACAGTGTTTTAGTTATAGAATAGTAAATATTGCTTACAAACATAAATAATTATACAAATATAACAAATAGTGAACTATGAAGTTGTTTTATTCGTGCATTTTACTGCCATAGCAATTATTTGTTTGTCAGCACTCTTAAAGAGAGTAAAAAGCGAAAGCCTTTAAGAGTGCTTACTTATATAGTTTTTGTAAGTTATTAACATACAGTATATAATATTTTAAAAACGTGTACTACGTAGCTCTGTTTGCGAAAGGAAAAAAAAGAGAGCTACTTATTTGACATGGAAGACTTTTAATATATCATGCATGATTGATTTCTAATACATGTATTGACATATGGTCAAATCTTGATTTTATGATACTTTGTATTCTTTTTATTTCATTTTCTAAAGCAGATGTTATAATATACATGCATTTATTTCGTCAACATCACTTGGGGAAACAACTTCAGAGTTCTTGAAATTTATCATATGAATATGCACAGTTATCTTTAGCTAAGAATAGGTATTATAAATAAACTGAAATAAACATGGGGTCTTAAAGAGTCAAGGAAAAAATACAACAAAGAAAACAATATACAGACAGACGTTGTAACAGACAACCCTTTGTACATACAAACAAATTTGCCATGGTCTATTACACAAAGTATTATAAGGCTAATACCTGTATACTTGAACACCTACTATACAAATCTATTCACAACCTTTATAAAGAAACAACAAGTAAATAAACAAATCATCAATATACAAATATACAGACTCTTGTGGCACATATAACAAACAAAATAACAATCAATACAAACAAATATAGTCAATTGGACTCACACACACACACACACACACGCACACGCACACGCACACGCACACACACACACACGCACACGCACACGCACACGCACACACACAAACACTTCCACACACTCACACTAACACATGCAAAGTCATGCACTATTCTTGAGAAGTCATTCATATCTCTTTTTTGTATGAACCATAATTATTTATTCAATCTTTTTTCAATTAATCATACACTGAATTCAAGAATAGCACATTTAGTTTTAATCTTAGATCACAGTGATAAATTCTGAGTGAGGTACTAAAAAACATTACTTAAGTATTCAATAAGTAAACATGGCATATGACTTTTTGGTTTGTTGACAGTTACTAGAATATAGAGTAACTTTGATGTTATTGGGGAATTCGAACAGACTATTATTATAAAGCAAGTACAATAAATTACAAAAAGAATTTTCAACAATAACAATGAAACATACATGTGCATAGAACTACAGAAAAAATGAAAATAGTATTCTCCTTACAAATAAACTACAATATTCATTATAGAGAATTTAGATTGTTATACTAACAAAATTCGGTATAGATATTTACTTTAACATTAAAAAAAGATTGAAAATTGAAAGACTTGATATTGTCTGTTGTAATAAGTTTGATACAGATAACCAACTATTTTCTATCCTAAATTGAGTTATTCTTAATAGCATTGTTAACTTTTTCAATAAACTTACAAAGTTTGATAAGTTTTATTTGCACTATTAAAAAGCTCATAAAATTTTACTGTGTTTGGATTTTTATAAAAATATGACTTGATGAATTGTTTTCTTTGTTCAGAAAGGGCTTCACATTTAAGAACATAGTGGTAATCATCACCAATATCATTGTCATTGCACAAAATACATTTCCTGTCATTTAAAGGAACACCACACCAACTTCCTAATAGGTAGTCTATGATTCTTTGTTCTAAAAGATGTTAATATTTTACAAAAATAATTTGGTATAAGTTGAAAATATTTATTAATTTCGAAATTTCTTTTCATATATTAATATTGATACAGCCTGTAGACCTTGACACATTATCATTCCATGTTTGTATGTACTGCTGGTCATGTATTCTTTATTTAAATGCTAATGGAAACCATTTTCTATTAATGTCAGATTGATTTTCCCAAATATTCCCAAATCCGTGTTTGAAAATAAGACCTTTTATGTGATCAAGCCATTTTGAATTTAAAGTCCATTGATTCTGCATACCATTGATTATGAGATATAGAATATTTGACAATTTATTGCCAGTTGGGTCAGTAACTTTACTCCAGGAAAAGACAATTCTTGTATCAATATCTGTTTGTATCAGTTTAATTCCTAATTCGCCATATATCATATGAGATGGGGTAGATTTTTTAAGATTAAGAATAAGTTTCATAAATTTGAGTTGTGTTCTTTCAATTATCTCATTGTTTCCAAAGCCCCAAACCTCACAGCCATAGAGTAGTATAGGTTTAATAGTTTTATTAAATATATATATCTGTAAATCAAATGACAAGTTTAGAGCTCTTATTTTTCTTAAGAGAGAAAACATTGCTTTATTAGCTTGTTCTTGTCGTATAACGGAGGAAGAACTCACGGATGTTACATACTTTTAATATACAAATACATATACACATGTGTACGAGTGGAATACCAAAGCCGAACTCCTTCTCCCTGGACATTTGAGAATAGTATATATAAAGACAACCTGTCATAAGGACATTTTATAATGTATATAAATACACGCGTTTTAGAGTTACATATATTAATCATTTTGACATAAGCTCAGTCCGCATGCATCCTGCACTATAACACTCATAAATCATGTCATGTTCCATAGTGCACATTATGAAATAAAAACCCTAATATATGTATATACATGTTAACTTGTCATTCTTTTTGAATATAGCATGTATGACTAATTAGCCTGTGCAATCAACAATACGACAATTCCTCCTTTACTTATATAAAAAAGATAAAACAAAGTATTAAACAAAGTATTAAATATCAAATATTTCAAACTCTTTCTAACAAATTAAAAAAAAAATCTAAAATCAACTTGACATCTGTTTTACCCCTAAGGTAAGGATGTTATACATCAACCTTTTGTTACTTTATTCTCAAAGAAAAATAGCCGAAGGTAATATCCGGTCAGAGATGTCCGGTCAGAGATGTTATCTAACGACTTTTGTTACTTTATTTTGAAAAGAAAAAATCACCTTAGGTCATATCATCTCTGATTAGTCAATTGAATATCGTGTGTAACCTTTTCATGTTTGAATTCATTTTAATAGAGAAATTTGGATAGATACAATGTAGCACAGGTAAGTTTACTTTTGATATTAGTTTTAAAAAGTTTGAATAAGTAAAATAATAATTATTGTTAAATGTTCTTCGATTAATCTTTATGCAAAAAAATACAAAAATAATATGTTAAAGTAACATAAGGTAAATATTATAGCTTTATAAGTTTTTCAATAAATATTAAATTTCCTTTATTTCATCATATAAAAAAAGAAAAAAAAGTTAATTTCTAGTGATTTAGTAAACATAAAAACAAACAAATAAGTTAACAATTTTCAAAGAACAAATTATTTTAAGAATATTAATTAGAAAAACTTTAAGGTATAAAATTTAACAGAATTATATGTATGATAAGAGTAGAAAAGATATTTATATACGAAAAAGTTTAAAAAATATTAAAAACAATTGATAATTGATAAAATGTCCAGGTGTTTCATTTCCTGTAAAACGTGTATTGTGCATGCGCATTGAACACTTCCTGTGACAGGTATATTTTATGAAACAGGTACTTGCTGACATCAGTAAGGCTTGGTCGTCGTGACGTGTCGGGAATTTCAAATCGTTGGTATGTAGCTTTCTAAAGTATAATTTTAAATTGACACTCATAATTGTTCATAAATGTTTGATGTTCTGGAAGATTCTTTTAAATTTATATATATGTATAAGATATGTGTAAACGTAGAATTTATACACAAGTTGATAAAGTTATATTCGATTATTTATCGGCTCATCTGTAAACGCTGTTCTTGTTTCGTCGTTGTAAAAAGAATGTCTTGTATTGAACAATACAACAAAGTGATGATAGATCTATAATTCTTCATTTATGTAGCAATGTTTTTGAGTAAAAGATAATTAAATTAACAGTTTGCTGTTGCACGATTCTCGCAAATGTTTATGTGATATTTATTTTGGATATCTCTGTCGCGCACAAATAATTATTTTGATAAGAAGTTGTCATCAGTATTTCTCTGGGTTTTTGTTTTTAAGTTTATATAATACATAGAAAAACACATTCTATTGATAAACGGAAGTTTTCGGCTTCTCTGGTTGAAGACAGGAACAAAAGTTTATTTGATTCCACAATTTTGTTGTTGTTGTTTTTGTTGTTGACGGTTGTAACAGCATAGTTATGTATTTTAAACATCGTAGACGCTTATTTCATATAATTTTACATCGAAGAAGGTGTTTATGGTTATATCTGCATGGTTTTACATCGAAGAAGGTGTTTATGGTTATATCTGCATGGTTTTTGTTGTACATAGTTTGACATCGTAGAGGCTGACTGTAATATTTCTAGTCAGGCGGTGTTTTACTGTACCGGCGAATTCGCTCGCACCTCTCTGTCATGACTGGACGACAAGTGATCGTTAGACCAATATTTTGCATTTTCGTCCGTTGTCAGATCGGTTAATAGATATTATATACAATAAACATAATTTTGTTTCAGATATATGAACAACAAGACAACTGTCATAAAATGCATAGGATAAGAATTCCAATGAAAGATGTTCTCTAGTGTAAGTATCTTATTTATGTAATACTTGATATTTAAAATTTTTACTTTTCATATTGAATTTTTTAGACATATTTTGTTAGTTTTAACTAAGCTATTAATTTAGGTTTTTTCGTCAATAACACTTATCCCAATTTAAACTTTATTTAATGATTGTGCGTTGACAGTTGAAACATGTATGTATACACATGTTATTCTAATATGAAATAAAGTAAATAATCAATTTGAAACTCATGATTAAGTGCTGTCATTTACTTAAAAATGCATTTTAATTAACCGATCTATTAATAAACATATAGCGAATAACGATCATTTTAATCAATAAATAAAAATCAAAGATATATTTCTAATAAAAGCAAGTTGAAAATTGATATAAATGAATACAACCACCAATAATATAAAGATATATGATTAAATAATGTAATTTTCTGTTTTGTTTTATTATCGTTTCTTGTAACATATATATTTTTTTCTTCCTATAATAACTATTTACAATGCCTGAGGTCAATTTACCGAAAATAAGTATAGCATATAACATGGAATATAACGTTCTATAGCATACTGGCTAATCCTTGTAAAAACATTTTAACATTCGGTTTCAAGCGTTTATTATTACTATGTACCTTTGTGTTTGCTTTACCAGATACTTTATATCGAGGTTTTACAATACTTTTCTTTTTAGTAGAAATAGAGTTTATAAACATTTCATTATCTGAATCATTATCATCAGCCATTGAATCTGACTGAATAGCATTATATGATGCTTGTGACTGAGGATTGCTATTTACTTGTATGGAATTTGAGTCTGATAATTCTGAATCAGTCTGCGATTGCATTTCTTCTGAATGTGCATTACTTTGAGTATTGTCATTATTTGAAATTTGTTGTTGTTGTCGAAGATGTTTCTGTATTTCAGCTAATGGAATATCATCTTCACTATCAGAATTTGACCTTTCTTTTCTTACATTCTTAGCAACTTGGGGTAATACTGATTCTGGTATTTCTGAAGCATCATCAGTATCGCTATTTTCAGGTGTTACTACAAATGTGGCATTTCTTTTTGGTCTGCCAGTATTATCAGCTTTAGGTATTGACCAGTCATTAATATTTGCGAGCCTAATTTGTTCTGCATGTACTTTAACTGTTGAATTGTCAAGCTGATTTTTTATTATATAAGTTAATGGTGACCTTTTCTCCATAATTCTATAAAATGGCTTCCAATTCACATCTAGTTTGCTTCTCTTACGAAAATTCTTATAGAATACTGGATCGCCTATCTCAAATTTGATATCTTTTGCGGTCTTGTCTGCGTAGCTAGCTTGTTCGCGTTTTGCTTTTTTAAGGTTTTTATAAACAGATAGAAAAGTATTATGTTGTTCTTGTAATGCAATTTTGTGATACTCTTCGCCATGATAGCGCTGCCTTGGTTGTAGCAACAGGTCAACCGGTAATATTGCGTCACGGTTATATAACAAATAAAATGGACTATGCTTTGAAGTCCTAGAGACATTGAATCTAAGTGCGGCTAGTGTCATGTTAAGATGAATATCCCATTGTTTGAGATTTCCCTGGATTCTTTTAGCTAAGATATCATGTATGACATGGTGAGAACGTTCATTTTTAGCGTTTCCGGCAGCATGATAGGTAGTTGTACGCACGTGATCAATTTTTAACTCTTTAAGTGTTTCTTTAAAAGCATTACTTGTAAATTCTGATCCATTGTCAGTGACAATTTGTAATGGACATGCGTATCTAGGGTAAATTTCTTCTAATAGTAAATGTATAATTGTATCAGTACTTTTGTCAGCAGTAGGGAAACACTCGGGATAACCACTGTAAAGGTCAATAAAACAAATAATGTAGCGGTTACCACTCATTGTTTTTTCATAGGGCCCTATAACGTCGATACTCATTGTCTGGAATGAATACATTGGTACTCTTGTTTCGCCCATAGGTGCTTTTATTTTTGTAAGATTACGTGACTGACAATCAACACATTTAGAAACATATTCATACAATTCTTTGAACATATTTGGCCAAAAATATTTTTGTTTTATTGTTGTAATTTACCTCTGTGTTTCCGGGTGACCATTATTTAAATGATATTGAGTAATGACAAGGTGTTTTAAGTGTTGCGGAACAAACAATCTAAGATTAGGATTATCATCTACATTAGACAGATAATAAAGAACTTGGGCAATTTCTAAATATTTGCTCTGCACTGATTGAGTTGGCTGTCCGTGACGTAGTAACATTTTCAGTTCAAGAATAGTTTGATCTTTATCTTGCTCTGAGGCCATATTTAATTTTTCGAATTGTTTAATATCTTCTACAATTGGCTCTTGAAATTGGTATTCTTTGTTTGCTATTTCTTTGGCATTAAAGTGTGTAGAATCAAAAGCATTTACTTCATAGCTTTCATCAGTTTTCACAGCATGTGCATCATCATTATTTGAATTATTACTTGAATTTGAGACTGTTATTTCGAAGGCATTGTCATTTATATCAGGCTCATAAAGTTCAATATCGGACTTGTTAGCATTTTTATCATCAGCTGGAGGTCTAGAAAAGAAATCGGCAATTAAATTTAATTTTCCTGGCAAATATTCAATTTTACAGGTATAGGCAGAAATATTTAAAGCCCAAAGCTGAATTCTTTTGTTTTGCATAGGTGCTTCTAGAAGATATTTTATAGGTTTATGGTCTGTAAATATAGTAAACTCTGCATTATGTAAATAAACATCTAATTTTTGTAACGCATAATGAATACTAAATGCTTCTTTTTCTATGGTACTGTACTTTCTTTGTGATTCACTTAATTTATGAGATAAGAAGTATATAGGTTTTTCAATACCAGATTTGTCACATTTCTGACTTAAACATGCTCCGACCACTAAATCTGAGGAGTCCGTGTATAGAATATAAGGCTTATTTGGGTCTGGGAATGCTAAAAGTGGAATACGTGTTAACATTTTCTTTAATTGTTCAAAACTTTCTTGACATTCTTTTGTCCATTTAAACAAAACACGTTTTCTTGTAAGATTGATTAGAGGTTCAACAATTTTAGAATATTTAGGGCAAAATCTTCTATAAAAACCAGCAGCACCAAGTAAAGATCTGACATTTTTAACACATTTTGGTACCGGAAGTGACCTAATAGCTTTTACTTTTTCTGGGTCTGGTTTTATACCTTCATGATCAATTATAAAACCAAGGTACTTTGTTTGTTGCTGAATAAAACTGCACTTTTTCAGTTTAAGTTTTAATTTATGCTCTTTAAGCTTTGAAAATACTGTCTGTATATGTGATAAATGTTCATTTAATGACTTCGAAAATATTAGAATGTCGTCAAGATAACTGACAGCAAATGCCTCTAAACCTTGTAAAACATGTGACATGAGTTCTTGCAGAAACTAGGCCAAAAGGGGTCACGTTGAACTCGAACAAGCCTCGGAATGTCGTAAAAGCCGTTTTTTCCTTGTCTGATTCATGCACGGGTATTTGACAAAACCCTGATCGCATGTCTAGTGTTGTAAAATATTTTGAAGACCCTAGTAGAGTTCAAATATCGTCAATTAATGGGAGAGGATATGATGTTGGCTTTGTAATTTTATTCAATTGTCTAAAATCAACACAAAACCGTTTACTGCCGTCACGTTTCCCGACAATAACAACAGGAAATGAATAAGGGCTATGACTTCTTCTTATAATATTAGCATCTAACATCTCATCGATTGCGTCACTCATAAATTTTCTATTGTTTAAAGGTGTGCGATATGGGCGTAACTTGATTGGAGGAGGATTACCTGTTAGTATTTTCATGGTTACAGTATCTGTCTGTGATAATTCAGAATCTTTATTTGCGAAAATATTTCTATTTTTCCTTAATAAGTCTCTAACAATATTAAAATGCTCTGGAGGTGTATGAATATCACGTTCGAAATCGTTGTTAAGAGGGGAAGTTGTTTGAAGAGCCTCTGTAACCGAGTTAATGCTCTCAACTTCTGAAACTTTAGCAACTACTGAATCTCGTTTCAATCTTATAGTTTTATGTGTATTATTGACAATCATAATAGGAAATCTTCTATCAGCCGAAAGTTTCATAACAGAATTAGTTATCATAAGACCTGGTTCAGAAGCAATCATTCCAGTTTCTATACTTTTTAATTCATATAATTTATCATTTTCCAAGCCTGGATTTTGTTTTAACTTAGCAGTGCACACATTAACTGTTTGAGGTTTCAGAATAACATCCTGTTTTAATCTAACAATTGATGCAATATGAATATCTTCTTCAGGGGTACATATGTATTATTAACTCTTAAGCAGCCTAAATCAAAATATAATCTAACGCCATTTTGTGTTAACCAGTCACGGCCTAAAATAATATTTCTATTCATTTTAGAAACAACATAGAATTTTTGAGTTGTTTCTGTTTTCCCTATTTGAAAATTAAGATTTATATAACCATCTATATGAAAATAATTTCCGTCAACTGAACATAAATTTATTTTCTGTTTTATAAGTTGAGGGGGATTCTTCAATTTTCTATATATTCTGCGATGCAGAAGACAAACTTCAGCACCTGAATCTACTAACGATCTGTATTTATAGTTTTCTATTTTAATCAAACACGAATTAGGGCTTCCAGCTAATGCTATACTAAATTTTGGTATTTTATCGTTCCTGTCAATGACCCCTTTGTGACAGGAACTTGCTAGTTTTCCTGAAAATTTATTTTGTTTCTGTCGTAAAAATTTTGTTTACGACATTCACGCATAATATGACCAAAATTATTACATTTCCAGCACTTAATCTTTGATTTCAAACTATTATTGCTATTATTTTTCCTAAATCGTGAAATTTTTTGTCGGTGAAATACAGAATATATTTCATTTTTCCTAAATCTACAACTACGCACATGGTGACCTGGTCTCTTACAGCACACGCAAAAATTTTTTGTATAATAATGATTAAAATTATTTGCTTTGTAATTCATGTATTTTGCGTGATTTTGAGAATTAGAAAATTTTACTCTGGCAGAAAATCTAGCTCTGAAATTCTGTTCATTCATTGCGCAAGTAATTGCTTCTTGTAATGTTTTTGGCTTTTCTCTCATAAGTTTAAGTTTTAAATAATTATGCGCTAAATTATCCGTAAACAATTCTACTAACTGAAGTTCAATTAAACTATTATCTCCTAGTTTATAATTTTCATAAGCGGTTTCAGCACAATTTATAAATTTTTCCCCAAAAAATTGAACACTTTCTCCCAAATCTTGTCTTAAATTTCTCAAAAGATAAAATTCATGATGTAAATCTTTAATTTCCCCAAATCTAGTACTTATTTCTTCTTTTAATTGTTCCCACGAATTACGATGATTATCACGCAAATATCTACATAAAATCGCTTACAGTCCCTTTACTTGATTGAAATGCGACTAATTTTATTTTATTATCATCCAAACCTTTTAAAACAGCATATTTTTCTATAGATTTTATCCAGTCATTAAAATATTTAGAATTTCCATCAAAATTTTGTACTATTTCTGATAAACCCTGTGTACCTATGACAGTTGAAATATTGTCCAATTTATCCGACAAATTTTCAAAAATTGTAGCTATTTCTTGATCTGACATCTTCAAAATTAGCAAATTACAGGTATATAAACGATCACTCACCTTTAATTTTCTGTTTCAGGTACTTCGTTGTGTCCCGCTGTCCAAAATCGTCGCTTCGACATCCTGGTCACGGCACCAAATCAACCGTTGTCGTATAACGGAGGAAGAACTCACGGATGTTACATACTTTTAATATACAAATACATATACACATGTGTACGAGTGGAATACCAAAGCCGAACTCCTTCTCCCAGGACATTTGAGAATAGTATATATAAAGACCACCTGTCATAAGGACATTTTATAATGTATATAAATACACGCGTTTTAGAGTTACATATATTAATCATTTTGACATAAGCTCAGTCCGCATGCATCCTGCACTATAATACTCATAAATCATGTCATGTTCCATAGTGCACATTATGAAATAAAAACCCTAATATATGTATATACATGTTGACTTGTCATTCTTTTTGAATATAGCATGTATGACTAATTAGCCTGTGCAATCAACAATATGACATTCTACTACATGATTTTGGCTTTAATGAAACTTTTTGTTCTTGATAGATAGACACCTAAATATTGATATTGATCAGTGGTTTCAAGATTTGCTTCTTTGAATTTAAACTTGTTTTGATAAATGTTACTCCTTGATCCAAATACAACCTTTGTTTTATTGGTGTTTACTGCTAATTTCCATTTATCACAATATTGTTCAAAGAGATTTAATGAGTTTTGTAGGTCATCACTACTTTCACTTAGTAATATGGTATCGTCTGCATATAATATTATAAAAAAAACAAAAACATTCCATCTTCATTGGTTCTGACAGTGCAAGTTACACCACACAATGTTTATTGCAAGAAGTGTAATAAGTAACATTTAATAGTTAGTAAAGACATACTAGGCCGTACAATGAGAAATAATGATAATTTAACAACATCATGATAGAAACATCCATTTGAAATTTCTTAAGATTTAAATAATAATAACACCACCAAGAATACCACCACTACCATCGAAAAGAACATCAATGAAACATAATAAAAACTCAAAATGAAATATTTCATCATTCAAAAAACATGCAATGATAAAATATGAAATAAGATATTAAGATAATTGTAAAAACGACAAGGAGAACAATAATGAACTAAAAGAATAAAATAACAATATGAATGAAATTAAAATAAAAACAAACAAAATGAAATGGAATAAAAAATAATGAAACCGTTACTTAATTATTAACAATCTTCTCACAATGATTACCTCCATTGGCAGAATTGTAATCACTGCCTTCACAGACGTCACATGATGATGAAAGTCACATGACGTCACGTTGATATTCAAATGTATATATCGACCGTTACATCGAAAATCTAACGTCATTTTTCTCTTTCTGTTTTATTTTTAACTTAAAGTCTCTGTCGAGTTACACTTGCGGTGACTTCTTAAAACTTGAAATGATTGTAATGACAGCTTAAATTCCTTTAAGAGTAATCAATTCCCTACCATTTGGTACCAAGATATTGAAATTTTGTGAAAAAATATTGGAGTTATGGAGTTCATATTAAGATGAGTGCTGAAAAATGAGCGACGAGTTGCATACCTTTACTATATATATATATATTATTTTTTTGGTGGGAGATCAAGGTAATTGATTTAAAAGCATATACCAAATATTAAAATACATGTATGTTTAAAATGAAAAACATACTGCAGTTTACATGGTTTTGAGAGGTAGGAGGGTTGTATATTGGGTGAGGGGGGGGGGAGAGTTGGCTCGGGGGTAGTGACTAATCAACGCGCCGAACACCTATGGTTTGTGATGGCAGAGATCTCTGTACTGATTAGGGGAGATCACTGCGTCGGAGATTGAATTATTAAAGGCAAGAGTGATCTCCCTTTGGTCATACTTGCTTTTACAAATTCTTTTGCATTTAGCATCAAAAAGAATTTAAAGGAACACACTATAGTCAAAATTGGATACTTCCTTTACAAGTATACAGAACTTGAAATATTTTAATCAATTTTAGGGTAGATTTAATGATTAATGCTTTGATTAGAATATTTTCACTTAGTACACATACAAATACTATAGACCTAGTATCTTTACTTATAAAAAGAATCACGATTTTTTTAAAAGTATTATTTAAAATAGTTGGCTATTTTTTGCGTCACGGGTAAACAGCGGGTAAACCATTAAATTTTGTATACTATCTGGAATATTTTAAAGAACAACATTTGACATTTTAAATCTATCTCGAATCTTGGAAACTTCTTTTTGTTTGTAAATTTTTCTTTAAACATAATTTAAAATTTGATTTCAGTCCTGGACAATATTTAAAATGTTTCAACATCCTTAAAATTCTAAATAATTATAACGATGTCCTTTCATAGTTTGAAACATTAATATGTTTGTTAATATTTGGGGAAAAAATGAAATAAATTTATGTCGTGGGAACTGCTTTACTATCTGAACGTACATAAATGAAAAAAAACCCACTTAGTTTGAATGAAGACCGCGACTTGAAATAATTTAATTTGTGTCTGAAAAATCACTTGAAATATCTCAACTTAGTTTGAGCCTGGACCAAAACTTAAAATATCTTAACATAAGTTGAGTTATGAAGAATAATTGAAATATCTCAACTTAATTGTGTCTTGAACAATATTTAAAATATCATAAAAAGTTTGAGTTTAAAAAATACTTGAAAAATCTTAACTTAGTTTGAGGCTGAAACAATAATTTTAATATCTAAAATTAGTTTTAAGTCTGGAAAAATACTTGAAATATCTTATCTTAGCTTGAGTCTTGAACAATACTTGAAAAATCTTAACTTAGTTTGAGCCTGGAACAATATTTGTAATGAAATATCTTAACTTAGTTTGAGTCTACAACAATACTTGAAATATCCTGACTTAGTTTGTGTCTACAACAATACTTGAAATATCTTGACTTAGTTTGAGTCTGAATTAATATTTGAAATCTTTTAACTTAGCTTGTGTCTGGAACAATACTTGAACTATCTTAACTTAGTTTGAGTCTTAGAGAATACATGAAATATCATAACATTATTAAGTTTGAGTCTTGAACAATACTTGAAATTCTATATGACCATTACCCTCCAACGCGGCCGGAAAAAATATACGAACTTTTTTGATTCCATACCTATTTCTGGCGTCCTTGAAATGTGGCCACAGTTCTTTGCGTGCGTCACTTATCTCCTCTGGATAGTCCCTGCTGAATCATTAGACCCTTTGAGACTATAAGCATTGTCCATTATATACTTGACTTCAATAGGCTGACAAAAAGACACCATAATATGTGTTGGTCTGGAGCGGAACCTAAATGCGGCGCGCGAGGTCTCTAGATTTCTTTATATTCAAGCAACCGTAGTCTCTCATTCGTAAATCCATGATGTGCACAATTCATAAAGACAGTGAACTCTTTTTGATCAATTCGCAACTTCAATAGTCCCATAATAGACATATTGTGGATATTAATGTAAAGTTTATCATCAACAGGCAGATGTTTAAGTTTATCAATGTCTATAGGTTGTGGCGGAGTTTGAGTCATATACTCGCATGATGCATCACCCGTCGAACGGCGAGCTCTTTTCCTACTCACAGCTGACACAAATCACTCAGAAAGAGGCCAAAACCTGTTTGAAACCATAACGTTGCCTGTGGAGATAGGTTTTAATGAAAACTTAGGTCATTACTTGCCATTTTGAGGGACAAAATTAACTTTTTTCATCCAAATTCAGATACGTTGCAAAAAAACGTCCACCTCTTGAACTACCCACAATGCTCCAATAGTTTTCTTTCCCGTCAAGGCGTAGAAGTTTTTTCCCTGTCCCCTCTATTTCTGTCACAAGATTGCTTGCATTTACGTGCTAACGTTTTTCACAGTTAACTCACAATACTGAGTCTGCAATCTTATTTGATCATTATGCTTTGATATCATAGATGTAACATTAAACTTACTGCTTTAAAGTAAAACAAATATAATAATCACATTGGTGACATTAAATAATTATAAACAAACTAATTGAATAAAAGTATGGCTAATTAATTATGACTTATATCTCAGTCTTGTATATATGGTGGCTGACTTGAGCATGTTTCCGGGGCGAGACATGCAATATACGAAATCCTATTTTCGCGTCGCAGGTCGTGTTTCCGCCTGGCGACCTTTCGTCCCGCCATATAAAACACGCCACATTCTATATGCCGTATGTGTACCTAAATATTGTGTGTATGGCGGGGCGAAATGTAGATACGCAAAAGCATGTCAATAACTGTATCGCGTTTTCGCGTTTAGACATTACACCCCACCATGTAAGGATCATTTTGCAAAAAAAAAAAAAAAAAATATCGGTAAAGTTCATACATATGGATGCAGTTGTAATTTCATACGCTGTCGTAAGAAAATCGTTACGGGTGTAATGACATATATTTAATAGAATAATTGTTATATTAAGGTGAAAAATTCAATATATCATAGAATATGGTAGAATATGCAAGAATAAATATCTGATATGTTTGTGGTTCGGATCGGAATATCCGTCCCTCGGTAACCCGCGCATAGGTGGGGCTTTTTGGGACGGATATTCCTATTCGAACAGCAACATATGACATATATTATTATTCGTTTTTATGCTCCCAAAACAAATTAGGGGGGGCATACAGTCGTCGGTTTGTCCGCCCATCCGTCCGTCCGTCCATCCGTCAGTCCTTCTGTACGTACGTACGTACGTCCCGATTTCGTGTCCGGCCCATAACTTTGTTATTTAAAGTCGGATTTTACAACTATTTCACATAAATGAACACCATATTGAGACGACGTGTCGCGCGCAACTTCGGGTCGCTGCCTTGAAGGTCAAGGTCACAGCATGACCTTACAGCAAAATCATGTCCGGGCCATAACTTCTTTATTTGAAGTCGGATTTTACAACTATTTCACAGAAATGATCACCATATTGAGACGCGTGTCGCGCTCAACATTTCGGTCGCTACCTTGAAGGTCAATGTCACAGCTTGACCATGCAGAAAAATCATGTCCAGCCAATAACTTTGTTATTTGAATTCAAATTTTACAACTATTTCACAGTAATGATCACCATATTGAGACGACGTGTCGTGCAACATTTCGGTCGCTACCTAGAAGGTCAATGTCACAGCATGACCTTGCAGCAAAATCGTATCCGGACCATAACTTTGTTATTTGAAGTTGGTTTATAACTATTTCACAGAAATGATCACCATATGGAAACAACGTATCGCACTCAAAATTTGGGTCAATACCTTGAAGGTCAAGGTCACAGCATGACCTTGCAGCAAAACCGTGTCTGTCCCATAGCTTTGTTATTTGAAGAGGATTATACAACTTTTTCACAGAAATGATCACCATATTGAGACGACGTGTCGCGCGCAACATTTGGGTTGTTTTTTCACTTTGAACTTTGTCTGTGACATAACTCTGACAATATAAGTATACCTTCCTGTGTCCAAAACCTATTCGGGGAGCATCAACCGGTTCAACCGGCTCTTGTAAACATGCTTATACGACATGGCACAAATCAGCCACCATATAAAGAAAATGTTATTGTATTGTCATTCAGGATTTGATACTGTTTAGGTGAAAAATAGAATTCGCAAATTTATTTAATATATGAGAATTAACAAAATGAACAGTTTATTTGATATGGAAATTAACAGCAAGCAAATGACACCAGACAAGAAGATCTGATATACTCTAAGTGCTAGGACTTTACCTCACCAATAAAACCCAGAATTTCACTACAATGATTTGACAGAGTTAATGTCAGATCGCACTGCATTAACTATACTGTACGCTTCATCGAATAATTGTAGACAATTATCTTAGCGTTAACAAGCATTATTTATGTATAAACAGGTAGCTTTAGATAATGCTTTATAGTAAGCTATTGTTTGAACAACGTAAGGAAACAAAGAAATTTAACATGTTCATGACACTTTAAGATACTTTTTTACAATAGTCAATTTAAAAACTATTTACAAATAAATTATCTAATAGCAATCATAAACAATGAGGCTTTTCAATAAAAACTAATATGTAAAGGTTTTCCCGAAGAAGATTTATCAACGTGATCTTAGATAGACAGAGGCTTTTCGAAACCAGTCGCGTACACAAGGCAAATTAAAAGCATGATAATTGTCTTTACATAACTCATCTACCTAGTTACGTCCATAAATAAACAATTAAGTATAGACTTGTCTATTGATTTTTGATGTAACATTTCCATTGGCTTACAGCAAAGCGGCATAATGAACCGGAGAACGAATATAAAGAAGTCACCACTTATATTTCAAAACATTTTGAATTCAGACCGATTGGAAAACACAACAAACTAGATATTTGCATGTTTTATAATTAAGATTGAAATCACATTTGTTATTGTAATGCTGTTGTTGCAAAAAACATTCAAAAAGTAAGCCAAAAATATTTGAAATTCAACCAATTAAAAGATGACTCTGGTGTATAATTTTGAAACCGTTCTAAACAGTGAAATGGATTAAACATGAACCAAACAGGTAACACATTTTATGAAAACTTATTTATTCGTTGCTGTTCTCAATGTTTTTACCTGTCTTTAGAGGATAAGTATTGTTGGGCAAATATTGACCTGAGACTCATTAATTATCGGAAGGTATTACGTTAGTTTCCGTAATTCATTAGGATTTTCGCTTACGATTTGACTGCTCGATGGCCAAGTGGTAAGTACGACACAATTGTGACCACGTACTTGCAAGTCCGTATCTTGGACAAACCTTTGTTTGTAGTTTCCATAAAAATATTGTTTTCATTTTAATGATTTAAAACATGAGTTGATAAATCGTGTGTTTCGAGCATTTGTTTTAAATTTCATTATTTTGATAGGTATTTTTATGCCACTGCAATCTGCGATGCGGTGGCATATAGCGATTCACCTGTGTGTTTGTGTGTTTTGTGTGTGTGTGTGTGTGTGTGTTATATAGATTATATAGTGAACTTAAAAAATCTTCTTGTGAAAAAACACTAGTCCAATTTCAACCAAACTTGGCAGGATTGTTCCTTGGGTAAAGGGCTTCCAAAGTTGTTCAAAGAATTTCATTCCATGCAGAAATCTGGTTGCCATGGCAACCAAAAGGACCTTAGATATTTTGCATAAGGCATTGTCTGGTAGACCTCTAACAAGATTGTTCAAATTATAGCCCTGGGGTCAAAATTGGCCCCGCCCCGGGGGTCATTGATTTTCACTATGTACATATAGTAAAAACTTTTAATACCTTCTTGTAAAAACCCAAAAGGCCTAGAGCTGAGATATTTTGCATAAGGCATCATCTGGTAGACCCTTACCAAGATTGTTCAAATTATAGCCGTTGGGTCAAAATCGGCCCCGCCCCGGGGTCATTGATTTTCGCTATATGTACATATAGTAAAAACTTAAAACACCTTCTTGTAAAGACCCAAAAGGTCTAGAGCTTAGATATTTTGCATAAGGCATTGTCTGGTAGACCTCTACCCAGATTGTTCAAATTATAGCCCTGGGGTCAAAATCGGCCCTGCCCCAGGGGTCATTGGTTTTCCTTATATGTATATAGTAAAAAATTCTTCTAGCAATTGACAAATGCTAGAGGTTAGATATCTTGCATGAAACATTGTGTTGTAAACCTCTAGCAAGATTGTTCAAATTATAGCCCTGGGGTCAAAATTGCCCCCGCCCTGGGGGTCATTGATTTCAATATATACATATAGTAAAAAATAAAAAAATCTTATTGTCTGAAGGTACAAGGCTTAGAGCTTTAATATGTGTTAAATAATATCATCTAAAGGTACTCTACCAATGTTGTTCAAATTTTGCCTCTTGTGTCAAAATTAGCCCCGCCCCTGGGAGCCATAGGTTTATCTTATATGTATATAGTTAAAACTTAAAAAATCATCTTCTCTAAATTTACAAAGGATAGAGTTAAGATATTTTGAATGAAACATTGTGTAGTGAACCTCTAGCAAGATTTTCAAATTATAGCCCTGGGGTCAAAATTGGTTCCGCCCCGAGGGTCATTGATTTTCATTATGTACATAAAGTGAAAAAAAAAAGGCATGGAGCTTTGATATTTGATATATAATATCATTTATAGGTCCTCTACCAAAGTTGTTCAAATGTCAAAAATTGGCACTGTTTGGGGGCAGTGATTCTCATTATGTACACATATTAAAAACAGAAAATAAAACAAATGTTTTCTGAATGGGAGAAAGCTATAGCTTAGATATTTGACTTGAAATGTCGTTTGGTGGACCTGTATCAAGATTGTTTTTAAACCCTTGGGTCAAAATTATGCCTTGCCCAAGGAGACAGTGACCTACTTTCTTGTCCTTTGATGTACAGCAATGAAATTTTGACCATGTGCACAGTTTTAGTTGTAAAATTGAACTTTGACCTAGATTTTGATGATGTGACCTACTTTCTTGTCCTTTGATGCACAGCTATGAAATTTGAACCAGTCGGTGGCATAGCATTTTTCTCAAATGCAATCTTGTTATTTCATTAATTTCAATATGCACATAGTGATTCGTCTGCATAACACATAATAGTCAAGTTTTACAATATAAAAGAAAATTCATACTTGAAAACATAATAAAAAGGTAATTTGATGTGATGTTACATTCATCAATTTGAAACTAACTGGAAGTCTAAACCCTTGTCACAGAGACTAGAAAAGCCAGTGATATGCTGGTAACTCTTCGATATACATATACTGTTGTGCCATACATGGAAATCCTCTTGATTTACTTAGGAATCCGATAATTACCGACAAAAGATCATTGAATGTTTAAATGTCCTAGGTCAATATTGCCAAACAATAATGGATCTTTGTATAGAAGAGATGATACCACAAAAGTATTGCAAAGTCTTCAGAATGTTCAATAAAAAAACTAACATGTTTATATGAACGATAATAAGGTAGACTAAAGGCCTAAGAAATTTGTGTATGTTTCTTCAAATGCTATTCTTTGATATTCATTTGATGTTAATTATCATCGTCTTTGATTGCTTGGTGTCAATCCAATGACGCCAGAATGGGCGAGCATCTGTGGACTACCATGCAATGTGTTACTCTGCTGTACATTGATTGGATATTTTTGAATCCCAAAACACGGGAAAAATAAAACAATATAACTTTGGGACTTAAGGCAGATGTTTATACATATGTTTATACGTTGCCTTAATACTTATATGTATTGCTTATGCTTTATGTTAAGCTTCTTGGCTGTCATCTGATCATTTGTTTATAGCATTCATTTAGGCTAGGCCCCTTGTGACCGCCATAGGCATGTAACACTTAACACTATTTCAACAAATATATGTATACTTTTCTAATATAACTTACTCATATATATTTTGAAAATCAAATGCAATCCCAAGGCATATGTATAGGCCCTGTCACACTAGAATGCGCTTTTACTGCGTTTGAACGACGTTGATAATTTAAACCCCTGTCAACCTATGGCACCGTTCTCATGGCGTCCAAAGAAAATTCAGAACGCCGAGGTGAGTGCAGTAAGATCGCAAACATCGCCGTAGCATCGCAACAGCATCGCATAGAACGCTGACCGACCGCACGCAATTTAAGCATGCTCAAAACAAACGCCGTCACTCGGTGTTCTGATAAGAGCGCAGTGGAATCGCAGTAAGGACGCCGTAGTTACTCAGTAGCATCTCCTACAACGCAACAGGAGCGCCTTGAAAGAGCAGAAAGATCACCGAATGAACGCCATGGTTAGCCACGGCGCTTGTAAGGAGATTGTGCGGCGTCACTACCGCGCCTAAATTGAGTGGGTACGGCGCTTGTACGGAGCTTTATTTTTCTAAAACGCTCTTACTGCGACTTTACGGCACTGTCATCTGAAATTGCAGAATACAGTACAGTAGAATCCCTACTTAAGACCAATCCGGAATAAAGATATCCCCTGCATTAAGACCATTTTTTAAAGAACATAATTTTCTGTTCTTTATGTTAACGGTAGCATGGTCCACATTTAAGACAACCCAACTTATTCACTTTTAAGACCACAAGTCCAGTTTCAGTTCCAATTCATTGTTTTATCTATTTAACCTCACCACTGAGACCACTGATATTTTAGTCAATACCTATTAAGATCACAAGTTTGTTGTTATTCATCTGTTTGAATTCTCTAAAGCATGATAATTGATGAAACAATGTGTTACAACTGTTATGACTGGAAAATTGTATAAAGGTGAGAAAATAAACTTTAGTGTGGTTTAATGTTATTTTCTGCAAATTTCTTAATTAATATGTGAATTATGTTCATGAAACAATTACATTAGGGTTATATATTATACCATCAGTTTATAGTAATATTTGAAGATTATAATGCGAGGGCTGTTCAAAAAGAATTGCTTATTGTCCTCTTTCTCGTGATTCACGTGGGACACGATAAAAACCAATATATACCTGTATAGGGTAACTGCTTATGGGCCTTTTGGTGTATCTTATGACACATTTAGGCGATGAAAAAAGAAATTTGAGTCTGGTTTAGAGTGCATCACAAATGCACCAAAATCAGGTAGGCCAAAATCTGCATCTCGTTACAAAATGGAGATGCCAGATTTACAGTTCGTGATATTGCACGAAAGGTAAGCATATCACTATCAACGGTTCACTTTATTTTGAAGAAGCATTTGAAAGTCAGAAAGATTTCTGCTAGATGGGTGCCACATCTGTTGAACGATGAGCAAAAGAGGCAACGGGTTAAGGTTAATAAAAAGCTGCTTCAAAATTAATGTTTCCAAAATATGACAAAAACAGTTTGATGAGGTGATGAAACTTGGGTCCATTATGTTGAGCCCGTCAGAAAAGTTAGCAACAAAATCTGGGCCACTAAACACAACAAACGCCCAATAATTGCCAATGCAAAGAAGGTTTTGTATGCAATTTTCTCCTCTGGTAAAGGAGTCGCAATAAAAGTGCCAGTGAAAAAGGGCAAAAGTATCACTTGGTAGTACAACAAAGACGTAGTACTTAAGAAACTGAAAAAGAAACGACGCCCTGTCACTGGTTTTAAGCATATCCGTCTTCTACATGACAATGCCCCCGGTCATACCTCAGCAAAAGATTCGGCGTTTTTGAAAAAAGAACAATTAACGGTTTTGCCTCACCCCCGTATTCTCCAGACCTTGCCCCATGTGATTTCTTTTTGTTTCCGAAATTGAAATCCTTCCTTGCTGGGCGGAAATACAAGTCCCGACAGGCTCTTCGATCTGCCATTCATCAGTATCTTATTACTGAGCCCAAATCAGCATGCCGTGACGCCTTCAAGAAGTTGATACATCGGCTGAAACTTTGCATTTCCAGCCACGGGGAATACTTCGAGGGCATTGTGTGAGCGCCGCGAAAGCGCAGTGGAAGCGCAAAGAACACAGTAGAAGCACAGTCCGAATGCAGACAATCGCCAATTAAAACGCCGTAGGAACGCGTTATAATGTCATGGAAGCTCCCTAGCAACGCCATGATCGCCGTGAAGACGTCGTTAGGTCTCTATATCATCAAAAATATCAGATTTTTCTTGCAATCTCGTTGCGATGTGTTAAATTTAATGACATCATGCACACGCGGTAAAAGCGCAGTCTAGTGTGACAGGACCTTTAACAATGTGCTGCGGGATCGAAAAAAGATGACATGGAGACTTCACGGCATCCTCACGGCGATCATAACATTGCTACGGAGCTTCCACGGCGTTGTAGTGCGTTTTAACGGTGTAAAAATTGGCGATTATCTGAGTTCTGATTGCGCTTCTACTGCCTTTGAAGCACCATATACACCTGATGTATGTGCGGTAGTGACGCCGCACAATCTCCATACAAGCGCATAGGTTACCCAAAAGGCGTTCATTCGGCAATCTTTCTGTGCTTTCACGGCGCTCTTGTTGCTTTGGCGTCCTCACTGCGATCCTACATCGCTCCTATCAGAACGCTGTTTGTTTTGAGCATGCCCAAAATGTGCGCCGTCGGCGGGTGGTCTATGCTATAACACTGAGATGCTGCGGCGATATGTTTGATCAAACTGCGCTCACCTCGTCGTTCTGAAATTTTCTATCGACGCCGTGAGAACGCCGTCTAGTGCGACAAGGGTTTGAAACGATGTTCTTTAAGAGCAAGAATCTTTAATTAAGGGATCATGTTGGCTTTAGGAAATATTGTATATTATTGTATATTGTAACATATTTCACCAATAACATTGTGCGATTAATTTCAATATTTCTGAAAGACAGTTCAATCATTTGTTCGCTTACAATGATTTTAAAGACAACTGTGAATGTATGTTATTAAAATATCCGATAACAATTGAGCTAGAAAATACTTTTATCAATTGTGTCTTAAAACGGACTATTAAGGACAAAGTTTCGCAGTCTCTTGTTTGACATATGTATCATATCTGTCGCAACCATTTAAGCTTTTAGCTTTGTAAAAGGATATTGAAAAAAATGTTTTAATTGATGGACGTGTGAAAACAGTTTTACAAAAATATTTCTAAAGATTATAGGCTATATCTAAACATTTTTGTAAATTAGGTGTGTAATACTTTATAAGCATTATTTTAAGGTATTGACGTCAATGTTATCTACACAAAAATCATTGATTCAAATTTGCAGTATTCAAAGATCACTGTAATACTAAACACATTATAGTTGTATCAGCTAAAACAATCAGATCGATTTAAAATGTTTATTCAAAATTCAGATATTATTTATTTTAACTGATTGTATCTTCGCCTTAAACTATATGCGAGAAGAAAACATTTGGAAATTCTGCCATGACTCTTTTGCCTTTTAATTCCAATTTATTGTTTCAAATATAAAAAGAATAAAACCATAAATCAAATTATGCAAGCATGGTATCACAATTATCTTTGTATTCTGCAAACTTAAATGATTTTGTTTTTAGATAACATTGTCGTCAATACAATGTATTGTTTAAAACTATTTAGGTGACGTTCCATATATAAAAAATACAAAACTTAAAAATGGACCACATTTAAAAACAAAAGATATTTTAGATATTAATGATAATGTTCAATTTTACATTGTTCCATTGATCGCAAAATGATACAAATTAATCTTAGTGTAACGATTCTTTGACCAGGGAAAAATAAAGAGTCATATTTTACAGATCTTTTTTCAGTTATGTTATTGTTATTCATAATGTTTTGAAATTTGATAAATAAATATTTCACAATAATAACAGACAAAACTGGTCAATGAAAGAAACGTTATTCAAGAAAATTGTTAAAGTAATATGACAAATGTCATAATTGTCAATACTCAAAATGAACTTTAACAGAAGTAAAAAAACACAATGCAAACATCAAGCCGAACATATTAACAGTAACTGCTTATTACAGTATGATAGTCATATTTAATTTTAAGACAGGAAACATTTTTTTCTGGGCATTTCGGATAATAATTTCTAATACCATTTGTGCTACATTATGCTAAAGCCTATGGTAGGGGATGAGATTTATGTTACTGTTAAGATTCATTTAAACTATGTCCACACATTTTCATATTTACTTGGTTTTCCTGCTTTCAATAGATTTTTCTATAACCTATTTTCTTCTCTCTAACTCATTGAGGTGATCTTTATAACACCGCAAAACGTCCGTACCGCAAAACGTACATATATGGACGATTTGTGGCGCACATCGTCCACATTTTCCTGACGTACATTTTGCGACAAAAAAGCATGGTCCTGTCGCATAACGTCCATATTTTAAAGTTTATATAATCTTCGTTAATTTTGACCAGGTATTATCAGGTGTTATTGTGTGTTAATTTTAGCTCACCTGAGTATGCGCCTGTCTGTCTGTCCGTCCAAATTAAGCTTGTTACCACTCTAGCATCCGCATACCCTAAGCAATATGCCCAGAGTTATCTGCCCTTGAATTACAATATCTGTTATATTTCACATTGTTACCACTCCAAGGCTTTCATTTTATCCTCAATCTTGACAATTTTCAACAGAAAATCTATGACCATGAAATCTCTACAAAGTTAGAATATAGGTTAAATCTAACCAAATAAAAACTACAACAAAAAACGCTCTATGTTTCACCTTGTTAGTGCTTTCGTTTCTTCTCCATTATTAAAATTCTAATACAGAATATGTATTACAAAAAGGTCTCAATCATGTTCATTTATGAGCTAAAACGACCGAATATGTCAAGAGCTATTTGCATTTGAATAATAAAAATAATGAAATATTTTAAAGTCAAATTGTTGAATTGTGATAAAACTGCCATTTCTTTATTATAAATGACCAGATGTCATTCATACATTTATGAAAGGACGGACATCTTGAATAGTTCAACTATAATATTAACCTTGAAATGACTTTGACCTCAAGGTCACTATTGAATTTTGCTTAAATTACAATATCTTTGTCATTTACAGTTATTTCGATATTGATGACCATTTCAGACGTAGAATTGAGTGCTGATATCAGTACCCAGATTCTGACTAAGTACATGAAATGTACTTAATTTTTATTTGTAATATTCAATGTTATCTACCCTTGTCTTGTGGAGCCTTTATAGGCAGGTGGGCGATATAAGGCCACCATGACCTTTTTGCATTATAAAATTACATTGTTCAATTATAAAATTACATTATGGCATTCAAACAGAACGCTTACATTACGATATTTTTTAAATATGCTTTAGTTTTTATCAATAGAATACAATTAACTTCTTTTTCATCATTTCCTATGCGGAAGAATGTTTGTTATAATATACTCTATTACACATTTTCTATGTAACTAATAGGCGAAATGTTTGGTTCTTCAGGCGATAAAATAATACGATATTAGTAAAGGGACGGACTTTTAGACTAACCTATAGATTAAATCATTTTTCAAAGTTATATTTTATGACAATTTCAAACTTGCATTACTAGATTTGTAGTTCAAAATACTTGAGCCGCGTCAAGCAGAACTTAGCACTATCGTCATTTTTCCACATATTGATGATGTTCAAAAATAACAATCTTATCTTTGTGAAAATATTTTAAAAGTTACAGGTTATATAGTTACTGTCCCGATACGGGGATACACGGTTCTGTAGGAAACCACAACGGGACTCAACCTGTAGAATCATATATTACGGTATCTAACCCTTTAGCGATTCGATCACGCCGAAAACCTTCCTCATTGTAATTTAGCATAACCAGGGAGACCATGCCACGTGGCAATATGTTAATACAGCAAGTAACAAGAAAAAATCTTTAAATTACAAAAGATAAACGGCGTTGATGAAAAAGATTTTCATGTATAAGAAAGAAAGAAATATAGAGCGGCAAAGCGGACGTAGTTTAGTAATTATATTTTACGTGTTATGTCTGTTGCCAAACCATCACTGCCTTCTTAGCATGGCCTAAGGATTAAGCGACCGAGTCATTGAAACCCCATAACTTCATTGAAAGTGTCATTGAAAGTGTCTGTCCAAAAAGACCGCCTCCGTGGTCGATGGTTTGAGTCGATGACTTCTAATCCAGTTACCTCTCTGGCGTGGGTTCGATCCCCGGGAGATGCTTTGGTAGTTTAGCGCGGAGGAAGGTAGTCTAGTACTGGTGTAACTCTCCAGGAACGATGGTTAGGAAACTACCCGCCTATATGACTGAATACTGTAAATATTCATTGGAAGAAAAGGTGAGCAGAGACAACATGATGGTTCTGAAAAATCGATTCTTTTATTACATTTTTTTAATTGGTTAAAAAATATGTTTGTGAGATGATGTTAGTTCTCAATAGCACACTGTCAGATACTTGAACACAAGTTGCTTAATAACGAGCTACATGGACATTACCTTTGAGTCACTTTTATGATTAATTAGGGACCTTACATTTTTATTTCCGTTAACTTTAACATTTAGTTTGTTTATTTAACGTTAAACCAAACCAATCGAAGGTTATAACCACAAAAAAGGATATGGGATAGTGAATATAGTGATATAGTAAATAAAAATAATTATCACATAAACCGCGGCGCAGGAGTGTAATAAAGCCATTTAATAAAAACGATATTACACTAGTGTAATAACACTTTGACGTGACGTCATTTTCGCTATATAGAAACGTAGCGTTAAAGCGCGCTAATGTTAGCGTTACACTATGGGCGCGTCATTGAAAAATTACTCATTTTAACAGTTTACTGTTCTTATTTTATATATGTGATAAAAAGAATATTATATTCGTGTAGATTCAAAACTAAATTTATTGAACTCGTTGAATAAAACAATATTATGCTCACCAAAGGCTCGCATAATATGATTTTATTCAACTCGTTCAATAAATTTAGTATTAAACTATACTCATTCAATATCCTCTATATATTGTAAAAAGGAAACTACAGTGACAGTATATCAATGAAAAGAAAAAAAGAACATTTATGAAAAAAGTTTTATGTTGCCAAAGCAACCACATGTGCATACCAAAAACAGGTGATAATTGGGTGCATGCAGCAACGATGACAGTCTGACTACATTGTCCCAAAAACCATAACCTTCTTTTGTCACAAACGTGCAATTTGAGTTAAAGTACCTGTTTCAGAACATTTTATGGGCGGCATTTTACTTAAATAATGCTTCCTTCACCAGTTTACCTGTAGAATACTGAATGGTGAAAACAAAGTTGAGTTTTTCGTACCTTCTTTTTTTGCATGTTTGTGGTGAAAATGAAAAAAAAACACACATGACATACATTTGATCATATTTAATCGACAATCCTTCTATTTAACAATAAGTCAATGCGTTTAAATACAACAATATGTCTTATTTCTTTGAATTTAATAGGTATGTCGTAATTGATATACAATAGTGTAAACAATTAGGTAGACACTTTTTTATCTATTGAGGTGATCTTAAGTTTAGATGTATTATCTTATCGCAAAGCCATTCAAGCATTTTAGTGTTTGTTGAATATCTGAAAAAGAACATTAGCAACAGTTCATGCATTTAAATTTAAATCAGATAACAATTCAAATGGTATTGAGAACGTCTTTCTTTAAACTTGAACACGTATCGTTATCTGTCAGTTACTAGGTGCCGTTGTTCAAATATTTGATTTGTATGCGTTACAAATGGTTCATACGAATTGATATTTAGTGATGTTTATCTATTTATTTTGTTAATTCTCATTGCATTATTTCATTTAATAGTGGTAAGATATGATGGATTTTAGGAGATAAAAGCACTTTATCCCGGCACATTACCAATAATCAAATTTAAGAGTAGAATAACTATAAAGATCAAATGAGAAAAAAACACATTCTGATTATAAAATGGTCCGGTCATATAATTTAAAGAAAATTGGCAACAACATTTTAAGATGTATTAGGTTTTCGAATATAAATCGAATTTTTTCCTGCGTATTTTTTGATGTTTCATTTGATATTATCGTTGACGTACCAAGTTAAAGTATATTTCGTTTATTTAATTATTTATATAAATGTGACTTTATTACAGAAGCCTAAAGGCTGCATCATTAAGTGTATCGTGTAGCCTAATTATATGTACGATCGAAGATTATTGATCTCGTTGACTTAGAATAAATTGCATGCACCTTTTGGTATCCCATCTGGTTTTATTATTTCACGCTTCAACTGTATAATAAACTTTGATAAAGCCTCTCTTTAGTTGTACATACGTCAGTTTATCGCCTTCTTTGAAGTATCGACCTTTCCTACTTATATCAAATCTTTGGTACTATATTTTCTTGTATCATTTGTTTAAAATTAAGAGTCTTTAATATGACAACTTGGTTGTTGCGAAAATTGGTTGTATTAATTATGTTTGGGATTACCTTCACAGTATTCAAGCAAGATTTATGAAATATGCATAGTATATATGTGACGATTCGACAGTTCCTATGTTGTAAATGTTTGCCGCTTGTTATATGAAAATGTATTTGCTGTGATAACTATCAAATAATAGGAATGATTTCACGTGTGAACATTTTTATCACCTGTTCCATATTTTTCTAGTATTTTTGGAGTCTTTGATGCTTTGTATCAATATTCAAACTGTTTTGGGCTTGAATTATATTTCCTATTTCAAAGTACATAACAAGCCAGACCTACATATCGACGAGTTGTTATCAACGAGTTTTTTATATTTTGTTTCGAGATTTCAATGGAATGAAATTGTATTATCTTACCATTACTTTCAGATGATAACATTGCATGTAGTGCTTCATTATGACCAATATGAAATCATTTAAAACAAAGAAGTAAAACAAAAATGTATCAGAATGTGATATTGACTATGCTTTTGAATGTCGATCGCATTTAATGTATTAAGGGAAACGTCTTTCAAATTATTCGTAAGGTCAAAAAGAGAAAAAATGTATATACAAAACAGAAGATTCATGTATTTTTTTGCTATAAATACAGGATTTATTTTCATCCTGTGGTATGAAAATTGTCATATTTTTAAACGTTGCTACAGTCACTCATGATATTTCTTTTCATAAGACTTGATTAAAATAAATCATGTATTTATAGAAAAAAACTTGAATACTCTCTCTCTCTCCCTCCCCCCCCTCTCTCTCTCTCTCTCTCTCTCTCTCTCTCTCTCTCTCTCTCTCTATATATATATACAAATATGTTATTCCAATATTTTTTGTTACTTTTCCTGAATTACTCGCGTAAATTTAAATAACAAATCAACTTGAAAGAACAAATTAAGTTCATTACTATTGAGTACAATACCTGATGCCCATGAACAGATACAAAAGGATGTATGTTTTTCATTTAATTACAGGAAGTGATAACGAAAAAAAGAAAATGAATTGAGGTAATTGACGCGACTCTTTGGCGGTGAACAAATAACCTAAACTTTTGAACTTTTTTATTAAAATGAAATTGAAAATTATCTGTATGATGAAATTATTTTTTGATTTACCCTTGAGTACGATTTAATTGCTAATTTGTAAAAACGTGTTGAAAAGAAGCACCATAATATTTTATCCGCATGGGTTTATTTTGTTTACACGCAATATACATTTGTGTTAAAGAAACATAATTCTATGATAAAAATATCCCAACAATGTATCATAAGATTTAGGAAATATATTACATGTAATTACGCTATTTATGATAGCTAAAACTTCTTGAGATATAGCTTTAAACACTTGAACATTGATTACACAACATCTTGCATCAGGGTCTAATGCTAAATAAGAAAAAAGGTAAACACTTTTGAAAAAAATAAATGTTTTGTTATTCTTCAATTGAAAGAACATTATTTTAAATAATTTGTTGAAACATGTATGTTGTTCACAAATCTGCACAGTCTGACCAAGAATTGCGATTCATGTTTCAATTTAGTCTACATTTCATTTTTTATCTATTTAATTATACATGTCATATCAAATTTAAAATTGCCTGGCCTTATGTTTTGTTTTTGAGGCACAAAATGAAATCTTAAACTTTAATGAAATGTTAACTGATATTATGAACATACTTATATTAAATAACGATATTATATTGAATTATATTGATTTCAAAATAATTCTTCATAAATTGTAAATTTGTTTGATATCAATCCTACATAGTTTCTACATAAATTGTACATTGACTTTTACAGGTCAGACATCAGAATAACAATCTGTTGTGAAATGTAATTTCTAGTCATGGCTGCTGCTCAACCCGGTACATCATCTTCAGCACAGGCATCAGACAATCGTATCTTCTTATTCCGTCTACAAATGCTAATTATTGATGGTGGACTCGCAGTTTTAAGAAACTATGTAGATCAGGAACTTTCAGCTCAATCTATTACTCTCAGCGGATGTCTTGCAAACGAAAGGACCACTATCAAACTTTTAAAGGGACGTGGGATAATAACACAGGTGCAATATAATTTATTGTACCCATCAAGTGGCACTGTTTCAACGTCAGATTTGGACATCACACTTATCATTTGTCTCATGAGAAACCTAAAATGTTTCAAGTTAAATAAAAATTTCAATTGGAACATTTCACCAGGACAAAGTGATACTTCTATCGAGGCAGACATTTGTAGACTGAAGAAATACAGGAACGAAGTAAGATTTTGAATACTCTTACGTTTTATTTTAATGATAAATGAACGAAAGTAGCAGACAAAAGTTAACGTTATATGTCTTATTTTTGTTCAGATAAAAATGAAACTCGATCGTTAAAACGCGGAAATACTCAAAAGGTTCTAATATTAGTTATTCTCTCAAGACACTTTGTTTCATTTTTTTATTCAATGATTTAAAAAGATATATTTCAAAATTGAGTAAGTATTGATAGAGATAGAAATCAATTGATTTTTTTATCTGTGAAAGACACGCTTGTACCAAGAATGATTTTGTATCTATCTTCAGATTTGTCATATATCGACCACTACAGGGATACAGTATAGCAATTTTATTACCAAGTGGAAAGAAATCGAACAGGTATATGTTTGATTTTAAAACTCAATGAAAGATTTATTCTAGAGTGTATGTCTTTCTTTAACTAAAAGAGAAGCAATAAATGTTTTGCCTTCAACATAGATCAAAGTCAGTCTGCATTACTGTGCAATCTACCAAGGTTTGACAAATTTATTCGCACAAATCTGCACCTGAAATGACTGTATTGTCATGTTAAATAGAAGGAAACACTTATTACTTAATTGAATGGTATTAAATTAGTATGTTTAATTTAATGCGATATGTATACTAGTATCAAATGTTGAATGACTATATAATAGTGTCATCAAATTCATTTATTTACTTATTGTTTATCTGTTTTATCAGGTTTTTGATTATATTAAGTATTTTCCACTGTTCGAATACTGTATAACAAGTAGGAGATTCATTCACATGACCTAAATTTCCTTACTATTCCTATATCATCAAGTCAAAACTCCAAATAACAAATACCAGGATATTGTACTTTGCTGGAGATAAAAATATTAGAGTGACATTCTGCTCATATTTTCAGTATCAAGTTGTGGTGAATTGACTAAATATTTCAGAAAATTGACTGTTAAAATGGTGACTGACTTAGAGATGATAATTGGAAAGTGTTTATATAAAATATAAATCTGTCTAAAATATTAAAAGACTGGCCCACTCTTTCCATAAAATTGAACATCACAGATAAATGCCCAAGGACATTTATTAATAGTAATTCTCTTGGAAAACACATGAGTTATTTGTCGTTCATGAGGAGTGAATCATAATATTAAAAGGAATTATGGCAAAAGGCAAACTTATTTTGACTTTCAATGTTCACTCACAATATACTCTTAAATAGGCATAATGTCACTTTAATGATATGAAATAAGTATGTTTAAGTGTATTTCCTTCTTGACAAACGTTTGCAAACTATAATTAACATATTAATTATCATACTGTGCATTTTTTAGATTCTCCTAAGATTTGATAAGGTGTATCCAATCAAAGACTTTCACCAGACGATTACTGACTTTGAATACAGCCCTCTTGATCCCCAAACAGAAGAGAGGGTAACAGATGAAATTGAAAAATGGGGAAAACACGATAAAGCAGTATTAGATGATCTACAGCTTCTGAAAGCAGATAATAAAGTTTTGAAGGAGGCTCTTGAAGACATTAAGACTAAAGGTAAGCATATTTTTTTTATTTTGTTAATACAAGGAATAATTATAATTTTGAATATGAATGTCTTACTTATTCAGGTATATTGACTTTGACAAGATGACCTTAACTGAAAACTTACGGGTATATTTCAATTAATATGAGGAGTGAATCATAATATTAAAAGGAATTATGGCAAAAGGCAAACTTATTTTGACTTTCAATGTTCACTCACAATATACTCTTAAATAGGCATAATGTCACTTTAATGATATGAAATAAGTATGTTTAAGTGTATTACATTGGTAACAGCATAGGTGTGAACTATTAATATGTGCTCAATGGACAGGTTTTATAATCGTTGTTAGTAGTACTGATTACTTTAAACTGTTTCAAAAAAGAATTTAGACCTTCAGAAGAATTTGCAGAATTTAATTTTATATCATGTTTCTTTTGATGAAAGTATTTTTATGAACATTTTGCCTTTAAATGTTATTCTTATGTTTTACTCACTCACATAATTTTAAATACTTTGTACATGATTTTGAAAATGTTCATTCAGACTTATATATCTAAATTTAACATGCATGGGCATATTATTTGTCATTGAATGCCAGATCTTTGATTATGCTGGCAACACATTGTGTCTCAAGATTGAGAATATTTGCGATTAAGACTTAATATTCAATGCACACATTTCAAAATTGTATATATTTGCGACTTAGACCGACCTGATTTTGCATGCATCATTGGACCTTTTAATTCTTAAATATATATATAAATCTCTTGATATATGTAGTGGGTTTTGGTCTACATTACTGATTCATTCGTGCGACAATGCACGTCTAATTAAGGTTTGTATCAAATAATATGCAAATAGAAAATAATAGTGTTACGGACAAACTGGACACCAGTGCCCTCAAATTTACAAAGAGGGATCCCACGATATGACCCATTTTTATTTGAACGGATATATAAATGATGGCAATTAAGTTTTCCTTTACTTCAGTTAAAAAGTTTTCAAATACTTACAGTTGGATGAAGCATTTAGAAAAAATGGACTTTATAGAAGCGTTTTGAAATATCATAACTTTGCTTAAAAGATAGAAATCGTCTTTAAAATAAACTTTAATCAATTATATATCGGTACATATTAATTACGTGATGATAATCAATTTTAATTTTCATTGCCATATCTATTGACATATTATATTGGTGACGTAAACAATAAGATGTATAACAGCATTTTACAATTTTAAAAGATAATTAAATATCAAATATAATTTTGCGTAACAATATTTGTTTAAGATGAAAAAAGGCAAAATATCAAGAGAAAGGGGAACATTTTGAACAGGTTTTCTGAATGGAGACATTATCGACAGATGAAAAAAAGTAAGTATATCAGTCCAACTAATACTTTGTGAAATCGGATCAAATCAACTAATATTTATAATTACCTCCGATAAAATTTGGTTGTGTCAAATGCTTCTAAGGGAACACACTTTATCCAGATTTTTGATAATATATATTTGACTTCGAAAGGAAAATAAAGTTTGTTTTGGTAAACTTTTGACTGTCCGACACTCACAATTTATTACAAAAACACCAACTGGTATACAATTATAAACAAATTCATATAAATGTCAACAGGTAGACATTTTGATTTTTCTATTTCTACAATCATACTACTCGTATTAAGAATATCTATCATCCTTTGCTTTTATATCTGTACGTGACCTTAATTTAGGTGGACTGCTCGATATACTGTAATAAAAATAGACAACATCTCCCAGCATTATATTACTATTTGTTTACACGTTTAGTTTTTGGGGTAGGTTACCCGTTCTGTGTCTGTATTCTCACTTATTGTGTTTGAGGTTTTAATCCCGAAGTTTGACGGAAAGGGCTGAGAATTTGCGAATGTACTCCAAGCGGAGATTCTGAACATGGCATCTAAATAACAACATCATAATAAATGTTCTAGAACGGTGTTATAGTCCGAGCACGATAAACATAACTTTCGTCATGTCTAAAAATAGAAGCACAGTCCATGAAAAGATTAACATAGGTAAACTACTGGTGATTAACCAAAGTACTTCAATTAAAGATATACAGATAGTATTTGAAGACAATCTTATTTCCACTGACTCTATAGCGTACTTAGTTGAGCCACCTCTGCTAATGAAATTACTTGTGGGTTCGAAACCTCGACAAATTATAAAAAACGTTTTTGATCTTTTTTCGGCGAGAGAAAGATACAGGAGAGTTGACGATTCCTCTTACTGCTCCGTACGACAGAACTGCAGATGCCTGCGGAGTCAGCATCTCCACTGTCAGACGTTGTGTCACTGCAGGACCACAGCTGCCCAAGAAAACCAGTACAGATGTGTTGATGCTTGACGATTTCCAGCTCTGTGCTATCCGTCGCTCTGTTTATACCATGTACAGTTCTAAAAAGTTGCTTCCAACCCTAAACAACATCGGTAAGGAGCTTGAGACATCAATGAATATAAGCATTTCAAAAACTCAGCTTCGTAAGGTTCTGAAGTCTCTTGACTTCCGCTATAGACGATGCAACTGTAACAGAAAGCTGCTTATGGAGAGAACAGATGTCACAATACAACACATCCGCTATCTGAGTGCAGTGAATAAGTTCCGAGACGAAGGACGACCAATCGTTTGTGTTGATGAAACATACATTCATTCATCTCACTCCGTGCCGAAATGTTGGCAGGATAAAACCACTGGACTATCAGTACCATTTGGAAAAGGCGACATAATCATCATACTGCACGCTGGTGGCAAAAACGGTTTTGAACCCGGATCTCTTTTAGTATTTAAGGCCAAGTCATCTACTGGCGACTACCATTCACAGATGAATGCTGAAAACTTCAAGAAGTGGCTCCGGGAAATGTTGATTCCTAAGCTTCAGCCACTTACTGTTGTGGTCCTTGACAACGCTGGATATCGTAATATTCAGGTATAAAACATGAATATTGTTGTTTTGTTAAGCATTTTATGATGGCATTTTTACATATAATAATGCATTCTACATAATTACATTTTATACAAGCAAGAAAGATTTCTATTAGTTAACTTTAAAGGTAAAGAGTGTAATATTGTTTTAGTTATCTATAAAGAAAATGCCTGTATAATAAGTATTTCTTATATAACTTTCAGATAGACAGATGTCCCACATCTTCTACAAGGAAGGCTGATATACGAACGTAATTACGCCAGCACAACATTACTTCAAAAGACCTTCTGAAGGTAGAATTTTTAGCATTATGCAAGCAACAGCAAGTGAAACCAACATATGTTGAGGATGAGATGTTAAGGGCTCATGGACATAGCTCTATCCGACTGCCGCCATACCATGCAGAGCTTAACCCGATTGAACTCATATGGTCACAGCTCAAAGGATATGTTGGTCGGAAGAACTTGAACTTTCGGTTATCAGATGTACAAGACCTTGTTACCGAAGCTGAAGCATCCATAACATCTGAGCATTGGGCCTAGTGCTGTAGCCATGAGGAAAAGATAGAAGCAGAGTATTGGAGAAGTGAAAACATCCAAGACGAATTAGACCCTGTCGTCATTTCATTTTCCGACGATAGCAGCAGCTGTGATATATTGACGATGAAACCGACACAGCCTCAGAAACCGGAGAAACAACAGATACGGCAGCTGAAATTTGAAATGTTGTATTTTTTGTATCTATTGCATATCTTTGTTAAAAATAAATTAGATACTTCGCTCGAAAGTAAAATAATCATAAAAAAACGAAAACAAAGAATATATAAATAAGATTAAATAATCACGTTCGTATTACTATTCATAAATGGTGAGAAAAAACACAAACCTCGATAAAATTTGTACCTAGTATAAGAGCTTGTCAGTCTTGTGTCATAAAACATTTTGTGATTGAAATGCTCTACCGATTGAGCTATTACGACAACTATTACTGTCTCTAACTGTTATCAATACAATGGTTAATCAATCAGGAGTGCAACCTTTCATTTACCCTTTTAGCTTCAAAATAGACTGTTCCATATTATTAATAAACATAGCGAAAGTTCTGTTTATCGCGCTGGGATTATAGTCGTATTGATTAGTCCTCAAATATATATTTGTATCATTTAGTAAATGTTCAATATTCACGCATGCGCCGAACTTAAGTGAGTTTCGTCTGCAATTGTCTTTTGTGGTGATGATACTTTGCTTGTCTTGGATGTTTTGCTCAAAAAAGTCTTATAATCGGTGTTTTGCTCAAAAAGTCTTATAATCAGTGGTTTGACCTAGAATTTGTAATTTTTGAATTTTTCTGACTAGCCTGGACGTACTTAATCGTGGCCATGACTAAAGAATCTCGGGCGCACCATTTAATTATCTCGTGGCCACGATTAAGTAACTCGCGGCCACGACATACTACCACTTGCGCACCACTTAATCATCTCGTGGCCACGACTTAATATCTCATGGACATGACGTAGTATCTCGTGCGCACCACTTAATTATTTCGTGGCCACGATTAGGTAACTCGTGGCCACGACATACTACCACTTGCGCGCCACTTAATCATCTCATGGCCACGACTTTATATCTCATGGCCATGACATAGTATCTCGTGCGCACGAGATAAATAAAAACACACACATATTACCTCTGTGCCACCGTAAAGATCTGAGGGGCTGTCAAATTTCGTTCGAAAGGTCGAGCGCTACCTTAAAAAAACGGATGTTGAATGAGTCCTGATATAATGAATGAGTTGAATGATTTTATATTATTCGTTTGATATAAGAGGAAGTTAAGTATCTGCCTGCAAAATTGACAACATTAAGTAATAGTTATAGTTCATATTTTAAAAAATATGGAATTTATTGCAAGCGTAGCACAGCAATAAGTTCTTTATTTTTTAAAATATGAACTATAACTGGCTTACCGTTTGACCCACTTTCGAGGAATAATTCACGCACGAAGAGTCGGTACAGCGTTTGATGTAATACGAGTCCCGCCCTAACTAGTATAGATTGACAGGGCCAACACATGGTCCGAGTGTTTTGACCTGTCAATCAAAGCCTTGCGTTTTTTTGTATTTTTACATCATTAGTCATCATGAAACAATCCTGCGATCAGGTTGTGTTTGGCATAATGAATATAGCAAGAATCATATTTTTGAACCATTTCACATGGTCACTGTTGCTTGATATTGATACGCAGGTTTTATATGCAGACACAAGCAACAAGGGACAATAGCTCACAGGTAAATATTTCATAAAAAAAATATTCTCGAAGTCTCGCAAAATCTAACTTCATCTGAATGTTAATACAAGTTGTAACATGACCAGGCGCGCAGCTTTTCTACGCCCAACAAGTACTGAACGTCAAAGTAGATGACGGTAAATTATTCAAACATAACATGGTTAATTTGCCTTTAATGCCGTTGCAATTATTAAAAAAAATTTGAAATTATATTTAAGGGATTTCTTTGAAATTTGCATTTTGCAGGCCGATTAAAAGAGCTTTTGTCATCTGATGACATTAGGAAGAAACAGAAGTACAGTGCCCTATAATACAACGAAAAACAACAACCGGGCAGTGCACGTCTGGAGAGAGTTGGCTGAAACCGCAACCTACAACCGGAGACTAAGCAAGAGCCTTGTTGTCCTTTTCCCGTTCAAATAGAGCAGTTCCGTTCATGTGCTGAAATGGATTTTTGGTCGCAACAATTCATCTGGGAAATTGAAAGGAAAAGTGGAGAATTCTATCCTCCAACAACTTTACTAAACATTGCTGCAAGGCTACAGTTGTATCTTTGAAATGAAAAATCCATGCACGTGAACTTTGTTAAAACTGAAGATCCTTTTTTTCTGAACTTCGCAGAATATTGGATCCACGCATGCGCGAGTTGAGTATACGAGGGTATAGGGGTCGAAGTCAACTGTTAAAAAAGTGGAGTGTTTAACAAAATTTGGAAAAACAAGTTAGTCATGGAATTATAAAAAAAAGGATATTCTGTATGATTTTTTAAAGATATGTGTTAGTTTCGACTTTGCGATTTCTCTCACTCCATGTCTATTATTTTCAGTGATCAGCCACAAACTGTTTTCTAATGTTTGAATCATAATCATGCAGGTATAGGGAATGTACTGTTTCAATAATTTTTGAAATTTGCATTTTCAATGATAAATATGATTTTCAAAGTTTTTTTTTAAATAATTGCAACGGCATTTTAGGCAAATTAAACATGTTATGTTTGAATAATTTACCGTCATCTACTTTGACGTTCAGTACTGGTTGGGCGTAGAAAAGCTGCGCGCCTGGTCTTGTTACAATTTGTATTTACATTCAGATAATGATGAAGTTAGATGTATGTTACATGAAAAAACTTGGATTTATAAATAATCGTATGAAATCGCTTTCTTATTTGTTTACTTTATTCGCATGCTACATTCATTGTCTAATGTAAAACCCCGCCCATATCCATAACTTCATATTTATTAAAATAAGTCAACTTATTTTTCACATACACCAGTCCCGATATAGTGTATGCAATATATTTCAAATAAATTGGAGCATTTGATTGGATAAGAAAGTGGGACAAACGGTAAGTATAGTTTCTGTCGGCAGTTGGATATTATAACGGTAATATTACTAGTTATACAGTAAGTGGAATATAAAAGTTGTAGGCAAGTTTAATATATATATCGTCATGTTACGGTAAATATTGCTCCTGTCTGCAAGTTGAGTATTACGGTATGTATTACTTTGGTCGGCTAGTTGAATATAACGGTATATAGCTTTTATCGGCTAAATTGAATATAACGACATGTATTGTTTTTTTCGGCAAGCTGAAGAAATGGTAAATATAGCTTCTTTCGGCAAGTTGACTATATACGTATGTATATAATATCTATACACACTGCTTGCAAGTTGGATATAACGGTATTGATAGCTCATGTGAGAAAGTTGTATATTTATAAGGTTTTTTAAAGCATCTGTCGGCATGTTAGAAATAACGGTATATTTAAGACTCTGTCGGCAAGTTAGATGTTACGATATCTTAAGACTCTTTCGGCAAGTTTGATCTCAGTTGGATACAACGGTATTTATAGTTTGTGGTGCCAGGTTTGATATAACTGTAGTTATAGTTTATGTGTGCAAGTTGGATACAACGGTATTTATAGTTTGTGGTGCCAAGTTTGATATAACTGTAGTTATTGTTTATGTCTGCACGATGGATACAACGGTATTTATAGTTTGTGGTGCCAGGTGTGATATAACGGTGTTTATATCTCGTGTCAGCATGTTTGACATAACGGTTTTTATGTATCTGACTGCTAGTTTTATGTAACTGTCTCTATAGATTCTGTCAGAAAGTTAGATAAGATAGCTTTAATAGCTTTGAAATAAGACGAGAGGGAGTTATCTGCAAATCGTTTCATACCTTTTTCAGTGTAACATTGTCACAAGACAGGGGACTTAACTAGTACGATGAAATCAATGAGTTTTCTTGAATATCAGACTGGCGTTTCCGTGAGTTTTACCCATGCCGGAAACTTCATCTGGCATGGGGGTGCCAGATGAGTCGCGTGCTGCACAATGGCACGCTTAGGATGACGTCATTTTACCGTTATAAATGAAGTTGTAATTCATACATTGTTGTAAGAAAGTAGTACGGTTGTTATGATATAAATGTCCATTGAAATTAAAGATAAATTTTTAAATATGATGTAATATAGTAGAATATGCAAGAAAAAATGTCTGACATAATTCAATGTCATAATGGTATCTGTCCAGCTTTACTGTGTAAGGAAGGTGTCCCTTCGTTTCACGTACAAGCGGATACCTGAAAAGAACCACCCACCGACGTTCCATTGAACGGCAAGCCTCGTTACCGCCCAGTGGGCGGGTCACCTCCGGACGGATATTCCGATCCAAACCGCAAAATATGACAGATTTTATAAACCCCCGAGACATTTTGTGAAAAATGCAATTCATGAAAATGTTATTGTATGCATTATTTTCACAGACGACGTTGTAAATTGTGCTAAAACAGCAATTGATTTTACAATTTAGTTCTATTTTAGATTTTTTCAGTAATATTGGCATGACTATTTATGGGCAAAAACCGAAATTATTGTGTTCAGAAACGACGGGCCGTTACGATCGTTATTTATGTAATGATATGTGGCAAAACCTTTCATTCACTTTTGTTTATAACTATCAATAAATTTTATAGTAGTTACTATACATAAATAAATCATTAAAAGTAAAAATGTCACGTTATCATTTCTTAACAAGCAGAATAATTTAATTTTAACAAAAACTGCTTTACTTTTTTATCTTGTGGTCACAGCTTATTTTCTTGTGGCCTCAAGTTATAACCTTTCGACCAAAACCTATTATTCGTAGCCGCAATTTTTTATCTTATGGCCATAACTCATTATCTTGCGGTCTCAAATTATTATCTTTTACCCAAAATTTCGAAAACAAAGACTGTCCTTGTGGTAAAAATGTCTCTCAGCATAGAAACCATGGGTATCAGAGTTAATGTTTTTTAGTTTTTATGCCCCAGGGCATAAAGTAATTGAACCGCCCGTCCGTCTGTCCGTCCGAGCAAACATTTGATATTTATGAGCTTCATTCCGTAGTTAAATAAAGAACAAAAGCTCATAAAATTCAAATTAAGAGCTATTTTTTTTTGTTTTTATGAGCTAATGTTGCTTATGGACTTTGGCCCAGGTGTAGTTTATGAGCTGATTTGCCTTTTAAATATCAAAAGTTGAAAAGTCCGTCTCTCCGTCCGTCCGTCTGTCCGTACGAGGTTAACCTAGAACGGCAAGTTGGATTTTTCTTAAGTTCTACCTGTACCAATGGCTTTTTAGTTTACACACTTACTAATCAATACAAAGTACATGGTCTGGTCAAGTTACATAACTATGGCTTCAATATTTACAAAGTTATTGCCCTTTTCAGCACTTAGAAAATCAGTAATTGTTAACCAAACATGGCAAGTTGGAAATATCTTAAGTTCCATCTATACAAATGGCTTCATAATTTCCACACTTACGTATCAATACAAAGTACATGATATTGCCAAGTTATATAACTGTGTCATCCATATTTTCCAGTTATTTCCCTTTTTCACTTTAAAAATAAGGCCTTGTCCGGTTAACCTATTCCGGCAAGTTAGATTTATCTTAAATTTCTCTTAATTGCTTAATATATTTAATGATATCTTGCATTTTTGGTAGGTGGATTACTTAAATGGTCCTCTAATTTTTGTGAAGTTAATGGTCTCTAGGGTCAAGGTAAAGGTCACTGGTTAAGAAATAAATTTAAACATTTTTGCTCATACAGCTTTTATTTTTTGGTTGATGAGTTTCATGTTTAATACGAACATGCCAAGGGAGGTCCTCCTTCTTTGGGTATAGTAAGGGATCATTTGGGTTAAGGTCAATGTCACCAATGTCATGGTCACCAATGTTAAAAAATAGATTTTTACTGGTGTATTAACCATATTCTATATACAGACGCCTTTTATAATTGATAGGAACATAAAATTTAATGGAGTAAGTGGTCAGTTGGGTCAAGGTCACCAGTGCTAAAAATAGATTTTTACACTTTTGCTCATACAGCCTTTATTTATTGACAGGTGTATTTTATATTTGATAGGAAAATATCTTGCATGGTATTCTTCCTTTTGATTGAGTTAGGGATCAGTGTGTCATGGTAACTTGTGCTAAAAATAGATTTTTACACTTTGCCCATACAGCCTTTATTTATTGACAAATGTATTTGTTATTTGATAGGAAGATAACTTGCATGTTATTCATTCATTGGATGGAGTTAGGGGTCAGTTGGGTCGAGGTCACTAGTGCTAAAAAAGATTTTACACTTTTGCCCATACATCTTTATTTATTGAATGATTTATTCATCATTTCTATAAAATTAATTATATGCTCTTGCAATATTTTAATTACATATACATAATGATTTTAACAGGAAAGTAACAGTAACGGCCTTAAAAAGCACATAGATCGGACCTTAATAAAAAGACTGCAAATCTATCGTTATCTTCACTTTTCAATAAAAAGCATTAATATACAGTTATATTAAGTGACGACTTTAAAAAAACCATAATTCCTATAATATGCAGAGGAAAATAGCGGATATCTGGAAAACTCGATCTCCTGTCTTTCATAAATGTATAACAGAATTGATAATTAATGAATTACTTATTGTATGTGACTTTTTTATGCCCCCGGGCATATAGTAATTGAACTGTCCGTCCGTCTGTCCGAGCAAACATTTTGGGTTTAGGGGCTATAAAACAGTAAAGAGAACAAAAGAGAACAATAGGTTCATTCCGTGATCAAAGGGTTTAGAGGCTAGTAGCCCTTAACAAAACAAAGAAAATAACGTCCGTCCGTCTGTCCGTCTGTCCGTATGAGGTTTACCTAGAACGACAAGTTGGATTTTTCCTAAGTTTTACCTGTACCAATGGCTTCTTAGTTTACACACTTACTAATTAATACATTGTATATAATCTGGACAAGTTACATAACTCTGGCTTTCATATTTACCAAGTTATTGCCCTTTTCAAAACTTAGAAAATGAATAATGGTTAACCGAAAACGGCAAGTTGGAAATATCTTAAGTTCTAACTATACTAATGGCTTTTTAATTTTCACACTTACTTATCAATACAAAGTACATGATATTGCCAAGTTATATAACTGTGTAATCCATATTTCCCAGTTATTTCCCACTTATTTTTTAGTTATTTTTCATTTTGAAAATATGGCCTTGTCTGGTTAACTTATTTCGGCAAGTTGGATTTATCTTAAATTCTCCTAATTGCTTAATTAGTCCCCTACCGGTTTAACCGGAGGGGACTTTAGGTTTACCCTCTGTCCGTCTGTCTGTCTGTCTGTCAGTCCGTCAGTCCGTCAGTCCGTCCGTCCACAAAACTGGATCCCGCGATAACGCAAAAGTACTGAAATATTTTTATTAAATTTGATATATAGATAGATGGCAGTATGGAGATTATGCACGTCTTTTTCTTTTCTTCTTGTGTTGAAAATTCTGGTTACTATGGCAACAAATAGTCTGAAAATATGACAAATTTAACACATAAACTGGATCCAGTGATAACTCAAAAAGTACTGAAAATATTTTTATGAAACTTGTAATATGGGTAGATGGCAGTCTGGGGATTATGCGCATCTTTTTCTTTTCTTTCTATGTTGAAATTTCTGGTTGCTATGGCAACAAATAGCCTGAATTTCCAGATTTCTGATTTTTATTTTTCAGCTTTTTCACTATAAGTTCTTTATTTCTTACGGTGTTTACTTCAAACTTTAGATATAAGTTTCTGGTCATCAACCACATCATATGTGACAAGGTTTACAACTCTAGCACAAAAATTATCAGTATTACCTCCCTTGAACTTAAAATTTTTATGAAAAAAAATGTTGTCTTTTTTTAAATTACTTCTTTATTTCCTAATTATCTACTTCAAATTTCATATATATGTTTCTTATTATCACTCAACATTTTTGAGAAGGTTAAATACTCTAGCAAGACTATTTCCAGAATTATGTCCCCCTTGAACTTAGATTTCTTTCGAGAAATTGATATTTTTTTACGAACTTCTTTATTCCTTATAGGATTTATTTTAAAATCCTACATCGTAAAAATACAACAAGGTTGTATAAACATAATTTCCTTACTAGGCAGGGAAACTTAACACATCACTATGTTATAGACAAACTAAGAACTCAAAAGATTTAAGTTCATTCATGTCATTCATTCAGTGGTAAAATTAAATGGCCAATGGCCTATCAAAATGTTGCTGGGGTTCTAACCGGTAGGGGACTTATGGATTGCTTGCATCACTATGATAATTGCTTGTTTCTTTAATGATATCTTTCATTATTAGTAGGTGGATACCTTTGATGGTCCTCTTCTCTCTTGTGGAGTAAGTGGTCTCTATGGTCAAGGTCAAGGTCACTGGTTTTAAAAAAATAATATAAACATTTTGTTCATACAGCCTTTATTTTGTAGTTGATGTCTTAGTTTAATACAAACATGCCAAGGGTGGTCCTCCTTCTTTGGGTGTAGTAAGAGGTCATTTTGGTCAAGGTCAATGTTACCAATGGGAAGGTCACCAATGTTAAAAATAGATTTTTACAATTTTACAGGTGTATAAACCTTATTCTATAGACAGATGTTATTTATTATAGATAGAAACATACACTTTGATTGAGTAAGTGGTAAGTTGGGTCAAGGTCACCAGTGCTAAAAATAGATTTTTTACACATTTGCTCATACAGCCTTTATTAAGTGACAGATATATTTTATATTTGGTAGGAAGATAACTTGCATGGTACTCATCCTTTTGATTGGGGTAGGGATCAGTGGGTCAATGTTACTTGTGCTTAAAATAGAGTTTTACACTTTTGCCCATACAGCTTTTATTTATTTACAGATGTATTTCATATTTGGTAGGAAGATAACTTGCATGGTATTCTTCCTTTGGGTGGCGTAAGGGGTCAGTTGGGTCAAGGTCACCAGTAATAAAAATAGATTTTTACACTTTTGCCCATACTGACAGATGTATTTCATATTTGGTAGGAAGATAACTTACATGGTATTTTTCTTTTGGATAGAGTTAGGGGTCAGTTTGGTCAAGGTCACCAGTGCTCAAAATGGATTTTTACACTTTTGCTCATACAGCTTTTATTTAGTGACAGATGTATTTCATATTTGGTAGGAATATAACTTGCATTAAGTAGAATATTTTTCCACTTCACAAGTCAGAGCAACTTATATTTTTCACAATTACAAAATGACATGACATTGTCAAGCTATGTAACTTGTGTTTATAATTTTTTGGACAATTTTTCTGTCCATAACTGAGTGAATGGGAAAACATTTTTTGAAATATTGCTACTGATAAGAATCGGAGCCGGGGGCATTTGTGTTTAACAAACACCTTCTTGTTATCTCTCGTAAATAAAAAACAGTATCAAATTTTCAAAGTATTGTACCTTGTGCAATTTCCTGCTCGTTCCTGTCAATTGTTTTTCATGTACAGCGTGTGGTTCAAGTCTTAATAAGGCCGTCCACGAGCAGGTGGGCTCACCAATGCCACAGCGGAAAACTAAACTAATCAGATTTTAAACAAATCTAATATTTTTTCGTGGTGACAGTGGCCGACTGGTTAAAGGTTGTTGACTTTCATACACTTGGTCCTCCAACCTATGGCCAGGGCTCTCGATTGACACGGGGATCCGGGTTTTGACTCGTGAAAATTAGGAAATGCACAAATTTGACACGTGATAAAATCTGCTCAAGAGTCAATTTGCCACATGGGAGTTTCAGCTATGCAATAATAATTACCTTTAATCCACCCCTAATTACCTATCAAATCCTACATATGTTCAAATCTCACTCATTAAAAATGTCAACAGGCAGTATAAGCCGTGTATATAAATGCTTTACACACTGCAATTGTTTATACCCTGTGCACTGAAGCGCGACAATTCAGTGGCTGCAATTTGACAGTGCTAAAAATAGCTCTACACAACTGATAAGAATTACATACTTGAGGTGTCAATTATTGATTGCTTTTAAAGGTTTATAATACGTCTTTGATTTACTTGGAGTACCTGTGCATTTGTAATTTCTTTTTCCATTAAATATTCCAAGGTACATTTTGGTATTTAAAATTAATATGATATAGCATACCAGTAAAGATAATTTTTTATATTTTATACATTATTTAATCAGAAAAGCTGCTGCTTATTTTATTCTTTCATTTTGTTGTATTTGTTTTTTTTAGGTGGAGGAGGGGTGTGTGGGGGGGGGGAAGGTATAGACATTTATAATTATGGATTTTTTCTGTCAATTTAGACTTTTGAATCTCCAAAAATGACCTCCAATACAGTCATTTTTGTAACATAAAAATGATTCATGTAGTCAAATGACACTAGAAAAAATGATTTGACTCATGAAAATTTTGGCCGAAGAGTCTTTGACTCGTAAAATTCTGACCCTACTGAGAGCCCTGCTATGGCTTCGAATTTTTTTATTCTTTCATGTGTGGTAACATTCAATGGAACGTCGGTGGGTGGTTCTATTCAGGTATCCGCTTGTACGTGAAACGAAGGGACACCTTCCTTACACAGTAAAGCTGGAAAGATACCATTATGACATTGAATTAAAAACCAACAGGAAAGAAGGGAGTAAGAGAAAAGTTGGAAGCAAATTAATGATCACTAATTGTAAAAATCACTTATGGATCTCTTCTGCACATATGGAGCTCGCATGCAATTTTGAGCAGCGATTCCCTTCGTTTGTAGCCAAATCTCAATAAATGTTTAAATCAGAAATTGTGTGAATGTTAAGCATCGGTATGTAGTAAGATTTCGTAAAATCTCTTTTTTTAGTCCGTTTAGTGACATTTTCTTCATTCACATTGCATGTTTTGGACACACCAGAAACCACGACGGAAAGAATATCTCGATGAAGACTGCATAGAAATCCAAAACAAAAATGGATAATGTAGATGAGAGCCAGGAGGGTAGAATCACATTTCGATTTTCTTAAAAAAGGGTTGAATTTTAAATAAACGGTTAAAAGATGAAAACTTACCCTATACTTCACATCTTGTGCAGCGGAAATTTACATATTATTTTTACCGATGCTCATTTTTTCAGATACATATGGGGTTCTACCCCCGTGATCTATCATTCTTGAATAGTATGCATATGGTATTTCGGTCAAGCCTATGCAAGAAACTATCCATGTTAATAGTAATTCAATTCTGAAGTTGATGAAAGTTTTTTTCTCCACTATATCAAGTATAAGTCTACCGAAATTAAGAAAATACATAGATATAAAAGTAAACAATGCATAAATGTTTAAGAAATCTAAGATCAAAATGCCAACCTGTTGACATTGATTCGAGTATGTTTATAATTTGATTTCAACATGGTTCCCAGATATTTTCAATCAAAATTGTACCGAAAAAGACTTTTTTGGATGTCAAATATTTACATCCTATTCTGTTTAACATTATCAAAGATTACACTCTGTGTTTTAGATATAAAACCACGTGGAAGAAATACTTTGATAGTTCGATTTTATCGACCTGTCAAATATGAATAGATTATAAGATTTCTTTAAATATTCGATCTTACTTCGGTTATATCCATGTAGTTAACGATAGTTTATATGGAATATATAAATAATGTTTTGTAAAGTCACACTAGCTTAAAAAGAGTATAAAAGTCGTTATCACACCCTGTTAAGTGATTGCCTTATATACGAGTGGTCGGTGGTCAGAGGATAAGTGTTGTCATCGTTTTTTTTCCTAAATTTATTTTTGAAGATTTTTTAAAATAGAAATGACCAAGTGTTTGCAAAAAATGTAGAACAAACCAGCTAGTAGTTCTTCCTGTTGCGTTAAAACGCTCAGTATAACTACATGTATTTTACAGAAACAAATAAATATAAAGACATGTTACAAGGTGCTTAGTCGGAAATCTACAGTTTATCTATATATTGTGTGTTTTGACCATAATCAGTACGCTATTGTTAGGTCAATAGTCCGTATTAAGTCTGATTATGAATAATAGCCGAGGAATTCCGATTAGACAAAATTAAAAGAAGGAGACATCAAGTGGAATTACTTCCTGTTTCGAATAAAATTTCCCCCCTTCTTATTTCCCCTCCGTGATAACGATTTGTTTTAATATTTTTAATGTAAAAATATCATTTTAAAACAGTTCAAAAATGTTAAACATATCGTTCTTGGTGTTTGTTCATGCAATGAACTAAACTATAATAGAAATATTTTCTTCTTTAGTTTGTCCACACCCTCACCCACAAATTCTTTGGATTCAGAATGAAAAGGGAAAATGTTTATTTTTAAGCATTCAATGTATTAATTATAGTGATGGAACAGATTCGTTTTGAATTGAATTTATGCAATTATCAAAACAAAGTTTAGCTATAATTATGTATTGTTAAATATAGCATCTGAATATACTGTTACATATCTACTTCTTATTTGCCGTATGCATTATTTGATTGTCTAACAATGAAAAATCAGTAAACACCTCAACATTTCATATACCAGTATTATATACATGTAGATAGATTGTCACTGATAAACACTTTTTTCTACTCTCTTTTCAGAACTTAAAGGCGACCTGATTAAATTCTACAGAAAAAGGTGTAGTTCAATACCTCTGTCACCGCTTCTTGAAGAAATAGAGACACCTCTAGCTGGGTTCTACGTCATGCCAGATATAGTCGCCGTAAAACAGAAGTCCCTAAACTCCAATGAAGAGGAACGAACGCCGATCAAGTCTTTGAAAGACCTGTTTTCAACCGGAAGTCGAGATCAACAAGAGATTTATCTATCAGCTGATGCAGGCTTTGGAAAAACTGCTTTCTCAAAATATCTTGCAGTCACGTGGTGTCAAGCTCATTGTCGCGATGAAAACTACGCTTGTTTTCAGGAAGACGAGTTGAAGACGTTATTTGACTTTAAGTTCTTATTTTTGGTTTTATTAAGAGACTGTGCCTCTGTTTGTAACATTGACGATATGATTGAACAGCAAATTACTAAGAAACTTCCTTCTTCTGCAGCAATACGTGAAGTCTTACGTAGAGAAAAATGCTTGATTATATTGGATGGTCTTGATGAATGGACTCATCCTGATAGCAGCTGTAGGGAAGTAACAGAAAAAATCCCACATCGGTATGTACTTGATAATTGTGTTATTCTTACGACAACCCGACCGTGGAAGCTCGGAGATTTAAATCTGAAAACAAGTCAAATTAACAACAAAATAGAATTGGTTAAATTAAGTGCAGATTCTACACGACAACTAGAAGAAAATGCTATAAGGAAAATGACCGGTGTCCATAACGATATAGTATTGCAGAGTAAAACACATGACTTTAATAAAGTGATACGTGACCATCGCTTAGAACACATGCAAGTGATTCCACTCCTCCTCATGTATATAGTTTGCCTATGGTGTTACAAAATTCCTATAGGAAATTCAAAACATGAAATTTACACCAATATCATTGAATTTCTATTATGGAGAACGTCAAAGAAACACCCGGGAGTTCAACCATCTCGTGAATCGTCTGCCAGTGAAATTACAGATCAATTCAAAAGTCATGAATTTTGTAAAAAGTTTTATAGTCTTATAACATCATTATCAGAACTAGCTTACCACACATTATTTAACGAAAACAGAGAAAACAAGCTGGTATTTGATAGAACGATTGCTGATAAATATCTCGAAGCAGACGACATGAAAATAAGTCTTCACTCAGGAATACTGTCAGAAAGTAGAAGTAAAGCTTTTATGAAAGAAATTATCAAAGTTTCGTTTTCTCACAAAACAGTGCAAGAATTTTTCGCCGCCGTATTCATAAGTTTTCAAAGTGATGCTCAGACAACTGTTCTAGATAAATGTAGAAATGTTCAAGACCTTCTGGACATGTCAAAAATTTGTGAATTTATAAGTGGAATGAATGCTGACCGGATGTGTGAAATATCAAATGATTTGATGTCTGTGATAAATAAAGACAAGGGTACAAGCGACTATAGAAATAGGACGGGTCGCGAGAAAATAGTGTTCACTACTCCATTGTATAACATACAGGAAATGTTCATGTCGTGTTTACAAGAAATGCCTAAAAGTGATAATATTCAATTATGTTTACAAGATTTCTTCATTGACGCGGACATCGAGGGCAGTGAGCTGTTACAACGTTTGATAAAACGCAATAAAACCAACATAAAATCACTTTATATAAACATCGGCCATAATTCCAAAAGTTTACGTAAAATTATAAATCTATTCTCACTCACAGATCTCCGTAATATACAGAAACTTTACTATAATGGTGACTGGAAGGTGGCTGAGATAAATCTGATATTGTTTCCCAGTTTACAGAACATATCTTTGTTGAATGGTGAATGGACAAATGATGAAGATAATCTGAGTGAAAACTTGGTGCCAGTACGAAAATTACAATATCTAGATATTGAACGCTTCGCGTTATCTCACAAAATACTAGAAACATTTTTCAATTTTATCTCCAGTCAAAAATCAATTGAAAAGACAACATTGAATGCGTTATACTGTAAAGAACATGGTGGCCATGATTGTAAGAGATTGAACTTGGACTTGTCTCAACATTCAACTCTATCAAAGTTAGTCTCGAACGGGTTACCTTGGAGGCTACAATTAAATATATCAACACCGTCATTAGTTAATGTTAAGTTGTCGCACATGAATCTTGATGAAAGTTCATTGTTACTGTCACGTGGCATGTTGAATATTGAACGTGTGGTGTTGGTGGGGATAAAAATGTCTGCAGAAGGTTTACAGAACTTTATTTTCGTGCTTGAAAAACTACCGCAGTCAGTTACAGTAAAGATGTCCAACATTAAACCGCAAACAGAATATAAAATTTTTAGAAAAAGTATTCGAAGATCACAAAGTTTTCATGGGAAACAAGACCACGACGACTACAGGGGATTTGTGTTCAAAACAAGGAAACCAAGTAAAGAATAAACAAAGGAAAAAATATTGTTAAATAAACTGATGAAATTACTTTAATAATTTTAAATAATCAAAACAATTTAAAGATCCAAACAAAATGGCGACTCTTCAAACTGCACTACAATCTTTATTTAATAGGACATAGTTTCAAAGTTTCAAAGTCTTATTTTTTCATAAAATATCCTGAAGGCCAAAAGCCCATGAGGACAACATTTTAAACAGTGTACAATCATGTTGAAAATTATTACTACATACAATGTACTAACATATTGTTATAATCGTGTATGCTTCTAACTCTCTAAGTAAAAGTATAGTTATAAACATGATCTAATTTTTTAATACTGATTATGACATACTCTATCTATTCGCATTACTTCATCTTACGAAGTGTGCTATTGATTGCACAAATTAATAACACCAGTGACTAGAACTTCATGACCTAATAAGAATATCCATATGCTTCGCAAAGACCAAAAAAAGAAAATTATATCTGACATATCACAATGTCATATATCATTTATATTTTTCATTATGCCTGATGTTTGCTCGAATGCGAATGAGAAAAATATATCACAAACAAATTCCAAATTTTTTTTTTCTCAGGAGATAGTGTTACATAAGAAGATGGATATTATTTTTAACACTTAACAATATTCAGAGAAATTTTCAGATAACATACATATAATGACAATGTTACTTCATAATTTAATGTAATATTTTTCAAATATTTGACATTACATGGCAAAGATCAGTCTCTCAAACCTAACACACAAGCACAAAAGCAGTAGTAAACTTGTTTATCTTACATGTAAGGGAAAAGCACATTCTGTCCGCCCGCACCAGCTGTTATATTTACACTTTTGTCTTAACAACTCGTGTAAATATCACATCCAGCGCTACCGCACACAACCCGCCCCAATCCAACAAATAAGACATACAAATATCTTTATGTATTATTAGTACAAGCACAGTATAATACATCTACATTCTTATAATGCCTGTTTCGGGCAAGTTTCATAAATGCTAAAAAAAATAAGTATGCATATTGATATTTGCTCTATAGAACATATTTAACTAACAAACATTTGTGTATGTCCATTACTTAAATATATATTGTACACATCACCTGTATATAGTAAGACGGACAAATATCCTTTATTAGGTTAATGCATCAACATTTATATCATGCATGTTATGAGCGAGTTTCATATATTCTAATTGTAATATCAAATTTTCATAACAAGTATACATACATATATATATATTTTTTATGTTCCATAAAACATATCTGATTAAACTTATTTGTCTTTATTTAATATTATACACACTACTATAGAGTAAACGTTCAACATTTGTTTTACATGTACTTCCGTTTTCGATTAATAAATTAAGTCACAATTGATTAAAATAAAAATAATCATTTAATTAATAAAATATACTAAGGGAATTTTTACGAAATTTAATGGGATTTGAAAACATTTCACAGGTAAGTGATTTATATTCTGTATGCTTAATCTTTATTTTTTATTATACTTGCATATGTAAGAACTGAAATAGGTTATTAACAGTTAAGATTTTTTCTTACCTTTCAATTAGTCTTTCTAAAACAATAAAAGTTTAATTAATGCTTTTTATTCTGCATGATACATTGTGCCAAGTTTATACCAATAAAGACTTTGGGTCTTAGATGGCCAGGTCAATAAGGATAGGATAATACATTTAGGATATAGCTTTTCCATATATGTATATTATAGTAAAAAATAAAATAAACAGATTTTCTAAAATCGTAAAGTCTAAAGCTAAGAACTTTTACATGAAATTTTGTCAAGACAACTTTTTTTTACGTTTCTTATACTTATAACCCTAGGGTCTAAACTGACCTAGCACGTTTAGCGAGGCGGTGGTGTCATAGATTTATTCTTATAAGTATAAAGTCATTTTTTTCTAAATCAACAAAGGCTAAAGCTTAGATATTTTGCATAAAACATGTCTAGTTTACCTCAAACAAGTTCAAATTATAGTCCTGGGGTCTACATTTGCTCAACAAAGGGGGGGGGGGGTCAAAATTTTTCTTAAATGTATATGGTAACCATTTTAGATCTACTATTGCCAGTGGATTAAAATTGTTGGATTAAAATTTTCTCGTCAAATGGGGTCCTGAATATTTCATATTTTATACATGTTGGTATGCAATAATTACTACTTATAACATATAACTTGAAAAATCACTTCAATAGCTTAGGAATTTTGCATGAAACGTTGTCTACTGTACCTCTAACAATTTTATACAAATTATAGTCTTGGCGTCAAAATTTCTCTGGTTTCGCGGAGGGGGTAGATTTCCTTTATAAGTATATTGTAAAACCAAAATAATTATGTAATCTTTAATATCATAAACGATAAATTTTAGATATCCTGCATGAAATATTGTATTGGAATAACTTAGCAATTTGTGATTTAACAATATTCGTAGGAACCAGATGAGTTCATAGCAACAAATGATTTCCTTTAGAAACCATTGACTTCCATTGACTTACTGCCACAGCAACCATTGATTTTCCTCCCCAACCTGTAATTTCCATGGCAATCATAGACATTCAATAGCAACTATAGACTTTCCATAGCAGCCGTTGACTCTCCATAGCAACCAGCGACTTCCAGAGCATTCATTGTCTTTTTACATAGAAACTATTGACTTCCGTAGAAATGTTTGACTTTCCATTGCAACCAGTGAATCTACCATTGACAGCTGTCGCAACTATTGATTTTTTATAGCGACCAGTGGCTTTGAAGCCCACCACATATTTTCCAAAGCAACCTTTAATTCCCAAAGCAATTATTTACTTTCATAGCAACTAGTGACTTCCATATTAACCATTGACTTTACGTAGTAATAATTGTATCATATAGCAAAAATTATCTTTTCATAACAACCATTGACTTTCGAAAGCAAGCAGTTACATCTTTAGCAAGCATTGACTTTTTACCTGGCAACCAGTGAAGTCCATAACAACCATTTACTTTCCATAGCAAGCAATGAATATACTATTGACTTTCATAGCAATCACTGACTTCCATTGCAACTGTTGATTTTGGTTAGCAACGAATTACCTGTGTATTTTATTTATGGATTTGATCAAATTTATCACTACTTGGGCAAAAGAACACATGTAACAAAACCGACATTTGATTTTTGTTAGAAAAAAGAACAGTTATGACAAAACCGACATGTTGAATAATTATCAGTTAAAGTTGAGAATCTGCTTTTCATCATAACTTGCAATATTAATTGCCCTTTGTTCATTAGAGCCTTTATTATCAGGAGAGTGATATAAGGGTCATCATGACCCTCTTCTTCACAAGCATTTAACTAGATTAGAATAAGACATTGTTCTACAAAATTTACCCTTTAATAAGATATGCATTCGTTAATTTCGTGTCTAATTTCTCGTTTCAGTGGCCTTGGTTCAAAATTACTGTGATGCAGAATCTCTTGTGACATTTTACAATTTGGATTTGTGTAGTTATATATTATTTTAGTAACAAAAATACCATGTTCCGTTGTTGACAAGATAAGCCTTAAATTATATTTATGATTGACATATTTATGATTGACAGACCAGTTAAATCCAAGAAAGTAAATATCGAAGTAAAATGAAATATCGAAGACAAATTCCATGCAAAGGAAAATTGCTTCATTCAGCCAATTCATGAACGGATGATTATGAGGGAAATTGTCGAAAATATTATCTTTTACGCCTGGTTTTGTAAGCCGAGTTTCAATACCATCTAAGTTTAATACGTCTTAAGCATTGTTTGGTACTAGTTATCTTACGAAAGGATCGTGCTTCTACTCGGATATAAGCTTAGATCAAATAGTTAAATCCAATTAGCTGACAACAGGCAGTGGTTCTACTCAAATGTAAGCTATTACACTCAGATGGCTTACATTCATTGAACGCCGCCTTTCCTTGTTGATCTTGTTTATCATATTTTACAGAACCGGCCATCTGATCTGATGTAAGCTCATGCCTATATTATTAAAATAAGCTGACTGACTACTTGGATTTATCGGATATAAGTTCGTGCCTTTTAAACGCCGATATCAGCTTGTGTCAAATAGTTTTATTCATTTGGCTAACCAAAGGCAGTGGTCCTATTTAGATGTCAGCTGCTTGCGCATAAATGATTAAGTTTGCTTACAGAAGGTCCGTAGGTCTACTCGTATACCAACTAATATGCTAAAATAGTTCATTTCAGCTGCCCGGCCAAAGTTGTATTTTTCAATTAATTTTGCTTGCGGAAGGTCCGTGGTTTTACTCATATGTCAAGTCGTGGACATATAATAACCCATATAAAGGGATATCTAAATATATTCTTTTCACATTTCTATCACTTTATGACAATGAATCTTACAAATGAAACTGTAAATAAAATAACTTATGACTTCCGGTAAGTTGTTCATGTTAATTGAAGGTGACTTATAAGCCCATTGGGCTTGGTGTATTTAATATTTTTTACGATTTGATTTGTACAATATTTTAGGGGTGTCACTGTTAGAGAAAATGCAGCCCGTTTAAACGGCAGCATAATAACCGTGTAAAACGTTTTTCGACCGTTTCATGACAAGATAAGCCATTTTGTTCGTATTTTGTTCATATTTTGTTGTACAATAGAGCAAAGGTCATACCGGGTTCGATCAGATCAGAAAAAAACATTGTTGAGTACAACTAAAATACAAACAATTGTCATATTTTGTTATAAAAAAAACTGAGGTAATATTAAGAACCAATTTATAACTTTTTCGCCCTTTGTCAAATTTTAACCTCGGTTACCGGTTATTGCATTTTCTAACCGGTTTTTAGCTAAAAACCGACCGCATGCGTTTAAACAGATAAACGTGAAACCCCTAATTTTTTTTAAACTTTTCCCGAAAATAAATTACTTACTTACCAACTAAGTTACTTACTATAATTCAAATTACGTGGCGTACGGGAGTATATGATTTTGATTTACTCTGGCAATGTGCGCATGTCTAAAATATTATGAGCATGCGAGGCATCCAAGGGTTTCATAAGAAAACATAGGTGAAACTGAACTGTCAACGAATAACTCTCCACTGAGCTTTTTTTGACATAATTGGACTGAAAATATTTTCCCAGATAAATGTATCATTTGATGTTGGTGAAGAAAACTAATCTTTGTGCAACATTTCATATCATTCGCTGAATTCGTTTTTCCAGAATAACTATTCAAATTGTAAACAAATGACCCAAAATGAAAAATGTTTAAACGCTCTTCACTCAAAGCGGGCTAAGAAAACCATAAAATTACGATTTTCAAGTATATTTCTTAACTATTTTTGCATATATTTATGTTTATGTGCCCGGAGCTCATTTATGTAAGGAATTAAAATGTTATGTTTTAGGCTTTTAAACCTCGGTAGAGTCTCTTTAAATTTGTAACTTTTATCAAAACATAAAATATATTTTTATTATAAATACATGCTTTAATCAACACTGTTACACTATGTTATATTTCGATTTACTCATTTACTCTTTTTTCTACTTTTTTTTTCAGAAAATCAGCTCCAGTAAATCTATAGTGACAATGATAGTCCAATTTTTAGACTTAACTCCTGGTTCCTGGCTTTATTGAAATATATCCAAAAGAAAATTGTTTGAAAACTGTGCATCGCAAATACCTTGTGCAATCTGCTATTCCTGGCTGAAACAAAAACTGACCAGCAAATCTTTGCATCGTTTGTACTTTATACCTTTTTTCTTCCAGAGGATTTACATCCTAATAGTAAGATTTTACCAAGACCGCTGTCAAATATTTAAAAGTTCCTTCAAAAAACTTGTTTGTGAATTACATATATATCATTAGAAAACACATAGGGTCTTGAATGGGCACATTCTCCATATTAAAGTATTGATAGAAATTAAGAGATGTGCCTTTTGGATATTGTTATAAAATATTACTGAAAACAAAAATGTTGATAGATTTCTAAAAAGATCTAGTATGAACACAATATATGATGAATTATAATATTTTGTTCTAAAACCCTTTAAAATATGCTTTATATTTATGAACTATATATTTGTACATCAGATAATAAACTTCTTATCCATGTTCTAGTCAGATTTGATGGTGTGTTCTCCCGCTCAAGTATATACATATGTTTATAGTTATCTATAAGTTCTTACAATTTTTTTTGTTTTTAAGTTACTGGGTATCTCATTGTCAAACTGGTATATTATGCATGTACATAATAAATCCACTTACATAAATTCAGGGAAAAGAAAACAATGTATATTACCTGACCTATGAATATGTTATAAAGAAAGTTGCATACATTCAGTTAAATCAATAAGCAAACATCCAGAACGATGGGATATTCCCATGTTACTATGACGTCAACATTTGCATCAATGGTGTTGGAATATATTTTTAGTATCAGATTATTCTATGTAAATGTTTAAATTAATGCAGATTGATATTTGGTATGCCTTTGTTTGGTATTGTTTTTAGTTTCAGTCTTCTTATTTCTACCTAAGATCAAAACTGAACTCAATTTTTAAAAAACTTTTAATTTGTTACAAGAATATGTTCAGTACATCCATGTAAGACGTTTAACAGCTTTAACACTGTTTTGTCATAATCGTTTGTATTTTTATATTTCAAACATAATGATGAAAAAAATGTTTATTAATCCAAATAAAAACTAGATCTACTGTTTTATACAAATAAAACAACTGTAACATTTTTGTAATAGCATGCTATTTTGTTACCCTGCTTATTCGAACTTTTACCATATATATAAGTAAACTAATTATAAATATAAGCTTTTCAAAGATGTTATGTTTGTAACGAATTCCTAGTGTTTCAATAATATGTACCCATATGTTCCCAGTGTGCTTTTATTTGCATTCGAATGAAAAATTAAATATTTAAGATTTAATGATTTTATTTTTTTCTCTTTGCTTAAAACATGTAAATTTCATTTATAAACGACAACTCGTATATCCTGTGTTTAAGTTCACTAGTGCATTGTACTTGCGGTGAGTTTTTAAAATCGTTGACTGTCCGTCTTCCATGGTTTACAATTACTTTAAATGACGTCACATCAGTAGCCTCTTGATCAAATTTGATGAGCAATTCCTTGAATTTATATAATTTCCTTGAATTTTAAAGATCTGCCAAAGTTGATAAAATAGTTATTACACTCATTTCATATCTTGGTCACTGAAGGTAAAATAAAGCTGCAAACAGTAAAAAACATCCGCTGCAAAAAGTGCAATAACTAGAGCTAAGACATTTGTTTTGTAACATTTACTTTGCAAGGTATGTTCAAATCATGCAGTGAGTGTTAAATTGACCCTGACTTCAGGTCTATTTTACATAGACTCATATGAGGAATATTCTCCCATGATAGTTTATTGCATAGAGCTTAGAGATTTTATATGTGACATTATTTTGTTAACTTCAATTCTGTTTGACATTTGCAATGAACTTCAGTGTGTTTTGCTTACTTTGATCTTATTTTGGTAATTTACATGGATACCAAGTGCTGTCTGCAAGAAGTGTTTGTTCTTTGCTCACTTTATAATAATTGTAATAATGTTTTTTCTCTTTTTCAAAAGTTAACGAAATATTGGTTAATAACAATCTGATATTACGGCATATATATGTTTTTATTGAACACATCTGGATATTGAAATTCATTGATATGTTTTGACCATTTTTATCAAGTTTTTGTAAAATATTTTTGAATAACTGTATGACATGTTCTTAAGTAAAGGGAGATAAATATGTTTGAACATATTTTGTTTTATGCATATCGTTTATTAAAGGGAGATAACTATGTATAGGTGTATATTTGTTATTTAAATATTATGATAACTGTACTGTCAGTACTGATTGTAAGTATATTATAATGTCAGAAATTTTACTTTTTATGAACTTAAGTTCAATGCTTACATAATTTTATATTCCATATATTTAATGAAAATAAAAATGTGAAACAAATCGATGTGTTAGTTATCATATACACAAATTTACGTGAATAAGTTATGTTGTAAGGCAACTGAGATCTATAGCTGTAAACAATTCTCCTTGATGATGTGAGCTGTCGGGTAAATAATCATTATGTAGCACCAGTACTGGTTAGTCCAGGGTTTACAGTGCACACACGATTGAACTCGGCAGGTTTCTTCTCTATCTTAACAACTTCAAATGGTTGTTTTGAGCAGGTTCAAAATGTTGAAAAACAATTATAAAGGTGACTTTATCTTGAAACAGAACGCAAAGGATAGACAACAAACAAGCTGGTTGTATTGTAAAACTACTTACATAAACAAATTAAATTCTGGCACATCATAAAGATACTTATCAAGGGGTGATAAAAAAGCAGCCGGACAGGGACTCGAACCCGGAACCCTCGGAATACCGTACCGCGGCTCTATCGACTGAACTATCAAGCCGTTTACACACTATCTCCCCTAATTAGTGAACAGTTCTGAACCGTGAAATACTTACCCGCTATATTGAAATTCGTGAGCAATGTGAATAAAACTCTCAAGGTCCCCCGTTTGGCGCCAAATGTCACAGGGTGACAAAAATGTGCAGCCTGACTGAAACTCGAAGCCGAGACCCTCGGAATATCTCCCCTAATTAGTGAACAGTTCTGAACCGTGACATACTTCCCCGCTGTATTGAAATTCGTCAGCAATGTGAATAAAACCCTAAATATAACAACCAAAGTAAACAATCTAGCAGCATTTTGAAAGAACCAATATCAAAACTTAAACAAGCTAGTCGCATGATGAAACCACCTACATTATAGATTAAAGGACCAAGTCGCATTTCAAAAGCACTTATATATAATATCCGAAATTAAGCTGGTCACAAAATATTAAAGAACCTAGATTTGGAACAAAATCAAACAAGCTGACCACATTATTAAAGGAACAAGATGTAAAAAAAAAAAAAAAAAAAAAAAAAAAACGTGGGCGCATTAAGAAATCAAGTTATAGAAGAGTCTTGATATAAGAACTTAAACAAGCTTGCTGCATTGTCCAATAACGACCAGAACAAGCTGGCTGCATGTTTAAATAACCTAGATATAACAACAATAACAAGCTGGTCGCATCATAAAATAAACTAAATATAACTACCATAATAAGCTGGCTGCAGTATAAAAAACGTAGATAAAGATTACATTATGCAATAACGTAGATTTAAGAACCATAACAGATTGGCTGCATTATGAAATTAAACAGATATAAGAACCATAACAACCTGGCCGCACCATGAAATAAACTATAAACTAAATATAAGAACAATAATAAGCTGGTCGCATTATTTACTTAGATTTAAGAACCATAACAAGCTATCTACATTATGAACTTAGATTTAAGAAACATTATAAGCTGGCCGCATTATGAACTTAGATTTAAGAACCATAACAAGCTGTCAACATTATGAACTTAGATTTAAGAACCATAATAAGCTGTCAACATTATGAACTTAGATTTAAGAACCATAATAAGCTGGACGCGATATGAACTTAGATTTAATAACCATAACAAGCTGGCCGCACTTTGAACTTGGATTTAAGAACCATAACTAGCTGGCCATATTATGAACTTGGATTTAAGAACCATAATAAGCTGGCCGCATTAAGAACTTGGATTTAAGAACCATAACAAGCTGGCCGCATTATGAACTTAGATTTAAGAACCATAATAATCTGGCTGCATTATGAAATAAAGTTAATTTAGGAACCATAACAAGCTGTCTGCATTATCGTGTAATCGTGCCATCAAATCACACACGCCAAATTTTGCAAGCCTATTCTCCGGCTATGTTATTGTCATACTGTGTTGTTGCACCGTGTTACGATACACGACTGAACAGCAATATTTGCTGTATGTTTTGAAAAAATATGCTTGTCTATAAAACTGTATAAGTTTTATTCAGCTAACATAAAAAATAAGGAAATGGCGACACTTTTCCGCGTAATCATTGAACACTTGTACATGTTAACCATACATACATGCTATAGAACTGTCCTGGGAAATGAAATATTTGCTGATTAGAAGAAGTATCAAAATACCGTTATACATGGGAGCTAAAGAAATTGTTGATTTTTGTTACAAATGTAGAAAAAAATGTTTGCGGTAATTTTTAGTAAATTACTTGAAAAAAATGAGTTAATTTAAATGGGCAAGATTGTTTTGCTTGTTAACCTGTCGGCTATATGGACAACGCCATGTATGTTCAAGAACCTAGGATTAAAGTTAGAAACCACATCGCATTCAAAATTATGAAAGCTTGCCGATGATTTCCTGTGTGAAATGTCACCAGAAATGATTTCGTATTTATTCACGTTCAGATCTAAAAGCGGAGCGTTATTGCTCCGAGCCCACAGGCCCATGGACCCGATTTTTATCAATAAATCCCTTCGATTTACAGCTAAAAATAAATGTGGAAGCACGATCTCCTTTCGATTTCTATTATGTAAAGTATATATTGGTCTCCCCTTCGGTGATTCTCAGCATGACATATTAATGAATGAGAACGGGAACAAAGCTATAAATAGATATGACCTTAACATTGAGAAAGTCCGAAATATATTTATAGAAGTAGTTTTATTTTTACTTAACCGTTATTGTAATTGAATTTTTCAGAATTTCAAACATATTCAACCATAAATTGCACCCTTTCATCGAGGTGATATGGGTTTATTGATAGTAATGTAAACACACTGGTGGGTCAGACGAGGATTTTGAAGCAATTCAACAAAGTAGTAGATTCATCTCCTAATAAATCAATTAAAAATTATAGCTCTTTATTTATAACCTATGTCAAGTAGCTTTAATATCTTCGACTCGCATGAACATGATGTTAGTGAATTTTCTCAAACCCTATGATATCTGTCTTAAATACAAGTAACAGTCTTCCATTGATAAATAATGTTAAATATATCAACATGCCTTGCAAATTTATTCATGATGAACCATTATTTTTGTAAACGCGTAGAACAAAAAGATCCTGAATTTGGTCTTTTAGAAATTCATCCGAATGTTTTCATTCCAGTGTGTGTTCTTCTTTCAGTATTTATCTGAGACTTAAAATATAGCTACGGTATCTTAAGTCCAAGGCATCAAAAGAAACCATATTTCTTAAATTGAAAGAAAAAAAGCCTGTTATATTACAATATTAATCTCTTTTGTTACTATTTTTATATGTTGTTTGTATATTTATTACAATTATAATAAAAACAGAGTTTGTTCAATTTGACTACTGTTTTTTTATTATAATTGTAACAAATATACAAACAAAGAAAATACATTTAATATGTTTATTTTTAGCAAGCCGACCAAAGATGAACAAGAACAATGTCTTTCGTCCGCCAATACATGTACTATTCTGTAAAATCCAATAAACCTTTGAAAAGTTTAAAAGAATATCTGGTCATCAGATGTCTACTATTCATCGTCACTTGCTGCATCTCTTGCTTGGACGCCATTTGATGCTTTGCATCAATGCCTTTCTTGGTTAGCATAATATACCATTTTGGGCGAAACTTGTAACAAACATTTTGAAAAATATAGTCGATTTGGCTTATTTACATGTGGATTTTAATATTTCCTACAATTATTAGTTGTTGATATTTGTAGAAAGTGAGAAGGTGAAAAAGAAAATGTAATGCTTTAATATTTCTTATCATCTAATATTACTGACTACAGAAGTGACATAAACAGAACAATGTTGCACAACTGTCATGTCACATTTCATTTTTTATCGTGTATGTCTTGCTTCCAGACCAGGTACGTATCGGTGACAGTATTTTTTCTAAATTTAATATCTGACCCCTCTGTCATTGACAGTGCTAACGATAAGTATAATTATGCAAATTTGAATGATTTACAAATCATACGGAATAATGAACACTAGTCAAAGTATCTGTAATGAGCGCATTTTTTTTGCGCGGAGCTTCTCTATTGCTGCATTGCAGCAACATTTGTACATGTTGTATATATATAGTGCTGGTTCACTCTTAACTTTATTTATTAAATAGCAAATCTGATGATCTTTGTAATAATTATTGTTCGCCAATATTGACCTAAGACATTGGCATATTCAATAACCTTTTGTCGATAAATATCTGAGCCCGGAGTAAACCATGCGGATTTAAGGGCACATGGGTACATGTATAGCTTTAAATATTGATTACACCACAAATGATCTCACATAAAGTGCTATTGTCTTTAGATGATAAGCATCTTACAGTATCAGCAATATGAAAACAAAGAAAATTTATTGATTTCTGAGGCTTAATGTGCCTTTAAGTCTCTCATCGGAACTCCGAATTATCCAGAAACATATTTTGAGGGATAAAGAGTAATGTCTTCGCAGCCTAATGGGGGTATTCCTTTCTTCAGTTCGGTTAGATAAAAAATGCATTGGCCAGTTTACTTACCGCGATGGAAATCCTGTCAGGTCTCCGCCATTTATTGCGCAATTCTTCGTTACTTATTGCACAAATCGTGCATTATTTTCACATTTCGACGTTACTTGCTATACACGGTGATATTAAGCTAAATCTTGCTAATTTTGTGTTCTTGGTCTGAACCTCAAGTTTGTATTAAATTACAGCTTCTACACATAATATTGAACTTTGATCTTCAAAGATTAAAGTGACATTATGTTATTTTTTTCATTGTCAAGTTGACTTTATTTGACTATATATTTCAATAAACTGGTCGTTATAATGGTGATTGACTAACACAATGTCATGATATTTGAAAATGTTTAGGGTAAAAATAAATCTACCTAAAATATATAAAAATACTGCCTTACTGTTTTTATAAACTGAAAGTTACAGATAAATTCCGACGGATAATTACACACATTTCACAGGGCTTAATGATTTATTATCGTTCATGTGATGTAAATTATAAAATTGAAAGGAATTATGAGAAAATGTTAACTTTGACCTTCACCTGTTCACTCTATATCTACCCATGGATGGGCATAATGTCACTTTAAGTGATAACTCAGTAATACATGAATATCAACATTATGTTAAGCTTAATTTTATTTGCATATGGTCCAGTTTCATTACTATTTGTACCTACAAGACATTACTGTTGTGCTTACCTAACGAATAATGACGTAAATCATTTTTATAATTTTACCATAATATTTTGATCCTCGTCTTTCCTTTTTGGTGACATATTTGAAGCGTTGAATATCCAACTTTTGTAGTTAATAAGAAATGTAAAATATGATATGTTCATTTGCTTTCAATTTAAAGAGATGCACATAATCCAAAAATACAATTTAAGCAAAATCGGGGGAAAAGTTATAAAATAAATAGATGCCAGTATATTCAAATGAGATAAACAATGATTTAACAAAGAAATAAGTTTTTTTTATTTGTTTTTGATACTGTTTGACGCACACCGGCACAGAATAGGTCATATGGCGACGTTCCAGTTACATAGATGTGAAAAAAATATGTGAAAGAGATAATAAGATGTATTTTTATATATTAAATGAATTCCCCAAAAGGAAACGGAATGAAGAGATGACTCGATTTATCTTTCAAACTGATGTCAATTAAATGTCAATGTCAAACCAGAAATTATATCTTGATCTACCTTGTCACTAAACTACATTTGATTTTTTAACACAATGGTTTACTTTTCAGAAAAAACAAATACTTCACATATGACCCGTAAACAAATATCGATCTCTATTCTACCTAAGTAATGTTTTTTATAGATGCAAAGGTATGTGTAAACGCGCTCGTACCTTTGTATGAGTCGCACAATGTCCTTGTATCTTAGTTAACATCATCACAGTTATTAAACATTTACTTTGTTGGAAGCGTCGGTGTTGACCGTGTTTGACCTTTTTATTCTTATCTGATATATATCAAATTATTTTTAGCAAGCAAACCACGCGTTCGTTATGCAAATTACAGCATTCGTTAGATTGGGTACAATTGTAAAATCATTCTGCAATTTACTACAGGCTACCAACATACATCTTGGCAATTAAGAATGCTGGTCACGTGTTCACTAAGAAAAGATCAGGATCAAATGATCCTGATTTTATTTTCATCGTTTTATGTTACTAAATTAATCGTGGTTTTTTTGCTAGAATTAAATGGTAACTATTTAAAATTGCTTATTTGCAAAGAAAACCATAAAATCAACAAATAACTAAACAAATAAAAATAAGGATCAATTTAAGGATCAGGATCAATATTTGGATCGACTGTAAAATGCCTATATCTTGCACAAATAACAATTAATTTATTTTAAAATTTCATAAACCTGCTATTGCAAGTCCAGTAAAATTAATTATTAATACCTATTTAATCTATGAAGATAAACAATGAAGAATATTAAGAGTTTTATATTTGATCCTGATCCATAAATGTTTGTGAACCCAGGGCCAGGTTCTAGATATGTGCTTAATATATATGCAAATAAACATCATTTGTTTTAGTACGGTTATGATATGTTTTTCCCATTTATTTTCTGACTGGTTTAAAACAGAGAATTCATTTTAGGCACCAGTAAAAATGCTTGCATTGAAGTTTGGAAATATTTTGATAATTTGTTTAGCGGTATGTACTTCTGCCCTTAGGGTCATCTGTCAATATATGAGGTTTCCATTTTCCAGAAATATTTAGTAATATATAATTTGCTTAAAAAAGAGATTCTCAAACGATAGCGATATTCCAACAAATTAGGTAATATCACGAATCATTTGCCTGTCATTACTTTCAATTATTTCACTGACTTTTTGAGACATTTGTCTTGCCTGTTACAGTCACAGGTCGGCTTAAGTTTCCTGCATCTTTGACGGTGCCATTTAGAAATTAATTTCCCAACCTACTTATGGACTCATAAGATACCTTTTCAGAGCCGTAAACTTTCCCCCAATTCAGACAGAAAAGCAATGGTGGAATATCTTTGGGTGCCTGTTACGAACTAAAATGTCTGTTAGGTTGGGTCTCGATCAGGATGCCTGGCTCATAGAGGTTATCTAATATAATAACTGACATGGTTTCTGACTTATGGCTACGTTGGGATCTCTTTTGATGCATTTTCATCTTCCTAATACGAACTAAAAAGTTCAGTTCTTAATCTGAAAAGGATTATTTTATTCAAAGCTATCTAGTCTTTTTTTCAAAATTTTCTTGATGTCGCTTTACTCATAAACATTGCATATCATTTCTATCTGTGATTGCATTTTCAATTAAATCATTATGTTGTATATGAGTACACATATTTTATTGAACGTTACACAATATTCAAACTGGACGGCTTTGTAAAATTTCGACAAGGGCTAACCTATATTCAAATATTCAAAAGGAGGATGATATGTAACAAGTTTTCTAGGTGGTATTAGTCCATTTTTGCCACTTTAACTAGTTTTCGGGCGAGTTCCTTTAAAAGAAAAATAAGTTGATATCATAATCTCATAAGGGTTCCACATACAAGCAAATCCTAAGGGTTGGGATGAGGGTTGTGACTCCCTAACCCATCTCTGTTCTATGAATGTCATTGGGTGTGTGTTTTTTTTGACATTAGCTTTATTGTAAACCACTTAAACATTTGATATTTTAACGGCTTATTTCGAAGAGATCCCTAAAATAAGACAAGGTTCTGCTCATGATAACAGTGCTGTTCAAGGGGATACTTAAATGTAACGTCGACTAAAGTTGTACTCAATCATGACATGACATCATACAATCGACGTTGAACCGAGCATCTAGTATAGCTGTCTTTGCAATTGAATTACTTAACCCTTTACTGCATGAGCATATTGTGAAAAATGGCTATTTTCATTGAAAAAGCCTCCAGTTACAAGTTCAAACTACTATGAAACTATAAAAAAATGCTTAAATACTGATCAAGCTTGGCACAAATGTTAACTGGACCACGGCCTTTGTAACAGCATGCTCAATCTTTAATTTCCTATAACCATGACAACGGGGGACGTCTCAAAATTGCAAACATCACTATTTTGCGTTGTTTTTCCGTCAAAACTGATTTCAAAGTGCTGCAACTTTTAAATGGATGGAGATAGAGTAAAAGGCTGGTCAGCGTTGGTTACAAGTCAAGTCAATTTGTTTATTTAAGTCTCACTTTTGTACTTACATTAACAAATATAACAAAGTTATAAAAGAAATACGTGTACAAAACCACTCTAAAAGAGTTATGAGAGACTAAGAACATGATCATAAATAAAAAACCCATTTAAAACAACATTAAGATACTAAAATATTGTTAAAAGATGAAATATGTGGTGGCAATAAAAATTATATTACACATATAAAACAAACGCATACTATCTATTATTCGGATTTTGACTATGATACATATGTACAGAGTAAAAATTAGCCATTATATAATAATTTGCGCCTCACACATAATATATCAAAGCAGGCTTTGGCAGAATATTTTACAATATTTTCATTTGATAGTAAATATATGAATTTCGCATTATCACTATACATTAGAAATCTGTCATTACTTTTACATATGTCGATATAAAGGGCCTCTCTTAGTTGCGAATAAAGTGGACATTTAACAAGGACATGTAACTCATCTTCAATGCTATTACTACAATTAAAACATGTTCTATCATTAACTGGTAAAGCTTCATAACGACCAGTCTCGATTTTTAGAGGAGTAACTACACATCTAAATTTGAATAATGCGCTTCTATAATGTATTTTTATTATTTCAGACTGTACATAGTGTTCAGTTTTATATTCTTTCTTAAATAGTTTATATTGTCTTAGTTTGCTGCCTTTTGTTCGTCCGCTTACACCAGTAGTTTAATTTATTTTCGTTGACCAATCATTTTAGAAGTCCAGAAACAGTTTGTCTTGCAATGAGTTCATAAAATTTGATCTCTCAGACTGGCTATAGTATTTGTTTAATATTAAAGATTTATCAAGACATTCTGTGTAATTGTATCTATATCATAGCACCAATTTTTCATTTTGTTTCGTATACTATATGACCATTTAAATACATGATTATTGAGTCTTGTCGATGGCATATTATTTAACCTAAACCAATGTCCGAGTGTAGATCGCCATTGCCTTATCCGAGGGGGGAGCCATCCCATGTCGCCTGTAACTGCGTCGTTCGACACCAAGGAAGAATCTGCACGATTGTGAACTACGTTTATCGCTGAGTATTCTCGGGTTCCCCATATTGCTGCTCCGTAACTGATCACTGGCCACACAATACTGTCGTATAATTTAGTATAAACTGCATATGGCATTCCACCCACGAGTTTGAATTTACTGATAATTAGACCGAGAGCACGAGTAGCTGATTGAGCAACGTATTTTGCTTTTTTGGCGTAATCTAAAGTTTCATTAAGCATCAATCCGAGATATTTATATTGCGCTACACAAATTATAATCTGTTTTCTGGATCGATGGATTACGGAAATGCATGACTTTAGTTTTGTCGTTGTCTGTTCACAATACACCAGTTTGCAAGCTCATCCATAAGCGATTGAAGTTCTATTTCATTTTCAGCAGTGAGCACCAAATCATCGGCGTATAATAGATGACATATATTTTTTCCATCGCTTTTTATTCCTATATTCATAGGATCAAGCTTTACACTCAAGTCATTTATGTACATGAAGGCCGTCGTAGATAGGAGACATCCATGTTTTAGACCAATATCAACGTTGAACCAGTCTGTGGTATAGTTATTGACACGTACGGCACATTTCACGTTTTTATATAATGATTTAATCGCGTTAAGCATATTTCCTCTGATTCCAATATTTACTATTTTGTTCCATAATATTTGTCTATCGATTTTATCATAGACTTTACTGAAATCGACGTAACACAAAAAATTGATTTCTTCATTTTTTTCCTCTGTTAAGTTAGATAATTGATCAATTGTACTCCTTTTTTGACTGAATCCGTTTTGTGAGTCTGATATAACTTCATTTCTTTCACACCATTCAACGAGCCTATTATTCAACACCGAACAATATGCCTTACATACCGCTGAGGTCACTAAAATTCCGCGATAATTGATTGGATTACTTTTGTCTGCTGATCGGTTTATAAGCACGGGAGTGATAAGACCAGTGGTGCACGCGTTTTGTATTTTTCCTGACGCAAAACACGCACAAAACAGCTTGTGTAGGAAATCGATGCAGGGCAAATTTCGTATGGTCTCTTTAGGGACATTGTCGTGTCCAGCACCTTTGTTTTTGTTGAGTGACTTGATAACATTTTCAACTTCTGTTATAGTTATTCCTTCATTAAGGCATTGTCGGTCATTTTTTTTGAATTTGTATTTGTAAATAAATTTTCATTTGGAGAATAGTGAGTAGGCGGATTTTCGCCACTGAATAGGTCTTTAAACGCATTTTTCCATTTGTTTAGGACTTCTTGAGTCGATGTACTGTATGTTCCATCAGTTCGTTCAATTTCCATAGGAATCGTATTTGTTCTTTCTGACGCGATTCCAACCTTGCCAATCGTTTTCCAAAAGTCTTTTAGGCTTTTACTTTTGCTAGATTCTAATATTTTTCCTGCGTTTTATACCAATATTCCCTTTTTCTTTTCTGCACATTTTTATCGAATAATTTTCTTGATTGAACATATTCTTGTTTCAATAATTTTTGTTTATCCTTATTTTTGCATTAAGTGTACATTTTTTCTTTCATGAACATATTATTCCAAAATGTACTTAAGTATTCATTCCACCATGGTTTCTTTATACGACGTTTTTTGTTAGATTTAGCATTTATAGTCACTGTCCTGGGGTTTAAGTGTTTTTTCATATGTTCATTCATTATTTCAACAAACTCTTCGTATGATTTGTCGATGCACTTCTGTTCATTCTGATCTCGTTCAAGAGCGCGAATGGTGTCTAATAATTTCATATGTGTTTCTTGTTCATTCATAAATATGTCCGGTATATTTGATCTATTGTATTTCACAAAGGTTGTTTTTTCTTCAATTTTGCACTGTTCTGCTAAGTGAATTTTTTTTTCAATTTTATTTCCCACGTTAGCACCGAATGGTCAGGTATTTTAAATTTTTTTAACATGTTACCTTAAGAAATACCTTAAGCGATTTTTAGCCTATCACAAGTCCAAAATTGTCTTGGCGATGAGGGGGCTACTGACTCCCTCCAATCAATCTCCTTAAACAGAAGGGACACATCATCTTGATGTATCTTTTTGATAGTGGTCGGCGCCGAAAAAGTAGTCACTTTTTTAACAGCATTTCTTTAACGAAAAACAGTGTTTGTGGCCTACATAAGGCTTTTTTCATCAAAAGGGGGTGAAAATACGTCAAAACGAGTCTATATGAGGTAAAATAGATGAATACAGAATCCCTAAAGAAAGCCCAACACGGCAAAATTGAAAATGTTGCAGGCTCGGTTTGATTGAGCCTGTTCATGGACGGTACTGGAAAGTGCAAGTTACCGTCCACGCCCCCTAGCACCGGCTTAAGCAGAATTCAACATTTTAACGTGAAATAGTAAAAGGTTACATGTAATATAAAGTAATTAGTCTTTGTTTAAGAATACTTCTTGTAAATAGACAATCACATCTTTCATTAGTGGCCGTCGACGTCAGGTATTGCTTAATGAGTTTTAGCTGCAGATCACCATATCTTAAATAAATGTACTTAAATCGTGTATCGGACTTGTTTGTAGGTCGTAATCTATAGAGGAATATTGACAATTCCGGCTCGGCGGCATTCGCCTCAAACTTGATAAATCTCTGGAGTATGTTTATGGTTCTTGCCTCTTAAGAAACAAGTCTGTATGTCAACATGCAGGCAACAAACGTAACAAATTGCAAAGAAAGCCGTGCATTTTATAAAAATCTAACCTTTATTACAAAGAAATGATATACAAACTTACGAATTCAACATTCCGACCGAATTTAAACCAACACCCTTAAATGACCTTTTACAGCCTCCACACGGCACAAACAACGCTAATTTGGCGATAAAATAGAGAAAGTAAGAATTCCTAAAGAAAGTACAACACGGCAAAATTGAAAACCGCGATTTGGACCCAAACATGTTCCTCTTTGACATATTTAATCTTACGGGCTGATGTTTATACAACATGATACTTCAGTGTCAATCATTATGTTATTTAAATGTTTCATTGTTTACTAAATTTATTTGCTAGTACATGTACAACCAAAGCAAGAGACTAGTTTGATTTTGGGAAAATGTTCATCCTAACGGCATTTTTTAGTACAAGCAGGTAGTTGGGCTTACTAACCTACTTCGAGTACGCTGAATTCATTTTTTGCTCTACCACGGCTGTATTTTTAGTCCTTGACCTTTAAAAATCAATTTCGAAATGGCCGCCATTGATTTTTTTAATTTTACTTTAATTCTCCCATGGGCGAGATATTTACAGATTTTTTTGGCATTTTAATTTAAGGCTTTGCTTATTTTAGTCTGCTGAAGTGTGAATGAGAGGAATAGATGCAAAAGCAATATAATTTATTGTGGCAGCCATCTTGGATTTCAAAATGGCTGACAATTTCCTATGTTTTATTCACTGTATTATAATTAAAGTAAACAAGCATAAGTAGGCATTTTACTAGGCATGTTTTCTTTCATTAGAATAGCAGTGATACTAATATATTGCCACATCATCGTTGTTTCTGCCGTGTAGAGGCTGTAAAAAGTCGCCCCGTACATTCAATCAGAGATGTTATATTTCTGATCCTTAAAAATCGTTCAGCACGTCAATTTTGTTGTCCTTCTAATTTAGTTCATTCTATACGGTTATTTTCTTGTTGGGTGGTTCCAGTATTCCTTCATCTTGGAATATGTGGCCTGCTTTTTAAATTTGTCTTTTGACATCTTATCTGTGATATGCAGGCTTCATAACTTCTGATCCCCTATCGAAATGCCATGTTATGTTGTTCCGCCCATTGTTTTCTCGTTTAGAGCACACGCATGTTTTTACTTGGGGACCATATTCCGCTTTTTATGGAATGGCACTTACGTGTCACATTGAAGGTTCCATGATAACCGCCATATGAACACATCTGCGGATGTTTCTAAATTCCAAATTGTACCAGTTCATGTTGAATTATGCTAAAGCCGGTGCTAGGGGGCGTGGACGTTAGTTTGCACTTGACAGTTCCGTCCATGAACAGGCTCATTCAAACCGAGCCTGCAACATTTTCAATGTTGCCGTGTTGGGCTTTCTTTAGGGATTCTTATTTTCTCTATTTTTTCCAAGCGCAGCCTTTGAAAAAACATCCATGAAAACTACAAACTTTATGGTGCAAAAAGGTCATAATTTATACCCTTATACAACGTAAATGAGAGTCATATTTGCGTTCACTTTGTTATTTAGATGTTATTTTTATACTTCAAAGAATACAATGCTTGTTCTTAAAATTACTGCGATGTTTTTTTTTAAAAAAAAGAATTTGTATTGCCCTGAGGTGGACCTGCTCGAATGTCTGTCAGTCTGTCTATCTGTCCGAGTGTCTTCTTGTGTCAGTTAGGGGTATTTGCGATCACAATTTGGCGTTTAGATTAATTCCTTACATCCCCAGCCTATAGGATGAATCATTGGTTATGGGAGGCAAAAGTCTGCTTTTGGAATGAAAAACAAACATGAAGATAGCAGACATTTTTTACAAATCTCTCAGTAAGAGCTTGTCCCTGTCTGTTCGTTTTTAATCCCGTCCATATCTGTCATTTTTAATAAATTGCATTAATGTGTGGCACATTGATACAATATCATAAGAAAGACCCAGGTTTGAAGCTCAACTCCTCAAGTTAGACTTGAAAGTGCTTTAAAAAAAGATGTGCATGTTAGTATTCTGTCGTTAAGGAATAGTAAAGCATAAATATACGGCCTATAACGGATTGGGAAATGATGTACTTTATATTATTACTTAATCTTCAAACAGGGATTACATAAAAATATTTGGTTATTTCTTATGTCAATGTTAATTGCACAAGAACATGTACTGAGACGTGTAGTGCATGAGAGCCAATTCAACAGTCCAAAGATCAGGGTCATGTCTATCAAGAAAGACAATTTTGTAAAAGTCTATTAGTGGGGAACCCAGTCAACAATTTTCCATGCACGATCTTATATTTAAAAAAAGTCTTAGTATTTCCAAAAGTAAATTAGGAATCGCCATCCAGGCTGGCATTCGATTTTTTTTTCATGAAATATACTACTTTCCTGAATAATAGAGTTAATGTTTCTTCTTTTAAGAGAAATATTCCATATGGTGTTTATCCGATAGAAGCCCCTACATATTAGTGCCGAGCTTCGTACATGAGGATAGTATTTCATTTGCTTATATAGGTAACCCGACAAGAACATGGTGGTTGAGGTCCCTGTGTTAGAACTTTTGTCGTCTATTTTGTTATCATGGGATAATAAATTATTTGTTTTGATTGACCTAGAGCGGGCGTTGTACGGGTGAAAATATTTAAATCTTGCTAATTGTATATGCCGCTGTCATGGAACGACAATAACTTTGCGTAAATGTGTAATTTGAAAAGGTCGTGTCATGCACAAGAAGGGTTATGTCTACAGTTAAACTTTTGTATCATAAATCATGATATAAACGAAAGAAGATGATTGTGTCCGATCTATAACTTTCTCATTAATTGATGCCTGTTAATAATTCTACATAAATATATGGTACGTATGAACAATGAGTCCCATTAAAACCAAGCTTATGATGTAAATCAAAGACCAAACTCATACTTTCACTTAGAACAAATTTTTTCCTTAAAGTGTCTAAAAAATCTGGTTAACAATTTTGTCATTCATGGATTTGGGATAATTATAGCCCTCTTTGTAAGACTACATGTAGCGGACAAATGTTCCAAGCGCACACTTGTATTTCAAAAGTCATGATTTGAGAGTGCATTTGTGGTCATTCAGCGTACCCGAATTATGTAAAAACGATTACCTGCTTGTACTCAAAAGTGCCTATAGACTCTTAACGGAGGGTCTTTTCTGAAAATCAAACCCGTCTACAATGCACTTAAGGTATTTGCAACCAGCGAAGTGTTATGTACACATCCGTGTTATTTGTCCCGTGTGGCGGCTGTAAAAAGTCTCCCCGTACATTTAATCAATGATGTTATATTTTCGATCCTTGAAGATCGTTCAGCACGACATTATTGTTGTGCTTGTGGTATTTTGAGTTTCAACTTTTCGGCATTTTCTAGTTGGGTGGTTCCAATATTCCTACTTGAATAATGTTGAATCACCCTTAGGACATGTTGCCTGCTTTTTAAATTTGTCTTTTGACGTCTTATCTGTGATACGCAGGCTTCATAACCTCTGATCCCCTTTCAAAATTCCATTTTATTTAGTTCCGCCCATTGTTTTCTCGTTTAGGGCACACGCTTTTTATTAATTGGGGACCATACACCGCTTTTCATGGAATGGCACGGAAGTGTCACATTGAAGGTTCCATGATAACCGCCGTATGAACACATCTGCGGATGTTTCTAAATTCAAAATTTTACAATTTCACGTTTAAATGTTGAATTCTGCTTAAGCCGGTGCTAGGGGGCGTGGACGGTAACTTGCAGTTTCCAGTACCGTCCATGAACAGGCTCAATCAAACCGAGCCTGCATTATTTTCAATTTTGCCGTGTTGGGCTTCCTTAGGGATTCTGTATTTATCTATTTTAATAAGCAGGCTATTCACCACATAAGAGTAAGACACCCATTCTCAGGGGAATTGTGATATCCAAAGAGAAAAGAAGAAAAAATAAATATTTTTCAATTTCTGGTAATTTATTGTTATTTTGGTTCCTCCAATATGTCTAAATCTCAGCTAAAATTATTTCATGATCATCATATCCATAGATTTTTAGTGAGAGCTTCATATATTTGATATGTGAAGGTATATTTTTTATGCAATGAAATGTTCGAGTATTATTATGTCTGCTGGTATTAAGGTTAAAGGCAATCTTATTATAGTTTATTTTCTTTGAGAAGACACTTTTTCAAACTAGCTACATATGTAACAAAACAAACCTCAATGATTAGGTCTAACATATTTAATTAAAAGGCTATATGACCCAATCTAACATACATTTTGTATCGAACATTTCATTAATACACGCCTTAATGGAATTCCATTATAAATATTTACACCAGCAAAATACAACAAAAAATACAATGTTATTTATTGGAACTTTACGTAAATCATATCCGATTTGGCTATATATATATTAGCTTGTTCATAGAAAACTTAATGCAATGAGCAGTATCAACACATAATTTCCCACTTTTTGATCTTTGTTATTTTAATAATACATCAATAAAAAGATTTTAATGTAAAAACATGTGCATTCATTTCTATAATACTATATAGCGTAACAATTCAACGAAAAGTCGTTATCTGTTAAAACTGTACCAATGTTAAAAATGTCTCGGATATTTCAAATCTTTGTATCGAATATTTCAAACCTCTTTAGTTATTTCTATGTATTGACACATACAAAATAAATGTATCTTTGTATTATGCATTAGACTTTGCATTAATCATATGTCAATTTACAAAATTTCCAAAAGAATTTTGTACAAAATTGCATGCTTCTTTGCATATATAATATGTGTATATTAACGTAACAATCCTGACATAGTAAGGGTGTATGCTTCAAGAAATTGTCATAAACTAAGAGTAATTTAAAGACATCATCGATTTGATTCCTGCATGGGTTCAATTAAATGCATGGGTTAAAATTAAATTCTTCGAAGCGATATAATCAGCGTGGAAACTTATAAGTCCAGAATAACGTTTTGAAATGTTCGACATGTTACTATATCATGTTACTAAATGAAATTAACGCCTCAAAAACACAAACAAACTTAATTCAATAAACTGTTTTGACAGACAAAGCGTTGTTTAAAATACCAACTTCATAAACATGTAAGAATATATGTATTTATCAAACTTCTTTCATGGAAGTCTCGAACATTTCAAAATGAATTTTCTCAATTAAAACAAACACTGTTTGCTATGAAAACAAGATTCAATCATAACTTTGTCACTATCAGAAATTTTGAACATGCGCTTAGACTTTCCAGTGGCTTCTGGCTTTCCAACATTACACAAAACATCTGTTTTCTTAACCCATAAGTTGTCATCCCTGGAGGGTCATTGAAAGAAGCATTTCTTGCGCTCCATAAATGAAATTTCAACGTCCCCATCACTATCATCTTTATCGATTACCCTTCATATATACCATATCTTGTTATACACTGCGGCTACATAATCACCACAAGAGAATGACGGGGAAAGAGAATTACATGCTGATGCAGGGTTTTATGTGACAGGAGATTGAGGATTATTACACAAGGATTGATCTACTGGGTCGTGAGTTACGGGTGACTTGGGTCGATCACATGAAATATTTCCTTCGATGCATCTGTAACCTTCCTAGTAGTGGCCTGTTTCCAGGAACCACATGTGCTAGTGTTTGTAATACATACAGAACAGTAACAACTTGTGTCTCTTACATAAACAGTAGAGTTTCCTATTCCCATCACAGCATGCAGTTTCATGGTTCCCAAAACAGGTTTGAGCTTACCTAAAGTGGGTTTCAAAGAATCCTCCTTTGAACAAATATCTGCATCTGACACATATTTAAATTTGATACTTGAAATACTTGACTGAATTGCCCAGCTATGAAATTCGGTTGCATCTTGAATTACAACTTTTCCAGATTTGACTGCAGTGTCGGCCATTCGTTTGACCGTCCCGCCAAGACCGTCACACGGACCCTTACAACGCCCGGATTCAAAGTAATTTCATGTGGCATTACAATTATATAATGTCACATGATTTGCTACAGTATCAAATATCAATTTATTCCGATACTGACTCGTCGGACTGTCCATCCAGTGATACGAACAACTTGATATTTGGCATTATAGCATCTAAAAATGCCAATACAGCAGTTGAGTTATGTGATAATGTGTCTGACACTTTTACATAACTTTGGTGTGAAATATCCTTATCTTCGCTGGTTCTGTAATACACAACTATTGGATGCAATGTTACACTAGTTTGACACCAATATGCACTTTGGATTTCGTCAAGCGTTTTGCAACAGTTACTATAGTTCTCAGCAAAATCCATATGGATTAAGACATGGTTTCTGCACAAGTTTTGCTTAGTCAACGTATTTGTTCATACTGAGTTCGCATTCTCATAACATGTTCTTGAAAATCAGCCCTTTGAGAATGAATGAGTCTTTATCAATTACAGGTTGAACAATTCTCATAACTTACTTGGTATTTCCTTTTTAGCTTACCTGAGCTTGCTCAGGGTGAGCTTTTAGGATCGGTGAATGTCCGTCGTCCGTTGACGTCCACAATTGCTTGTGAACACTCTAGCGGTCACATTTTTGAACCGATCATCATCAAACTTTGTCAGGATGCTTGCTTAGTCAATTGCCTGGATGAGTTCGAACATGGGTCATCTCCGATGAAAATGTAGGTCACAGGAGCTATAAATAGAAAAACCTTGTGAACACTCTAGTGGTTACATTTTTGAACCAATCATCATCAAACTTGGTCAGAATGCTTGTCTAGTCAATTGCTTAGATGAGTTCGAACATGGGTCATCTCTGATGAAAAACTAGGTCACAGGAGCTAAAAATAAAAAAACCTTGTGAACACTCTAGTGGTCACATTTTTGACCCAATCATCATCAAACTTGGTCAGGATGCTTCTCTAGTTGATCGCTCGGAAGAGTTCGAACAAAGGTCATCTCGGATGAAAAAGTAGGTTACCGGAGGTAAAAATAGAAAAACCTTGTTAACACTCTAGCGGTCATATTTTGCATCAATCATCATCAAACTTGCTCAAGATGCTTGTCTAGGTGATAGCTCGGATGAGTTCGAACATGGGTGATCTCGGATGAAAAACTAGGTCACTGGAGCTAAAATAGAAAAACCTTGTTAACACTCTAGCGGTCACATTTTTGCATCAGTCATCATCAAACTTGGTCAAGATGCTTGTCTAGGTGAAAGCTCAGATGAGTTCGAACATGGGTCATCTCGGATGAAAAACTAGGTCACAGGAGCTAAAATAGAAAAACCATGTTAACACTCTAGAGGTCTCAATTTTGCCTCAATCATCATCAAACTTGGTCAGGATGCTTGTCTAGGTGATAGCTCGGATGAGTTCGAACATCGGTCATCTCGAATGAAAAAATAGGTCACCGGAGCTAAAAATAAAAACCTTGTTAACACTTTAGTGGTCACATTTTTGCATCAATCAACATCAAACTTAATCAAGATGCTTGTCTTGGTGATAGCTCGGATGAGTTCGAACATGGGTCATCTCGGATGAAAACCTAGGTCACAGGAGCTAAAAATAGAAAAACCTTGTTAACACTCTAGTGGCTACTGTTGTGATCCAAATATTCTGTTAATTGGTCTGAAAGTTTGTTTTGATGATTTCTAAGTCAAGTTCGAACATGGGTCATCTTGGATGAAAAACTTGGTCACACAGCCCAAATATGGAAAAACCTTGTTAACATTCTAGTGGTCACATTTTCGACTCAATTATCATCAAACTTGGTCAGGATGCTTGTCTAGGTAATTGTTTGGATGAGTTCGAAATTGCATGTGGAACTAGGTCACCGGAGCTAAAAATAGAAAAATCTTGTTAACACTCTAGTTGCTACTGTTTTGATCCAAGTTTCCTGGACATTGGTCTGAAAGTTTGTTTTGATGATTTCTAGGTCAAGTTTGAATATGTGTCACCTGGGTAAAAAACTAGGTCGCACTGCTCAAATATGGATAATCCTTGTTAACACTGTAGTGGTCACATTTTTGACTCACCTGTCATGAGACTTGGTCAGAATGCTTGTCTAGGTACTTGTTTGGATGAGTTTGATAAGTCAGGTGAGCGATCTAGGGCCATCATGGCCCTCTTGTTCATTTACTTGTACCCTCTTCCACTGTGATAAACTGATTTCATCCTTAATTTGTTGTCTGCAACTCGTCATATCAATATTTTTCTTCAGAAAGGACTCTGGATTAGATGAAACTAGCATGCCTTCATTGCACATTGCTTTAAGTGTAAGTGCCATATTCTGATGTTTTGTGCAGAGACAACTGTTTCTTGAAATTAACTCACAACGTAAAATATGCTGTGGTCTTATTAGGCAAAATGTAGCTAATGAGACATATGTATTAGGATTTTCAGATAGATATTTCGAATGAAGATTTTCTAGGTAATCAGTGAGAACTCGTGTCTGCTTTACTTCTTCTCCGATTTTCTTCTTGTCTGCTTTGCCTGGTTGTGAACGACTGCTGTCATCACGTTCAAGAAAGGCAATAACGTTTTCTTCGTATTTGCGTTTGAAGGTTAGTAGTTTTGACTGACAAAGTTTTGATTTTTCTTTCCCATGCATGTATCGAGACATAGTGTTTCTATTGAGTCCTGTTCTGGAGCATATCTCTTTTGCAATCCTGTATTTTCTTATAATAGCACCAGATATTATTGAGTGAATGTTTTTTACAGTTCCTTTAGAATGACCTTGACTCTTTTGTTTTAACTTTTTTGCCAAAGCACCACTAAGTATTAAATCTTTTCGTACCGCATTTCTTTGTTCAGAGGTAAATTTGGCAGACTGCATAATTGATTCAGCTCTAGCCTTAGGTGTCATGTCTGTCTCTTTAACTATTCTCTCTTCTGTTACATTTGGTGACTTTATTGGGGTTTGTACTTTTATAGTTTCTCCAGCTGCTACTTGCTCAGCTTCATCTGAATACCACATCAATACCCTATCAGGTTCACTTTGAATACACGGTTTTTTGGTTACTTCTTGATTTTTCTTTAATTTGTATTTACTTGGAATTTGACGTTTTGGTCTGTAGTCTAATAATTTTATCAACCTTTGGTTTCTCCTTTGAGCTTGTCCTAATTTTCGTTTTACGGTTGATATTTCAGATTTCAATGATGCTAGTTGCTTTCGCATTCGTGACATTTCATTTGATTTTCTCTTTTGTGACCCACGACGGCGATAAGGAAAAGGTAGAGCTACTTGTAGAAGGTTGCTATTTGAAGGGTCAACACTTTCGTGACCACTTGTCTCTGCTGCAGACTCCTCAATTTGGTTTCGTTCTTGCTCTTCTAATCGCTTATTTGCCTATGAATTTGCAAATTGGTTTTATTTTTAATGTTCCTTTTCTTCATTCGCTATCAGACAATTGTGCGGAAGGTACGTAACATTTTCTTCGTCTCTTTCTTTCTTTCTTTCTTCAAATAGCCTTCTTCATCTTTTTGTTTAAGTCTTCTTCTATAGTCTCGACATATCTCTGCTCTGGACCATTTTTCTGCCTGTAAAAAAATAAAATCATTTACTCTTTTAAAAAAAAGAAACATTTAGGACAGATAAAAGAGCAACGGGACAGACGTACAAACGGACAGACGATCAAAAAAGGAGAAAAATATCAACAAAAAGATATTCTATTTATTAAAGTATTTTGACCTAAATAGTTACTTTATTTACAAGACATTTTAAGCCATTAATATTCAGAAATGTTCACTGCAATTTTGAAATGTTCGATACCGAACATCTAAAACTATTTCATGAGCAAGGAGGATATCCCATGCAACTTTAAAAACATCCTTTGTGTTCTTAAGCTAAGGATATTTAGAAAAAAAAATTTAGATGAAAAAAGCATGGCATTTATTTGATTAAACAAGATAAAACTGCCAACTTCCATACACCGTGCATTTGAGTGATTTCATATGTTTATTAAAAGGGCAAAATTTCCCTCTAGAACAATTTTTCCTGACATGAAAATAACGAGATGTTATCAATTATTTGTCATTTGAAGAACTTCAATGCATATTATTTGATAATAAGTCAAAGGATGTAAAAAGGCACCATTAAATAGAAATGAAAGGTTCGATACCAAATGTAGTGAACATTTCACATATCATTTATTATATTTTACGAATACATGTAGACATTTTTTATTCAAAAGTATCTTTTATATAAACTATTTAACAAATTTATACAAAAATTCATTCATTTAAGTAAAACGGAATTTTTAAAATAAATAATATTAAATTTGACTTGCCACTCTCAAAATGTATCCGTTTCCGTGAATAACAACACCAAGGTCAGTAAAAATAATCTGTTTTCTTTCGAACCTTATTGATTGCAAATGACGCAATTGCTTATGACGTGCTAACTTGATGATGTAATAACTTGTCTCGAACATTTCAGTATCGTACATTTCTTGCACAATGTTCAAAGATCATTCATCTGTTGAATATTCTGATATGAAATATATACGTGTATGGAGAAGACTTGATGATAATGCACTAATTTATGGAAAAGAATGGGTTAGATTTTAATTAAAGATAGGTTTAGAATTCAGAGTATCGAACATTTCTGCTAAACCGCTCTACTTTATATGGGTCTCATTGATAACTCAAATACTGCGATGTCAAGGTTTTTTTGTAGATAATGACAATCATTATTGTTCAAACCCACAATAATTCTTTAAACCAATCTCTCTGGAGTGTTCCTTTGCTAATAAACGGCATGAAAGACAACATTGATTATGCGGTCTCGAAATTATCATGAATTGTAAAATCTTGGCGACTTTGCTTTTTGACTTATGGAATAACGTAAAATATTAAAAGCTGGAATAAAATACAATTAAGAGATTCAAGAGACATGACACTTGATAAAAATATTTTTCTAGATCATTTATGTATGGCACACCACTAGGAGAAACGATGTAAATGAGCGCTTTCTTATAACGACAGTCTCGAACATTACATTTTTAGTCATTTATAAATATTTCTTACATACTTTACATGTAAAACAATGACATTTGGTCTCAATTTCTCTACATGATTTGTATGTTATATTTAGAAGTCATGATCAGTGCGAGTATGACTTATTGTTTAGAACACACTTGCTAAAGTTAAAATAGCAACTATCGTTAGAATGGATAAAGAACGCCAACTTAAGTCGCAATTTTTTGTTTTGGAGATTTTAGCAAGTATAGATTATGATAGCTGTCCAATGAAACACAAACATGTTTAAAATGTTTCTTAAGTTGACCGTGTTTCGCTAGTTGCTTTAATCATTATACTTCAAAGCATTCCTACTAATTTTTTTGCTACACATGTCACTCTTGTAAGTAAAACTAGTATATATTTTAATAGACTGAATTTATTGCTAATTTCTAATAATGTCAATATACACGCCGCTATGATATTGATAAAACTGCCTGAAATTTCAACCGGTCCAATTTGCAAGAACTGATAATAACATTGATTCCAGCACTTTAAAGTGTTGAAAATTGAGTACCGCTCATTGAAGCTAGGAATGTGAGGGGATGTTGCACATTTTCATTATCCTTCATGTACAGGCTCAATCAAGTCGAGTCTGCAATTTTCAAGTAATTTTGTTGCGATTATAGCTTCTGAGAGACACCCCAACTTTTCTGTAAATTGGTCATTAATTTCAACGACACCAAACTATAAGGAACGGAATACAAGATTTTATGGCGCTAGATACCTTTTCCGGTAGATCTCCGTTAATTTCTCTCTTTCTTAAGGAAACTTTGATCTCCTCCTCGTCCAATGCCTAAATTATGCGAATGACTTATCAAGGCAATAATAGTGATCGCAATTAAAAGCCGATGGAAATTTCAAAATGAGGCGGGTTTCATAAACTAAAAAGAAAATTTTCTCATTTCATGTATTAATGTTTTAAACAAAACAAATTTTCAGAAAATTTTAAATGTTTTGGGACTAATGTAACCCACGTTTTTGAAATAAAATAAAAAAATTTCCAAAAAACAATGAAAAGGGGAAAAATATTTTTCCAAATTTTAATGTTTCGAGATAACAAAACGCGAGGGTAGGGGTCAAAAGTTGAAACACGAACTCTTTTCGAGTTTTTCACCCACGTGATTTTGTTTTTTTGACTTTTCATCATTGCCCTTTCGACTTTCGTAATCCTACCATCGACTTTGTACTATCGTTATTTCCTTGTTTCGAATATTCACATTCGTTATTGTTTCACGATGACCCTTACGGGACACCGTACTGTCACATTGAATTGCTCCTAGAATTCGTAATTGCTAAAACCGCCGAATATGCGATTGAATTTTGTCGCCCGACATATGGTTGGTTTCTAAACAAAAATTTCCTATTACATTGCTTGTTGCCAATTGAAAAACAGAGGTAAACCTAAGTAGCTAGATTAAAACTATACTATGTTTGGCACGTAAGTATTATCTTTATATAAGCATTTAGCTCGCAAGGTAGGACCAATAAGGAAAATGTCTGCATTCGAGTCGTCCCTTGCATATCTATATGATTTATGTGAAGAAGTTCAAAAGCATAAACTTGTCAAAAGAAGCCAAAGAACTTGTCAGATTTTTGCATCAATCGAATTTATAAAACTGTCAATATGATAAAGCCTGTGGTAATATACTTATAATTCCAAGTTACCAACGTCCCCAGCCCAAAGTAAGTTTTACATGAAACACACAATAGTATTATTTTGACAGTTTGAGATCCAGTGCAAAATCTTGATAAATGCACAGGAAACAACAAATTCATCATAGAATTATAATGAAATATCTCCAGTGTATGTGTCAACTACAATACATTAGAGGAGTTTGTTTCAAAGACAATAAGTGCATACAGGGAAACTATTAAATATATTCAAGATTGAGTTACAGTGTATTCCCCTTTGCTGTTATCTATTGATATTTTAAGTTTCACTTGAATAGCTAATATTTTCGAAGATTTTCTACGGACAAGGAAAATAACACCATGCCTTGGTAGAGGCCAGAGTGAGTCGCATGACTTATTGTTTTATGGTGAGTATTTATATAATTAAAAAAAATTGATGAGTGAAAAAGTTGTGGATCTGACACAAAATACATTATAACATATCACTTTAAACTTTGACCTTAAAGTGTGAGGTAGGATTATGGGTGCTGTGTATGCGATCCTATTATGATAAACATGTGTGTAATATTATTTCAAAATCCCATCGTAGATTAAAACGTTATGGATTGAGCAGGAAATATACACCCAATCAAACAATGTGGACTGTGACCATTGTCTCGCAAGCTTGTTGTCTTATGTAGTGAGCATTTGTGCCAAGAAATTTGAAATAACTTGATGGACTAAAAAGTTACCCGACACGAATTGTACCCTCTATCAGACAATGTTGACCTCTGATCTCAAAGTGGGACCACTGTGAAGGTCTGGTTATTTGGCATGACAGATCGTCCTAATTTGATGAACATAATTATGTTATATCAAAAAAATCCCTTGATAAATAGCTGAGTTAAAGGGCGAACATACGGAGTCTTTTTATGTATCCCTCTTTTTCTTCGAAAATGCGGGATACAAAAACGTGTACAAATGTGTTAATTCACCAAGGGTTGGACAGATTGTTGTCGTCAATTTATAATACCGACTAAGATCACTTCATATTAATCACTTAATAGCAAGTCATTATTTATGTGATAGATAGTTTGACCCCAGATTACACACATAATGGTGATATTAACACGATAGCGCCAGCAACTTGCAAGATGAATTTTCTTTTTGCGACATTCAACGGTAGCGTTGCTACATTTAACGGTAAAAAAAATGTGCGACATTTAACGTTACCATTGCGACATTTAATGGCAGACGATGTTTTGACATTGAGCGGCAATGGTGCGACATTTAACGGCATGTGCGACATTTAGCGGCGTTGCGACATATAACGGCGCCCCACAATGGTGGAAAATTTAGGTATACAGTTACAAAATAAAGGTATTTCTTAAACTCGTATAAAATATGAGAAAAATAATAATCTGGTTATACTGTAAAAATATAAACCATTCAAAGTAATTCAAATAAACATGACTTTCACTGCGATTAAATTTTAAACTAAAAAGGGCTAATTCATGGCATAAAAAACAAAATAGATGAAACACAAATTTATTGGACATTCTAAAAGCCATTTACAATTTAAAGTAACACATTTCACAGAAAAAGGTTTCAATTCATTTTGTGCATTTTACTAATAAGATTTGTATGATTATGTAGTAGCACAGCATATTGAATATTCATCAGATCATGTGACCTATCAATTAAATAGAACCAGATTACCTGGTACTCTATATGACTTTGTATTCATTTTTGTTTATATTCTGTCACATTTTTGCTAACAAAAATATCGCTTAAGACTTCTTTTATTAAATATTCTTTCATAAAAACATAAATATCACATGCATACATACATTTCAGATCAATACATCATTTTATTGTATACCTATATATTTTCACCTTAAAATACGCACACAAATAGTGCAAATACAATTTGTTCTGTCTGAAGCATAACAAAGCAAAATTTTTTGCGTAAAAAATAACACATATTGCATAGACAACTGTTAAAAACATTGTTTGTCTGATTCCATTTCAAATTCGTTTTTGTACAAGGGTTTTTTTAAAAGTGGTTAATGTGAGAACCAAAGCTTAACCCAAGCAATATGAGCGAGAGATTTTTTGCTTGGCTTGGTAGTTTTTTTGGAACGACAATTTGCTGTTTTCCCTATAACCGTAGATCCAGTCCATATATATTTTGTTACTCTCTGTGAAAATTGATATCTCGCTCGACCTTCGTTCTCGCCAGATACCAAAATTCAAAGGCTCCGAGAACTACATCATGGTGCTCCGTATTAATTCAATACCATCATATTACATTGTAGTTTGTGTTAATGGCATTCTTACTTGTAATATTTTACCACGTTGTCATAAATTTTTGAATCTTCCATGTATAATCTTTTTTGACGAAAGGTGAAAAAAAAAACCCACAAAAAACAGCTAAATAGTTTTAGCGCAAAAGGATTTAAAGTTAAACATCTTGCACATATTTATGGGACGCATGCGCATATATAATACTGGACATCTCTTTTATTAAATCGTTATGAATTTATATGGGTTTATGTTTGTAGTTAATAATACATATCATATGAATATTTTTATTGGACCATTTCTTATCGGTACTCGACCTCGTTTGCATAATTGTAATTTCTTCTTCAATAGTAGCTCTGTGTATAAGATATAATACAAAATTTCGAGAAAATGTCTGTTTTCTTTTACAAATAAAAAAATGATTTCATTAGATACATAGTAGAGAAAGAAATTTATTTCATCTCACTTCAATCTGTTATGCAAAATAACAAATCTTGTGTGTTTATTCCTTAGCTTTTTGAACATAATGACATTCCCATAATGACTTTCAGACTGCTTGTCATAGAAATTCATAAGACTTTGAAAAGTCTTTTGATTAAATGGTAGACTTTAGCATACACATTCTTTTTCTAACAAATCGATTCCTATTAGAAACGGCTTGTTAAAAATACATTAAATTTCAACGGCGAAACAATAAAAATTCAAACAACAAATGACAAAACTAAGGCAATACAGTTCAATAGACTGGGAATAGTCACACGATTTTAAAAACGTTGGTTTGTGCCAGGCGAGCTCCCGCCTTGATCTTGATTTAAGTAGGGGAGTGCTATGTGCTAGACTTCACTATTTAAACAACGTGTTTTTATGTAACGCTTCTAAATATTTTTTCATCAATATATATATGTATATATATATCAGTAAGCAACAAGAAATTTTAAGAAAATTAAGCAGTTATACTTACAAATAACAATAACAAAGAATCTAACGATGTTTGAAACATTAAAAAAACAACCGCTTTTTTCAGTCAGTACATTATGAAATCGAAGTTCAATAGAGAAGGGCGCCATTCAATGAACGCACCCAATCCGCTCCCCAAACAAAAAGCAACACAGGACCACTCGAAAGGTGCCGGGCAGGCCATCTTTTCATTTTCAGTAAGACAATAAACTGTAACAAGTTTCAAATAAAAGAACACTTGTATTTTATAATGTTTAATAAAGATAAAAAAAAGCGTGTTAGAGGGAATCTAGAAGCTGTGTTGAATGTAAAACATTTGTTATTGAAACAGCAAAACGGTAATCAAAGCTGTATGATATATTTCCTACAAAATATCAAATCACTCAACTTCACTTATAGCCAAAATGACCCAGAAGCACGCCATTATTTAGTTGATAATCAGGTAATACCGTTTAAAAAGAACTATAACATATACACATGTAATGACTAAACATAAACAAATAAGCTTTTCGCATTGATCACTGAATCACTAAAAAGCTTATAACGATTCGAAATCTAGTAGCAATTTAAAACTTATATGTAACAAGCAAGTTGGCTGAGCTTGATAACCTATGATCCGCTTTCAAAATTCAAAAAGATATACTATGCTCAAAATTTAATATTTGAAAATATTGATAATTGCTAAAAATCTTTTTGAATATATAAAATTAACATGTTTTGACTTTACAAAAAGTACATAAGTTATGCTTTAAATCCTACACACTATTACATGTAAGTAGACACACTATAAATATTTATAGTGTCATTAAAAAAACTAGCAGTTTTACTTGCTTAACTTGACCCATAATAAAGAACGGAGATTCCTCTATTACAAAGTTTGTACGTCTTCTTATCTAAATAAGACATATTCATTAAGAATCTTATAGATTTCAATAAATTTCGCATTTTTTTTTAGATGAACGCAGTATAGCTTTAACATTTTGAATAATTATGTTATTTGAAACTGAAATTTCCAATTAAAAACCAAGCTTTATTTGGGAGGATAAACAAATACTTCACATAAACACAGATTCTCCCAATTTTTATCGATTCTCAAGAATCTACCAAATATTGTGTTTTCACAAGTTATTGTTAAGATGAAAGGTTGTGTGTATGAATCCGGTCCATAATAAGAGCCACATAGTGTTCCTTTACCATTATCTACATCATCACGATTGTTGCACACGGTCACTGTGTATGTAGCGTGGTTGTAACCTGAAATAAACTAGAACTGTCACTGAAAGTGATTCATACCCCGCACCCGGCACCTTAACTACTTAAGAAAATAGTGTCTGAAGCCAAATTTGAACTCGACCTATATTTTATTTTGTTATATCTTAGAACCATCACTGATTGCATTTTATTACCTTGCTAAAATATTCACCATCAATCATTGTAAAAGCAGTAAAAATTGAATAACACCTTAAAGTTCAAGGTCATTTAAAAGTCAAGGTGAAAGTCAGATTAATCGTCATTAAGGTTTTGTTCTAAATGATGTTTTGTCTAAATATGAAAATAATTCATTAAAAAATAACCCATTTCTAGCCAGTTTAAGCAAACAATTATCAAAATGAAATTTTTTGACAAGATCAAGGAATTTAAATCATATTTGCACCGTACGTTAAACGAATACATTTTACGTCCTTACAAAGGGCAAACATGAATTTTATAATAGTGTTGTAAAGTTGAATTGCATTTACAATTACATACATAGAAAAGCACAATATTTTGTACGGAAACGTATAGCGACCACCCCTATATGTTAGTTAAAACAGAATTTTTGACAATTTATTTAATACATATTATATACCTAACTACTTTTTACAAACTGACTTGATCTGGAATATTTATTTAGTAATATCTACAGCCCCTGCATGTTTGTAAAAACAGAATTTAAGATTTATTCAACACACTATATATATTTGACCAATATTTACATTGTTATTTGATCTTGAATATATGTCATTTACTCAATCTGCTGTTAATATTGCTGGATTCAAATTTATGTGACATTTTTCTGTTCATTTATATGTAATAATTATATATATTGATGTTTTTTTTTTATTCGCAAACCTCTATAATTATAAAATATAATATAACATATTTTACAATTTATATTTGATAATGAGGACAGAAAATTCTCGCACAATAGAAAGCTTTTTTAAAAATTATATATTAATTATTTGAATGAGGCTTTTTGTATTCCAAAGATAAAGGAAAGTTTAAATAATTGTGCTTCAGATAGTGTTACAAGATAAAGATTATATTAAAAAGACAAACTCCGTTAGTTGTTAATAAGCATAAAATAAGCTAGAGAAGACGTACATGATGTAAATTAGTTATCACAGAAACCATATCATTTTTGTAAGATATATAATTTATAGAGCTTAAAACGATAACTTCAGACAAATTTACCATTTTAAATATACGAACAGAGGATGTTGCATGATAAATATTACATAAAAAGGCATATTCGACCAGTTGATGTTATTAAAGGAACATAGATCCCAAAACTTTAGCGATATTTCGTCTTATATGATGTGTGACACGAGAAAGGTCAAGACATTTGTATTTGAAAAAGGAAGCAATTATATCAAGTTATATTGTAAATCATTCATAATACGTATTTTTTGTAATCTATCGTACGTTTTTATCTTATAATTCAAAATAAACTACTTTAAACTTTTTGACAAAATGAAAAAATAAAACACTGACATCTTTTTAAATATGTAATTCTTTCTTCAAATCATATTTGCATATATAATAAAATAAAATAAAACATTAAAAACCCTTATATCTTATTAAAAATAAAAATTAATGAATGGTGTATATTAAAAGAAATGGCTCTTTAAATCAGTATTATGCGAATATATATACATAATTTCCATTAAACAAATAGTTTTTGTCTTACATATATACAACTGGTAATACGTTAAGCACATCCCGAATTTTAAAATTGGTTGTGATTGAAAGCACTGTCATGAGATGACGATTTAATTGGGATTAGAAAAACAGTAAGTAATATGATAAGTAGTGCAACCAATTTAGTAATCATCAATCAGTAAATGTATGACTTTAATTAATTCTTAACCAAATTATTAAAGCATAAGCAAATGTGTTTTTTTTTACCAAAAATGTAAGTGTATATAAGTTTGGTGTTTGACGTGTACGAAACATTTACTGGTGGACACTTTTGGTAAATGTTAACGATGACGTAACCTGAAATGACATTATGTAGCCAAATATTTAATAATGTGTATAACCGCCACGTGCCCGGATAATAGCATAAACCCTTATTCTCAAACCCGGCATTTTGCCTCAATTTTGACATGACAACAAATGATTTCTTTTCATTTGGGCAATGGTACGAAACACCTATCGTCAACCTGCAATTACTGGAATAATCTCTGCACCAAAAATGACAAAATATACCTCAAAATCGCGTGAGACGCCTTACTAGTAGTAAGAGAAAAGGGCCGAGGCTATCATCCGAGCACCTGGCGGTTACACACGTTATTAAAAATTTGTCTACATAATGTCATTTTAGGTTACGTAATCCTCAACATTAACCAAAAATTTCCACCGGTAAATGTTTTGTAAACGTTTCAACATCATACTTATAAACACTTACATTTTGGTAAAAAATAAATTTACTGGTTTATGATTAATAAAATGGTCATTTCATGACAGTACTTTCAATCACAACTAATTTTAAATTTCCGGGGTGTGTTTTACTTATATCCAGTTGTAAACTTATCCACTTAAATAACGATCTTACCGGTAGTTTCGTTCCTTAGGTAAATTTTGACTGTCTTGACCGGTCCAGGTGTACCGAAGGCTACTGCCCAGTATGAATCGCTGATATCTACGTGAGCGCAGAAGTTTTCATGTGCATTACCGTTTGTATCTCCATCAATGGCTTTGTCAGCTGTTAAAGGGACTCCTCGCCAGACACGTGTTGTCGACTGCCATGCTTCTGCGTTTTTCAAAAAGTCTACAGCTGCAAAAAGGCAAAAGCATAGATTTAAATACACGAGTATAATGTTAGACAGACATTTCTTTTATAGGAAATAGGTTTGAGATAAATCATTGTATACATCAGTACCGTCCATTAACTATATACATTATATAATTACTGCACTTTTAAAAAGTAAAATTTAATAGTCTAAAAACAATTTCTCTCAAATATTTTATTTCATTGTTTTCAATCCAGAGTAATATATTTTTTTGATGAAAATAAATCAAATTGATGTTATTCAAGCGTTTTTCTTAAAAGGCAATACCTTCAAAACATTCAATGTTTACCTGTCCCCAGGACAAATACAGAACCTTATACGTGTCTATCTTATAATAAGGCGGGAATAAAGAACTCTAACATTTAAAGATTAAAAGATGACTTCAATTTTTATGCCTCAACCATTAAAGCCAACTATCAGCCACAGCAACAATGTAACATTTTTATAAGATTTATCAACAATAAAATACAATTGGTTCAATAATCATATTGTCGATTCTCGAAAAAAAAGCTGAAACATATAAGGCCTTTATTTAAACATGAATATTGAATGTATAGTGAATAAAATGTTCCAGAACAGAATATTATTCTGTTACTTTAAGTAGGGTTTCATCCGTTTAGCAATGACTTCTTACATGCAAAATTCGCTTTTAAGGTAATTTATATATTTTTCATACAAACATTTTGAAAGCATTATGTTTTTAAATCCAAACAAATGATTTCATCCCTAGCACTTTAATTCACAAATGTTTTAAGGAAATGCTCTAATTGTCTGTTTCTACGTTCGCAATGGTCTGAGTTCAATGTAATATAATGACGACAATGAGTGGAAGTTCCGATTAATATTATTCCATATAGTATACATTATGCTAAATTGGTAATTATTTTTACCGTTTTACTGATTTTACCAAATCGACATATATTGAATACATAGTGATAAAATTGTTTCTAATCATTTATAAGATACCTGAAAAGGAACATTTCATATCTTAATCATCTATGTTTAGCTTCAGTCTTACCGTACGTCCTTCGAAAATAGATCATCCAGTCGGCCTTTGAAATACCCGTCTTTGTGTCATCGTTCGGATAGTAGTCGGTGAGAACACACGTCTTGTTTCCTTTGTGAAAGTTCGCAGATAAACAACCATACGTTTTATCACATTTAAAAACACATTCACTGACAGAGATTTGATAAAACGTAAATATTTCGTTGCCATTGATCTCATTTTTTGAATATATTTCGTACATGAAAGATTCGTTATTTCCTTTTATAACTTGCATTAAACTTGAAAAAAATGTTAACAAAACAAAAACAATCATAGCCATGCCTTTAAATGAAATGTTTGCTAGTGATGAAATATTTTATTTGCAGAAAACAATATATGTAAAATTCCCGCAAATGTTTAGTTATTTCATTTTCACGAAACAATTATTATACTTAAAACGAGTAAAATATTGCTATCTACGTAAAGCGAACGCTTCTTGTACCAAACCCGTCGATACCGATAATGTTTTACTTACATTATTCATATTACTTCTATAACTTATTTATGCAATATCTAAGGTAGATACATCATTAGAGTTTTGATCTAGGAGTAAAGTAAAGGGTGTGCAAAATAATCATTATTGTATAAAAACTATCGAATCGAATATAATTGTACCGAAATATATTTGCAAAATTTCCTGAAAATATCATTGCGGCTTTAGAAATTTAGGCATTTGCATAAATCAAAGTAACGGTAACTGCTGCGTGTTAATAACGTCTATGACGTACGTCTTCTTTTCTCAACTGCATCCATTATGGTCCCGCTGAAAGGATGTTGACATACACTAGGATATAGCCTTTGTTAAATATTAATCAATAGCTCTGATCTGGATCCTTGTATAATGCTCGGATAGTGGGACGTCGATTTTTCTGAAAAGCGTCAGAAAAAATTGAAACGTTCTTTCCCGCTTTCAAGCTAGTCTTTTGGCTCTCTCTTGACAATCTAACAACCTATCCCTTTTCTTGAAGCGCTGACATGTCATTTTGCAATTTGGTAATCATCGTATGTATCATTTATCATCTGTATATTCTCTAACGCAGGTTTTGACTTCATTTAATTATAACAACAGATGATAAGAAGACGATAAGTTGTGACAAATTTCTCTTATTTGGAGCATTATTTTGATATTTATTATCGATGACTTTATACATCACAACAGAAGGTGTCAAGTACCGTGTGGCAGCTGTAAAAAGTTACCCTGCACTTAACTTCATTGTTGTTATATTTTTCTGTTAATTTTAAGCAAATGGCTGTATACTTTAACGTAAAACTTTAAAAAGCTCAGCCTTCTTTCACCTTTCTATTTCTAATAAGCATAATTAAGTAGTGTCCCTTATATAGTATGGTTTTCATTTTAAAACATTCTTCTCTTGATTTCTTTTATTTATTTTGAATAAGAATAAAGACGATACTTTTATTATGTTGATGAGATGAAATTAATTTTGCGTGTATAAATTATTCGAAGATTGGACGCTGGAACTGCAAACAAAGACTTTTATTGAAAAGTTTCAAATATAACAATTACATTTTGATGTTTTATTATACAAATGTTAGTAACATATTACATTGCGCATGCTAGTAAAATGGCGGACATAAAATTTTGAATCTTGTGAATTTTTCCAAGGAAATAGTTGATAAAGTTCATTTTTCAATAATAAATAGATAAAGATTGAATGAATTACTTACTACGGTTACATTATTATTAACTTGATAGTTCAGTTTACTAAATCTGATGACCAATAAGCGCAAAGAGGACAATACATCGCCGCCGAGTGGGAGCAAAAGACCAAAAAAGAAAATGGCGTCAAGTTATAACGATAATAATATTTTATCTCAAAATAGTCAATTTTCTGCGTTACCGCCTATAACACCAATGACTCAAATGACTCCTATGTACTCAACACCTAAACACTACCAACACACATCGCCTGTATTTCTTATTTTTTAACCGGCTCAACAATCTTTATCACAACAGGCAATGAAAGCCCAGTTTTCTCTTGCTTCATTATTTGATATTGTATCGCTGATCGGAAAAAATTAAGTTGTTTGATTCCATGATTGCTTCTATTATGAACTATGGGTGTGAAATATGGGAGTTTCATGAGGCCACGGATATAGACCGGCTGCATATGAAATTCATGAAACAAATCTTGCAAGTAAGACGACAATAAACACCCAATGCTACAACATACGGAGAATTAGGTAGATTCCCTATGATTATTATACATGTACGTAAGATAAGAATTATCCGATACTGCTATAAATATTACGAATAATCCAGATTCAATTATGTACAAATTATTTAATATGCGTTATAGAAATGGCAGTCATATATGTGTGTGGTCGAAAAATGTTAAAAAAATATTAGATGATACTGGATTTACATGGCAATGGAATAATGTTTCTTTGTCCAATGTGCAAATTTAAAATGTAATAAAATGCATATATGACCAATATTTACAACAATGGTTTTCTGATTTAGAACTCAACATAAACTTAAAACGTATTGTTTACTGAACAGATTTTGAACAAGAAAAATATATTTCTTGTGTTAAGAATGAAAATCATAGAATAAGTTTGACAAGATTTAGATTCTCTGCACATAATTTACTTAAAGAAGAAGGAAGACATAGAAATATAGAAAGAAAACTTAGAATTTGTACCAAATGTAATATGAATGTCATTGAAAATGAATATCACTTCCTCTTAGTTTGTCCGTTTTATAAAGAATTACGAATAAAAGGTTTGCAAAAGTATTATTGTCGTTCAAGTTTAAAAATCTTCTTAACAGTTCTCAAAGCAGTACTATTATTAAGCTAGCTAAATATATATACCAATCATTTTCTTTAAAAGGATGATTATAAATAATTTATGTATTGTGTAACCTTTGTTATAATGTCACAAACAATTTATATGTTTTTATGTTTAAAGTATGTAATTGTTATTATCATGCTTTTCTCATGTTCAAAATATGTATTGTTTTGTCTTGTGCCGCCAGAATACTATATGTACTGGCGATAAACATTGTATATATGTTAAAGCCAAATAAACATTGAATTGAATTGAATTGAAAATTGTACCTAAAATTGATTTTGAATTTCTTTTCAACACTCCTCTTTAAAAACATTAATACATGTTTGAATTATTAATAATTTCAAATGGCAAACACTTGTTTGTTGATATTTATTGCCAATCATAATAATTATCAATACAATTATGGAAGTTCTTTGATTAACTGGTCTGTAGCAAATATGTTGTTTGAATATGATTGAAAATTCTCATTAATTGTCAATGAAAAATTATGAGAAACAGGGGTGATGAAACATTATATTTACGCCAGTGTTATGTCCCCCTGGTTGCGTAGATAAAACTCATGCATTAGGTTAATGTACTGGAGCATTATATTGACATTAGGCCGGAGTTAGAAGTTAAGTAAGGTGGCTGATTTACGCCATGTCGTATTTTCGCTTTGTTGCCTCGAAAATGCGAAAAAGCGAAACACGAAGAGACGACAAAGTCCAACTTTTGTAAGTTTTGTGTAGATATTTGTAAGTTATGAGTGCACGTTGAACATATCTTATATAGAATTTAGAATCATTGAATATTTTCAAAAACTGCAAGGCCAGGGTGACAATATTTAACAATTTTCTCCCCGATGTGAAATATGTTCAATATTTCGTCACCTTAGTACAGTAACGGTTTAACTATTATTAAAATATGTAAGGAGTAAACCCGTCACTGCATTAAGGAGACTATTTACTAATAAAAATGTCCGACCTTTTGACGTCATACTCACCTGCATTTGCAATAATAGTAACCAGGCATTGTAAAATGATGCTATGAAAATATTTGTGAAAGTCCCGTGACGTCTTGAATTTCTTAACCCGTTTTGCTTTCCACTGTTCTATTTTATTCGATGTAAACGGAACGGAGACAGGTTTTTATATTCACTCCCCTCCCTTCCAAACAGTTTGATAAAATGTAAGCTTTAAATATTTGTTTTATTCATAAATATTTCACATGCATCACAAATTGAAAGTGATTAACTGTACAAATTAAAAAGGCTGCTAAAAACGTTTTGATTTGAAAGCAACAAATAATATTTAATTGCATGGCAAAAGTTTGATATAAAATATTCACATACACTCTCGTCGCTTCCAGACTTGTATGGTCATAATTATATATTCATAACATTTTGCCAGTCGTGGTATCGGTTGTTGATGTCTAGGGAATAATGTCTTTAGTAACTTAGAAATATGATAGCAAAATGCAATTACGAAACTCGGCTGATGTTGCTGTCCATTAAATATAATTATAATGAATATTTCACTGATTGCATTATTAAACAATCACGTTGTGATTATAACCACTGAAACATGTCTTATAAAACAAGTGACACATTAAAGGTAACACCACAAGAAACATTAACGTTTTGCAAATGTTTGTTTATAACACACGCACATTCACGCACGCACGCATGCACGTAAACAATCCCAAATAACCTTGAAAAAGGCCTTCTTGTTAAAATGTTTTTTTTTAATTATAAACCAATTATTACTCTAAATCTATAGTCGAGTCGTATTTGTGTTGTTTATCATTTAAAGTATGCCTCCTGTAGCTTACCGAGTCAATTTGAAGCATATTTATCGAGATGAAAACAGTAATTTTGGTAATATATTTTGAGATGTAATGTTCTGCTTTAGGTTCATGTCGATATGAAGACACAGGTGGGGTATTGAAGAACTTAAATTTGGTATCTGCAAATTTGTTACACAAGAGAAAATCATTCATTACGAATGTAAACAATCACGAACACAAAAAATTATCAAAAAAGTATAATAAAATTTTTATCCAGCAGTAAATTCAATTCAAGCATTTCGAAAGACTTTTGAAATAAGATGGTATAATCGATTAAAGTATCTAAGACACAAAACTCTAGTAACCGCGACAGCTAATCAAGGACCAGAAAAGTTAAATATAATAAAATTTATGTCTCTTGTGAAACATCTATTTAAGTGAAGAGTAATCTTTGTTTGATACGACATAAACATCTGATGACTTTTTCTTTCAATATGTTAAACATATGACAAAGTATTTAAATTGTAAACAAAATAGATTCATCTCTTAAAATACATTCATTGTTATTAAAATTAGATTTGAAGACCACATAATATTAAACACTGTACATTCATGGTGATCATTTTGTGTTGAAAATAAAGAGCGAAAAACGACAAGGGTTGGTGTCTCAATGAACACCTCTTGAAAATTCATTTATGCTTAATAATGCAAAAGACTCATCCGACAGTTTAACTTTAAAAACAATTAAGAAATCACTTGGCGATATCACCACAAAATATATTATTTGACACTACTAGCACAAGATTTACTCTACATTTAAGTTTAAAATTAGCCCAAACAAGGTCATGCTTACTTTTCTAAACAAATTAAGCTTGTCAATAACTTCAATCTACCAAATAAATAAAATGCATATTGCTTATACACAGTGTCAAGGGTTTACGCATGATTTTTCCGCGTGCCGCCGATAATTTATCAACTTGCGCGCAGTACCGTATCAGTACCATATCATTCTTACGCAATCTTCTGAAAAGTGCAAGAGGTAAGTTCTGAAATACGAAAATTTTTTACTAAAATATTTTTTTTTAGAGAGTTTGCTTACCTCACAGAATTTTTGAATTTTTCATCTATGTGTTCAAAACTGTGTCTATTATAACCTGAAACCCAATGAAAAACCCTTTTATTTCCTATTAAAAACTTTGTGGGTTTTTGATGTGATTTAAATTTTCCTCCTTTTTTCCCAAAAGGTTTGAGTGTCGGAAGGAAATATTTAATATCAAATTTATCCAAAAAGCAAATTTCCACGAAACTATCACATAAACCCAATTTTTAAAAACATAAAAGCAAAATTTAAATTTTAAAATTAAAAAGGAAAAAATTTGTTAAAATTGGTACCCCCCCCATTTATGCAGAACCATGGAACAGCTTCTTTTTTCGCGATAATCTGGGAACATTTACTTTAAAAGGGGTTTAACCCAGTTTTTTTGTAAATTTTTAAATTTTTTTTTTTAGGATTTTGGGCAAGGGAAAAAAAATTTTGGTTACCGGGTTTGGGGAAGCATGGCAGTGGATTACCTGGGCCTGGAAGCGCAATCTGCACCTTCATAGTTTTTGAAAGATAATTTTCCTTTAAAAAATTATATGCTTTCGTAGCAGTTATTATGTCTACTGTGAAGTTAAACTTTTTTTTGGATTCGGGAAAGTGCATAGTATTTGCTGATATCAGTAAAATTGAAACCTGTATCTCTCAAAATTTGCTAAATACAACGCACAAGCAAGCGCAAAGCTCAATATTTCTAAAACAGTGTCTCTTTTGTACATTTGATTTTTTGTCACTTAACTAATTGACTTGGCACGCAAAATTTACGCATGTTACTGAATTTAAGAAAGGCAGCAACTATGTGCTTGAGTTATCCTCCCTGTATTGATTCTAATGCCGGCATGCTCGTATTTGTTTACACATTGTTGATACTTGTAGTTCCAGTTATTGATAGACTATAATAAAACTTATAGATAACTTTACACACGACAATGTTAGTTTCTTGCTCAAGGAAACATGGGAAGACCGCTGGCGGGGTTCGAGCTCACGTCTTGATAATCGATGCCAGAATTGCAAGTCCGACGCTTCTGTCTAGAAGTCACAGGTTCGAAAATTCCTAACTCTTCCAATGTATTTACTCCAAATCTCCAGTTTTATTCAATATTTTTTATTTTATAAACATTTCATTTACATGATAATTGACAAATAATAAATTGTACGAATTGAGTAGGTAGCTTGAAAGTTTTTTTTTTTCAGAAACTCTCCGTACTATCTCAAAGAGTATGTATGAAATTGTAACATTTATATATGCATATTTGTGAAATATACATAACATTTTCAATATTAACTTGCTTCTTTACATTACAAGAGAGTTAGAAATTTGCGCTATGGTTGTTGTAATAGAATTGATCTTAAGTATAATGTAAATACTCAAATTCTTTCGAATTTGACCGTGGTCCCGAACACACAAAAGAACCAGGTTTGCTTAAAGAACTTAAGCATCTTTAGTATTTATGCATTTTCATCCGGTTTGTAGATGATTACTATACATCTACAGTCTTCGCCGTCCAGACGGGCAACAATAAATAAATACAAATAAGATTGTTCAGCATTAGGTAAGTCATCATGATGCGGTGCAAGTCTAGCACAAATGCATACGGTGCTACAATTTTCGGTGCGGACCTATAATACTGTGCGAATAACTCGGTCAGTTATCATGCTTTTATGATTTTGTTAAGGAATTAAACAGCTTAAATGTGTGTACAATAGTCTGTGTATACATATATTCATAATGATCATTTTCCCTAAGCCAGCTCTCGCTGTTTTCATAAAAACAAAGAAATCGTACAAATCTTTGATAAAAACTAGGTAAAACTATAACCCTCAATGATCACAATATTTCGTAGACACATTTTTATTAATATGATTATTTCAAAGGTGTGACTTTCAGGTTGTTTTCCATCATGCATGTTGTGCTTAAGTGTTTGTTTGATGCGTAAACCCTTGACACCGTGTAATATATTTTTATAATCTTTTTGTTGATCTCAAAACAAAATAGTTACTTACATGTTTACCAAGTAATCTATGAGAAACTTACTAATACAATATCATATTATAGAATCAAAATGACATAGAGATAGTACATATTCTGCTGGACATTCATAAAAATAAATCACTATCATCATAGTGAACACTGGCCACATATAGCTAAATTTTTTACATTCTATAAATCATTTTTATATACATGTATAAAGGCAGTCTCTATCACCCTAATTTTTTATAGCCTTTAATATTCATATATCAATGAGAACCACAATTTAATTTAGGCTATTTCGGCAACTTCTAAAAGAGTTCACTTTTTATGTGATAACTTTCATAGTTGTACCCTAGTAATCTCTAGTTAGTTTTATATATAATGGCAGTCTCGAGCACAATAACTTTTCTATAGCCTTTAATATTCATATATCAATGATACATGTAATTGTGTACGATAACAGTTAACTTCAGGCTATTTTGGCAATTTCTAAATGAGTTCACTTTTTATGTGATTTCTTTCATAGTTGTACCCAAAACATTCAATAAACACCTTGAAATAACATTGGGCCAGGTCTTTATATGATTTTCTAATTATTTCATTTCTAAAAACAGGACGATACATGGAAACTTACTTATTGTCCCTGTGATCAAAACAAAAAATTCTTCAACAAGTAACTCACTAGCGGAAGAAGTAGACTGCTGCTTCTTTAATACTTCTAGTGCAATTTCAATAGGACTTTACATGATTGATCGGAGCCTCAAGTACATGAATCTCTTGCTACACATCAGCTGCAACATGCAATTGGCTATCTTCAAGCGACACACGTGATCACCGATAACTCTTGTGTTTTAAGGTATGTACGACTGATCACTAGGCTAGCTTAATGGGAAAGTTTAAATATGAGTGAGTATTTCATATGTAATAACTGAACTAAAAATCATCAAAATATATTTTATATTGAATATCAAAATTCCCAGAGTAAAGTAGAAATTTACAAAAGTAGTAATTAGACTACATGCAAGATATATTTTATATCCGACCTTTCTTTATTATTTTGACACATAAAACCCAATCCTTTCTAACTTGCACAATTTTCTATTTTGAGCAGACGACGCATGCTAGTTCTCTATCTTGAAACATATGGAGGACATGGTAATGATCCACATTGTGCCTTCACAAGGTAAAAGAATGTGTTGATTATTACTGGCTGCACCGTTTGGTAAAAATTCTGGCAGACTATCCATGCAAATATGATTATATGAACCTAGCCTATATCATCCATTCCTGCCATAAAATATCCAGTGTATTCCATATGCCAGGCGGGAAAGCAAGTTGTTCTTGCAGGAACCATTAGAACAGTCGACCTCAATGATTTTACAAACAGCACAAGGCGTGTCTTGTTCGTTAACAGGATATGCAAATATGCCACTAGGTTCATTTATATCAATCTCTGGGGACCTTTTGTGTGCAAAAAAGGTCCATGGATAAATGTTATAACCAATTTAAAGCTAAATATTTGAAGTTTACAAAAAAATTTGGGTAGACATGTCAAATCATGGTACGTTTTAAAGAAATCCAAGATGGCCGCCAAGATGGCCGCCCAAATTATTTAAAAATGGCTAATACTCAATTTATATGATATATAATTAGTTCTTTTTTGTATTTATTTTGGTACAGGTGATGTTAAAACTTCACATCCTATTGGAACAATATGAAAAAGGGGTCCGTTTCCTTTTTCTTATATATATATACTCTTGTTTTCATAGAGAAACTTTGCTAAAAAGCATGAAAAAGTATCAAAAATCGACATGGGGCTTGGCATTTTTTTCCTATCAGTCGAAGCATAGTGGTGAAAACTAATATTTTTACCATATTATACAAAGACCTGATCAACAACTTACTAAATGTACCCTTATTTTTTATTTTTATTGTGTAAGAATGTGGATTCTGACATTCCTAAAGTGGGTGGGGTACACGAAAATTGAGTCCCAATTTCTAGTGAACTTATATATTATGATTATTAAGACTAAAAATAACCAACAAGATTACATTTTAAAAATGTTCTTAAGTCTTTAATTTTTTAAAAGGTAGATTTTCATTCTATCAATAATATTAATTGGTTCTGTTGCCATGGCAACAAAGTGGTAAAATGAGAGAAACCCGGAAACTTATTGAGGCTTTCAGTTTTATCATTTTCAAGCATGTTGTAGAAGTTAGTGTCATGATTATGCATTACAGAATTGGATACATTTGAAACATAAAAAAAAATTCACTACATTTACTTTCTATGAAAAAACACAAATTTGAAATAAAACATCGGTAACATTTATTGATCCGTTACTGTAACAATAAAAACGCTTAAGGTTTTAGAGGCAAAAGATAATAATGAAATCTACTCAGAGTTACATTGAAAAATAAAATTTATGCTTGATGTTTGGCCCGATTTGAGAAAAAACTTTTCAAAACATTCTTCATTTATTGGTCATTAAATAATAATAATAAATAACAAATAAAGCAAAAAAAATCCCACAAATCAAATTTGATAAGAAGGAATAGACAATACGTCAATATGTTTTGATGAAGAACGTCTTCAAGATAATGTGCCATAGATGCATTCTGGTAAAACCTAAATGATTGTGTTTTCATCTCAATGGCAATACAAGCCCAGCTGAAATATTGTAACAGTTTAGAGAAACATGGATAAAATCACCATTTTGTGTTAAATATTTGACAACTTTCTTCTATTCTAAAAAAGAAGAGCAGCATAAATTATAAATCCTGTATAGATGTCTTGTTACGCAAAACAAATAGGCCGTATTCCCACCGTTGCCTCAAAATTCTTTATAAATTATTTTTGTGACCTACAGGTCAGACCACCTAATGCTTTGTTATACGGTCAGTATGTCTTAAATGATCATCAACAAACCTCCGGCCTGTTATCAAATGGTATCATGTCTTATAACCAAAAACACCCCTCCATTTAAACACATTAAAATAGAGAAAAACAGAATCCCTAAAAACGCTGTTTAGAATCTCCATTGTTTTACCTATTGAAAATCGGATACAGAGGGAAAAAACTCTAGTATACATTAAGATTAAGACTACAGAAGAGTGTACACAAAACTGAAACTTAAAAGTCGTATAAGCTATAACTGATATACAGGTAACATTCAAAATAAAATCTCAAAGGCATTGGTAATCATATCAACTGTGACAGTTTCGTTATTTTCTCATCATCAATAAAATATCAATAAATCATGTGAAATAACCATTAGGCATAGACGTATCCAAAATTCATATAAGCTTTCTGTTTTAATTAAGTCATTATAAAAGTGCAGTATGAAAACCATAGTTTCAATGTAATTGGAGATGAGGAAAAACAGCATTTCTCAAAAATTGTCCGGTAGCGTGTAAATGCACATGAACACTAGTGTGTTCCAAATTAAGATTAAGGCGTATTTGAATTTGGAATCAGGATGAACATATGACTTTGATTTCTTTATTTTAGCAAAACAATTTTTACTGTTTTCTTTTATTTGAATAAGCCAAATTTCACTTTCTTATATACTTTGTAATTCTGATTTGCCTTAAAAATGACCAGAAGGTGTCAATATTATGAAAATAATGCAGCGGAGGGAAACATATCAATGTCTTCCTCAGTAAAGCAGGAAAGTCGCCACAAAGCCTTTTAAAAGTGTTGATGTGACGTAAAAAATAGGCTATATTTTATAAAAATTTGACAGAAATTTTGTTTGTTGTTGTTTTCTTTTTGCACAAATCGGATTATTGTATATCTTAGTCACAGAAGTTAAAAAATAGAACTGACAATGCGCCAATGATTTCAATATTCCCAGAAATAAATAAAAAGATCTTGAACTTTTATATGTATGGCTTTTTCAGATGGGACTAAACCAACATTGTTAATCAGTAATCACCTTCCGTGTAGCGGAAAGGGAGATTATAGGAATGGACTCTGTCTATCAGTCTGTCCGTCCATAACACTTTCGTGTCCGCTCCATAACTTTTTAACCCCTGAAAATTTTTTGAAATTACTTGGCACAAGTGATCACCATAATAAGATAATATGCAGAGCGCAATAATTGGGTTGCTACCCCAAGGTCAAGGTCACACTTTAAGGTCAAATGTTAAAAGTCTTCATTTAATAATAAAAAGTCTACATTTCGTGTCCGCTCCATAGCTTTTTTAACGCTGTAAAGTTTTGAAATAACTTGGCACAAGTGATCACCATAATGAGATAATATGCAGAGCGCAATAATTGGGTTGCTACCACCCAAGGTCAAGGTCACAACTTTAAGGTCAAAATGTTAAAAGTTTTCATTTAATAATAAAAAGTCTACATTTCGTGTCCGCTCGATAGCTTTTTTTAACGCTGTAAAGTTTTGAAAATAACTTGGCACAAGTGATCACCACAATGAGAATCATATGCAGAGCGCAATAATTGGGTTGCTACCCCCAAGGTCAAGGTCACACATTTAAGGTCAAATGTTAAAAGTCTTCATTTAATAATAAAAAGTCTACATTTCGTGTCCGCTCGATAGCTTTTTTAACGATGTAAAGTTTTGAAATAACTTGGTACAACGGATCACCCATTATGACACGACGTGCAGTGCGCAATAATTGGGTTGCTAACACCAAAGGTCAAGGTCACCCTTTCAGGTCAAATGTAAAAAATCTACATTTCGTGTCCGCTCCAACATTTTAACCGCTGAAATTTTAAAAAAAAAATATCTTGGCACAAAATTGATAACCAGTATATGAACATGTGCAGAACACAAACATTGGGTTGCTAGACAAAAAGGTCAAGGTCAAATGTATAAAAATCTACATTTCGTGTCCCCTCCATAACTTTTAAACCTATGAAAATTTTGTTTAAATAGCTTGGCACAATTGATCACCAATATGAGACGATGTGCAGATCGCAATAATTGAATTCAACCCAAAAGGTCAAGGTCACACTTACAGTTTATATATTAAAAAGTCTACATTTCGCATCTGTCTCTTACTTTTAAACCTCTGAAATGTTTTTAAGATAAAAATGCTCAACATTGTGACACCATTGGCAGAGCACAATAAGCAAGTCACAACCCCTGAAGGTCAGGTCACACTCAACGGTCCAATGTAAAAACTTTTTTTTTTCATGTCCGCTCTATAAACTTATTGACAATTCAAAGGTTTAAAAAATACTTAGCACAAATGATCCCCACCACGACACAATTTACAGACCTCAACATCCAGCTAGGTCGCTGCAACCAAGATCAAGGTTATATGTTCTCCCTAACTTTTTTGACTTTATGGAAGATTTTTTAAATAACTTGGCACAAATAATCGCCATCGTGAGACTATGTGCTTAATGATTGCATGACGCAACATCAAGGTCATGGTTGGTAAAAGGTCAAGAAGTACACATTCATGTTTCTTGGGCGAAGCCCCGGAGTAAACTCTCTTTACACAGTGTAAATATAGGAAAAACATCAAAATATTCTTCTCCATAACTGCAGGACCTAGTATTTAATACTATTAAATTTCCTTAAATCACGATCTTGTGGTCAAATTCATTAATGCCAGGGGTCACTTCAATTTACATAATTGATTAAGCTAAAAAAAAATCTTCTCCCAAACTGATGCCTATAGCTAATAATTCTGTTGTAGCCTGGTATAGACCAGTACAAAATTTATTCAAATGAATTTAACCCACCCCTAGGGTCAACTTATTTCATATGGAGACACATAGGAAAACTTTTTAAAATCGGTACCGGTACCGTTTGGCCTAGTGGTTAAGGCGTCCGCCTTCGGATCGGGAGGTCGAAGGTTCGAGCCCCACGGGGAGCGTTAATTGACGGATGAATGTTTCTCGTGGGACTCGTTCCGAAATGGCCGCTTCGTGAGCCGCGAGGTAGTTAAAATGAATGGTTTACCGATTTCTATCCGCCTGGCGCCTGGCATAGTGATTAGGAATTTGGAGGTACATGGTATGCAAGCAAAAGGTGTCTCATAAGTCAAAATGGCTGGCCCTTTCAGTAATGGTGACACTATAATAAACAAGATCTTTACCATATTTTTTCCAAACACCAAAATGCCCAGATCGTCAAAAAAACCTTAATTTATTTTTCAAATCTTGACAATCTGGTCAAAGTTGACCTAACCCCAGTAGTCATTTTACTTTGTGTTATAAAAAAATGCTTTGAAAACTTTCTTCTCCATAAAAATAAATGCTTTGATATTTAAGTGTGAAGCATTCATTCTAATGACCATATCAATTTATGTCACGATACAAAACATATAATAGAAATAATACACAACTTCTAAGTTTTGGTAAAGTCATGATCCGTTTGATTATAATAATAACCTTTCCCAAGGGACAATTGATTTACATAGTCTAACTATATCCTGTAAATCCTTTAAAAATCATCCCTTTAACGCCATTGTTTAGAGCATGTGAAACAATTTCTAGAAGACTTTTACCAATGTTTCTTCAAATCATGAAGGGCCGGGTCTGGGTTTTAGCAATTTTCAACACTTTCTTTTGTTGATAGCTTGAAGGTTGGTTGAACTGTCTGACTTTCATGGATAAATAGAACAGAAAAGTAATGTCCAATTTCTACTAAGCTACGGTACTGACTTTTTCGACAGACAATTGTTGTCTGTGGAACAAGAGACGCCCTGGACTTCACATCCGACACTCTCCGTAAAGTGTTAAGTTTTCAGGCATCAAATAATGATCATAAATCTGGAGTTAAAAGAATAAACCGGTTTAACCAGATGATGCTCCCGACTAGGTTTTGGACACACGCCAGGCGACTATATGCTCCCCATATTTTTTCGGGGAGCATAAAAATGGCCCTGCTAGATGTCGATTTTTATATAAAAAAACTCTTTATGTCAGAAACCACATTGCAAGACCATTTGGTTGGAAGAATTGTCTTGTGTTCCTCTTTGTTATAAGGTGACCTAGAATTTAAGGACCTCGTGACTTACTTTCTTGTTTTTGAAGCTAAAGAAATTTGTATAACAGACACAATATGATATGCCAGCTGACCTTAATTTGTTCTAGTGATCTTTTTGTATTTGATTGTAAAATTTCAGATGCAGAATTATACACTGAGATCAGCTGACCTAGAATTTTATCTTATGCAAGTTAGAATTTCATAATACAAGCTATAACCAAAAAAGTTGGAACTCAACAATACATTTGATTGTCATTAAAATTTGATATTGGTTGACCTAGAATTTGAACCAGTGACCTATTTATTTCTCGTTTTAGCTGCAAAGTCTTAAATGTTTACCCTATGTACAGTTTCAAACATTTGATAATGTTATATACATTTCTACCTTAAGACTGCCTTTTACTTATTATTATCACCATTAATTATCCTTTCCAAACGTAACAACATTCACATTTGACATGACCTTTTTTCTATGTATAGCAGTTTGAAAAAAGCAAATGCATGATGCAAATTCTTGAAATAAATTTATTCATCTAATTTCAAAATATCTGTGTTGATAATTTGCTAGAATTAAATGTGACTTCTTTTAATGTTACATTTTTTTTCAATTTGTTACCATGGCATTGTGCACAGATTATTTATCTATAGTTTGTGTCATTCTTAACAACATGCTTAAAATGCTAAAAGTGTCATACGTTTCAGGTGTGTCTTTCATTTTACTTCTCCGTTGCCATGGCAACAGAACATGTTGAGTATTGACAAACAAAATATCAGTCTAAGTTTCTTAATTATTCAAATCTTTAGGTACATGCCAAAGGGCAATACATGTTGACTATTCATAGTTTTAATTATCATAACAAACCAGTTAACAAAATACTGAGACTTAGTTTTTGTTACCCCACCCACTTTAAGAATATCAGAATCCACATTCTTTTACAAAAAAGAAAAAAAATAAGGTTGATTTTAGTATGATCTTGTTCAAGTCTTTGTAGTATATGCTAAAAATATTCATTTACACCGCTATGCATAAGCTGGTAGGAAAAAATGTCAGCCCCATATCAATTTTTGATGATTTTTTCATGCATTTTTTAGCAAATTTATCTATGAAATTCAGAGAATATGAAAAAATAATGGAAATGCCTCCATTTTCATATTGTTCGCAATAAGATTTGAAGTTTTTAACATCACCTGTACCAAAATATAAATACAAAAAGAACTAATTTTATCATATAAATTGAGTATTAGCCGTTTTTTTCAATAATTTGGCGGCCATCTTTGCGGCATCTTGGATTTCTCAAAACGTACCATGATTTGACATGTCTACCCAAAATTTTTTGTAAACTTCAAACATTTAGCTCTACATTGGTATAACATTTATCTATGGACCTTTTTTGCACACAAAAGGTCCTCAGGGACTGTACTTTACCGTAGATAAGTGATGTTGGCTTACTCTTTCCGGTATAGTTTGCCCATGAAGGGTTACTTGGGAGACATATTGTATCACTTCCGCTTCCTTTCTTGTTATAGTGTTTCCCTGCAGTATATCCTATAGTAACAAGTCGACACATTGATATATTTTATACACAATGCAAAAAATAAATAATTAAATAATAATAAGAAGAAGCGAATTTAATGCAAATGAAAACTAAAACAACTAAAACATAATATTAAATTTTCGTATTGTAAATCAGTGGCAATCTTTCTAAATGAAACAATAGAATAATGTGTCATATTAAAACTATCCTTTTACCATTGTAAACAAGAGTTGAAGTGTCCGGACAAATATTACGGCCCCATCTTACAAACACCGCTCCATTGCCTAAAATGGAAATGAAGAGTACGTTTATTTAAAAGCATTCAATTATACAAACAAGGATCGACAATGGAATACAAGGACATGAACCTTGTCCAAATATGCAAGTTCAGTCATAAAAGATCATAAATTAAAGAAGGGTGTGTGATACTGCTACCTTTTTTTAATAAAATAATGGGGTGGGGGATAATCAAACATTATGGTTAAAAAAGATCCTGTAACACGTTTTCTATGGTTTTAAATCATAAATATGATGCTCGAATTAAGATTTATCAATATTGTAGGTTCCAAAAAGCATTATTTATAAAGATATTAGCGAATTTAACATTTCATGTAAATAAAGGGAGGTAATAAACATTAATTTCTATAAAGTTTAAGTAAAATTTTACAGTAAGACTTGAATGCATATATTTTAATGATTAGATATAATATGCACAAATATTTGCAGTACATATTTTACATATTCAAAGTTGTTTAAAGAAAACTGAAAAAAATTGCGAATTTTCATGTACTTTCTCCATGAATTTCCAGAGCTTTTTTCATGAAATTTACATATATTATATATAATATATTTTACATATTCTTCGATGTCTGAAAATTGTTTTATTTGTATAATAATGTACATATATTTAATTTCATTTAGTGCGGTTTACCAGTTTGATCACAGCATACAGGATCTTTAAGGAAAATCATATTTAACTTATGCCATTTGGGAAACTAAATGAAAAAAGGAACAAAATACTTCCATATGTTAAAACATAGCTTGACAGCCTTTTTCTCATTCCTTTACTTCTCTGCTGCTGTTCAATAAGAAAACGTTGTCAATGTCAAAACAAGCGTCAGGTTCCTACTTTAAAGAAGTATCAACCATTTACGTCATTTGGACATTAGTATTGTGTCGTCCACGTCCATCCTCACAAAATGTACTTTACCTTCACTTGACATTTTGCTGATAATATTGCGCTGTTCCTGCATAACATTTTCCATCGTATCAATCCTTTGCTCGATTTTCAGGACTGTTTTAAGAATTTCATAGTAGGGGTTACACGTTGGCTCCATAGAATTTACAAATAAGTAAATATTTCCCCAAAATAATAAAATCCAAACCAGCATGATCAAGTTTTGTTAAGCAAACGTTTTACACTTCAGGTTTGTTCTAAACAACCTTTATTGTAAAATAAAGCGATCGCATCCGTGTTTGTAAGTGGAAATACTTTACTGACCCAAATTGATATATAATAGGATTAAACACAATAGCTGATGTAATTATGCATTTTTCTCAACAATTTTATCTTCTCAAAATCATTGAAAGGGCAATTAATCTTTCAACTTTTTACCCAAATAAATTGAAAATTATCACTCTTATACACATAAAGTAGTGACGCGTTCCATATTAGGGCTGTCAGTACTAAAGGTGTGTATACAGGCAATCAGTTGAATGAAATAATCTTTATTAAATTTAATTTTATTCAGCAATATTATAAAAGTGAAAAAGTATTAAGATGTGGCGGATTGACAATACAGAAATAAATAACATATTTAAAACTGCCGTTAAATCAGCACGACTTACGAAATCACAATCTGATTCAAATCAGCTGCTTCATGACGCTACGCATGTAAGAAATAAGTTGATCTGAACTTTAGTCAGATCACAGATGAACAAGAAAAGGGAGTCAACAGTTAAAAAACATGTGTTTAGGTGACAACAGTATGTGTTCTTCACCTATCTTTTCAATAATTCCAGACATGTTAATTTTTCTTAAGGTGTTATCTATTCTCATTTTTACCTCTACAAACAAATCACTACAATTATAAAATTACCTTTGAATTCAGTTAAATTGCATCTTAACTATATGGATTTCTCAAAATAAAAACCTTAACTTTCAATTTTGGATATATCTCTTCCTTTTTACTGTTTTATTTGTATCTATAAACAAATTTCAGGAAAATGCAAATATACATTAGATATATTTTTGATTTTATGTATTGCCCTTTTTTGTTCTTATATCAAATGTAACTTAATTTGATGCTTTTAATATTTTTGATTTTATTATTTCATTTTATTTTATTTTTATACGTCACGTAAAGGTTTTATTCTATAGCCTAATGTGTGTGAAACTTCGATCTATCATCCTGGAAATGAATATTATCCGGGGTCAATAATAATTTTTTGCAATTATATATATTATAAGGTGCAAGTAATCTAATAATAATAAGTATATAGTTTTTAGAAAACGTAATATTTCATTCTCTCCCATAACCCCAATTAATGATGAATGGCACTCGGAGTAATAATGAATTGCAGTGAAAATTTCATTAAAATGTTGGTTTATAATAATAAAATTTAATATGTCTCTTAAGGTAAATGGGGAGAAAAATATACAGTAAGTTGGATATCCTCCAAACAAGTATTTACGCCAATCAGTTGACAGACCTCATAGCTTAAACGGTGCCAATGCTCCCTTACGCTTTTGATCTCTGTGGAGCAAAACAAATACTATGGACGACCCCGATACCATAACAAAAAGGTATGGCATTGGTAATTGCCCTTTGTGGACTTGGTTAATGTTATGCATGTCACATAAATTTTAAAAACTACTCAAGATTTCTACTTGAAACTTAAAACATGTGTCCGGGATCAAAGTTTAATTTAATCATCTTAGAAAATACGTCTGACAAAGATTTGAACTGCATTATGCCCTTTTTTTAACTATATTACCTTTTTTATCTCTTGTGTAAATGTAGGTTTCTTTTTGCGTTCCATCGTGAACTCGACTTTTCGCTTAATTTTACTCGTCCACTATTCTTTATTTTCATATATCCGGAATTTTTATTCATAAATACTCATACTTAAGCTCAATTTTGGTTAGTAATTGGCCCATCTTTCATCCCCGTTTATCTGTACCTGTACTTTTGGTAGCACAATGGGTGCCGTCAGTATAGGATACGTTAAAAAAAACTTTGAAAAAAAGGCAAAAGTCAAATTGGACAGAATAATGGATTTGGTAATCTTTTCCGCCTTCGAAAAAATGCTTAACAAGCTCAGATGTATGTGATGAAGTATTATCATAACAAATACGAACATGCCAAAATCATGACACTGGGCGTCGTTTCTGCTGATATTTTATTTCCGACAAGAAAAACTTTTGTACTTCGGCACCTGACTTTGTACAGCGATACCATCACAGAAAAAGAATGTAGGTAATAAAAGATGTTCTTTGTAAACATGGTCGTACTACTTTCTACAGGCCTTTTATCGTGTTTTGTGAGTTAGTAACTTTGTTCCCATGATTTCTGATAGCAATGTTTGCAAATTGTCTTTGAGTGAAGTTTGCAAACACTTTGAGCATTTGCTAAGCGGTTAGTACCCAATCTGATTAAAATAAGCTTCACATTAGGATCTTATGATCACTAATAGATTATCATAATCTTTTTAAAAGCCAATAATCAACGAGATTTCACAATTTTGAAATCGATTGCGTTTCTTATTTTTAAAGCCGGAAAACCAACAATGAGATCTGATTTTCACGATTTAGAGAACAAACATGGTGTTGTCCAAATAGCCAATAGATAAACTGGCCAAACAATCTTGCTCATTAAAATTTGAATAATTTAGATCCATTTTATTTCTTTCAAATAACTTTTACATTTATTCTGACAATAGTCAACAATTTGTTATACTTCCATGGATAACATAATTTTGATACTTCGTCTAATGCCTATCTGTAGAGAACAGCAAGAATCGTTATTAGACAATTTCTCTTATTCCGTTGCAGATTCGTTTTATTTTCTCGTTTTTTCCTTAGTTCTGAGGGTATTTTTACACAATATAAGGCCTAAAGACCTTACCAAAGCAAAATATCTGTTTTTTTCCGTGTGGCATGGTCGTTCTTTATTGTTAAATGAACGCGCTACCTACTGGATTGATCAAATAGATTATATTAGTTAAGAGAATCGTCATCACAGCAATATAAAGCTCCAAGCTCAAGCGACACAAGTACAGTGAGAGCCCCGCTTAATACGGTCGCTTTTTATGAACGGCGATAAGTTCTTTAAGTAAATAAAGTCTAAGAAATTTTGAATAAAAAAACCAAACCAAGCTAATCGTTAACAGAGCATTTGTCTGATTCCGTTTTAGATTCGTTTTCAATTAGTTTAGAGGGTCCTCTTTACACAATATAAAGCCCAAAGACCTTACCTAAGCGAAATATGCGGGAGATTTCCGCGTTAATGAAGCTCTTTGTCATTTCTATATTAAATTTGATTGTATAAACTTTCATTAAAACACATATGTTCCAGAGTCAACCGTTTAAACACCAATTATCTGATTCCGTTGCGGAATCGCTTCAACTGATAGGAACTACCCTATTATGTTCGTGACAATGAGGAAGTGCTGAACTAATTTTCATGTTGGATCCAATCTTATCTGTGTATAACGTAGCATTTTGGAACGTGAACCCAAACTATTGTAGGTGTGGTATCTTTTGCCCTCCATGCATTTTTTTCTTGACAGCTATATTAAAACTACTGAAATAACTAGTAGAAGTTAAATATATTTACACTCTTTTTGTCTTAAAACGGTAAGGTATGGTAATTATTTTGTAATTGCTTTCTGAGGCCATATATTTTGTTGCTTTCTGCGTTGTAAAATTGATATCTCGGCCGACCTTCGTTCTCGCCAGACAGCAATTTTCAACGCTCCGCGTATTAAAATTCAAAGCCTCAGAAACATGATGTTCCGTATATATTCAATTACATCATATTATACATTGTAGTTTGTGTATATGGCATGCTTACATGTAATGTTTTATTAGGATGTTATAATTTGTTCAATTTTCCATGTACAAAAATGTTTTTAAAGAAAGGTGATACAAATAAATAAGAAAGGTAAGTGATCTGATATGTTAGTCGCATATTTTATAGCGGACATTTTTTTTTATTTAATCGTTCTCAATTTATATGGGCTTTTTACTATATATATAGTTTTGAATAGGACCATTTCTCATGGCACTCAACTTTCGTTTGAATAATTGTAATTTCTGTTTCAATAGTAGCTCTGAGTTTAAAATATGATACAAAATGGCCGTATTTCTAAAAGTTTTCTGTTTATTTCACAAAAAGAATTTTATTAGATAAAGAATGATTTTTATTCCAACACATTCAAACTGTTATATAAAACACTACACTTTTTTTCTTTAGCTATTCGACATTATTTGAACATGACATTCTCAGAACAGATTTGAAGACTGTCAAGCATGTTACAGAAATGCCTAAGACTTGGATAAGTTTTTAAGGTAAAACATGTAAAATGGTAGACTTTAGCACACATACTTTTTCCTATCAAGCTGTTTCCTATTTAGAACGACTTTGTTAAAGATCACTCCCAAAATCAACATCGAAACAATAAAATTCAATAACTAAAGGTACTACCTTTCAATAGACTTTGAGTAATCAAACTTATTTACAAACGTCGGTTTGTGTCAGGCGTACTCCCGCCTTGATCTTGATTTAACTAGGGAAGGATTAGGGGCTAGACTTTACTATGCAACCAATGTGTCTAATGTAGCGATTCTAAACTTCTGTCCTTAATCAACATATACATCAGTAAGTAAGAAAAATTTTAAAGAAGTTGAAACAGTTATACTAATAAATACAATAAGAAAGAATCTAACGATGTTTGAAACATAAAAAAGATAAAACAACCGCTTTATTTTATTCGGTTAATCATGAAATCAAAGATTGACTAAGAAGGACAACATTCATTGAACGCACCCATACCCCCAAACAAAACAAAATAACACAGGATTATCCGAAAGGTGCCCGGCAGGCCATCTTATTACTTTCCGTAAGACGGTACACTGTTAGACGAATAAAAAAAAGTACACTTGCATTTTATAATGCTTCATTAAGGATATAAAGCGTGTAAGAGGGAATACCAAAGCTGTGTTGTCATCGAAATATTATGGTTGAATTCCACCTTTTTACAAACATAAAATCACTACACTCATCGCCAAAATCCCAGAAAGAAAACCATTTTTTCAGCTTTATTGTCGATGACTGTCATAAAAAAACTTTTACATATAATTATACATGTACTGACAAAAACATTAACAATTAAGCCCTAAAAAAAATAAATCGCATCGAATGTTCATTTAAACAAAGAATACGTTATAAGTAAGAACTGACTTTCAGATGAGAAATAGATTATGCTTATTATTATTATGGAATCATAACATTTTGGATATGTTATTTTCAAACTGAACTGTTTTAATTAAAGGATCATGCTTTACTTTGGAGGATAAACAAACACTTCACATAAACAGAAATTATTTGAACTTTTGTCGATTCTCAAGAATCCTCCAAATATTGTGTTTTCACATGTTATTGTTAAGATGAAAGGATGTGTATAAGAATCCGGTCCATTATATGAGCCACATAATGTTCCTTTGCCATTTACGACATCATCACGACTTTTGCACACGGTAATTGTGTAGGTAGCGTGGTTTTCGCCTGAAAAAATTAATATGAATGGACGTTCTATCAGTACGATCTGATATAGCTTGTAAGCGAAGGATTTCCTTATTTACAGTCTTTACAAAATTGATAATGAAATAACAAATTTTCATTTTCGAAAGCAACTAGTTAATATATATCAGAATTAAGGTGTTTTTAGCGATTGTTCGGCCATTAGGAAATAATGTAACAAATTTGTATAGTGTATTTCCCTATGTAAATCTTATATTATATTTTACCAAGTTTAAAAATGATCATACCGATGAATCGTTCCTTAAGTAGATTTTGAACTTCCTTGACAGGCCCAGATGTCAAACGCCATTGCCCAGCTAAGGAGTCGCTGCTGACTAAGTGAGCGCAAAAATCTGATTTGCATTACCGTTAATATCGCCATCAATGGCTTTGTCTGCTGTTAAAGGGATTCCATTCCAAATATATGTAGAGATTGCCACGCTTCTGCTCTTTTTACAAAGTCTATAGCTACAAAAAGAAGAGATTATAAGGTTAAAGACATCGGTTTATGTAGTGGTGCCTTGCTTTTCATGAATAAAGCCACACCGACATGAAGTTGGATATAAAAAAAGGTTGTCAACCAGAAAATATTGACATGCAACTACTGTTACATCATTTTGTGACAGTGTTATCAATTATTCAATCATCGACATAATATTTATCATAAAATCATTGTTAAACTCAAATCACCATCAATAGTTTTATTATACCTAATATCATTTCATCCATCGTCATAATCATCTCTCCAATTGCGAAATCAATATTGTCATCCAACATAACATCATAAAACATTCACGCATTGTCAAAATCAAATCCACATGAGCACCACAATCATCATGCATCGAATGTATTACAGAGTGTAAATTCTATATTTTTCTTTAAATATATTTTGAAATCGGCACTTTTGGACAAAATGAGTGTTTTTGAATTTGATGTAGTTGCTTTTTTTGACGCCTCTTTCAATTAGAAAAATGCAGAATAAATTTTTCATATTCTTTTTTTGATTTTCTGAATGTCAAAGAGTATTGCAGAATAATTTTTAACAGTCTTTTTCCGATTTTCTGAATTTCAAAGACAAAAACTTATAACACTTTACCTAAGATTTGACTTTTAATACAAATTAGAGACCTATTATAATTTATAAATGTTGATTATAAGATTGCTGCACAATCTATAGCAAATATTATTAAAAATTTAAATAATGTCATGCATTAATTTAAAAACAAACAAACAAGCTTTGTTAAAAACAGGTATATTGGAGAAAATAAATGTCTTTACAAGAAACAAATTAATACATGTCATTTTCATTCCTAATTCTGTAAATGCCCTCAAAATGAATATATTAGACAGTCAAAGGAACAAAACTTTCCTCCATATAAAGAATAAAATGGTGGTTTCCTAACCTGACCCGCGTGGGTCAGGTTAGAGCGCTAGGACTTCACAATAGTTGTCACAGTGAACTCTGGAAACGTTAAAGAACATGTCAAATGAATGATTTTGACTTGTTTCAATTATACAATATCCACAATATCTGCTAATGTAACTTCAAGGATTTGTTCAAGTCACCTGACTTGTTTTAAAACTATTAGGTGATTCTTTTGGCGTCTAAATTTTGTTCAACATATATAGATATATTTATGTGTCAAATCCAAAATATATAGAATTTAAAGAGAAATTCATGCTGAAACTTTTGGAAATGTCATTTTAGCGCGAGTTGAGTACAAAAGATCATTTTAATATTTTTGTCATTTTTTTGCCTGAATATCCCTTTAACTATTTTTACCTGATCGACATAGATTGAATATATTGTGGTAAAAATCGTTTCTAATCATTTTTAAGATACCTGAAAAGGAACATTTCATATCTTAATCATCTATGTTTAGCTTCAGTCTTACCGTACGTCCTTCGAAAATAGATCATCCATCCCGCTTTTGAAATACCCGTCTTCGTGCCGTCAATCGGATAGTAGTCGGTGAGAACACACGTCTTGTTTCCTTTGTGAAAGTTCACAGACAAACAACCATACGTTTCGTCACATTTAAAAACACATTCACTGACAGAGATTTGATAAAACGTAAATATTTCGTTGCCATTGATTTCATTGGTTGAGTATATTTCGTACATGAAAGATTCGTTATGTCCTTTTATAACTTGCAGTAAACTTGAAAAAAATGTCAACAAAACTAAAACAATCATAGCCATGCCTTTAAATGAAATGTTTACTAGTGATGAAATATTTCATTTGCAGGAAACAATCTTTGTAAAATTCCCGGAAGTGTTTAGTTATTTCTTTTTTATGACACAATTATTATACTTAAAAAGGGTAAAATATCGCTATCTACCTCAAGCAAACACTTCTTTTACCAAACCCGTCGATACCGATAATGTCTCTTTAATTACATTATCCATACAACTTCAGTTAACTCTTATGTATAACTGAATTATGCAACATCGAAGGAAGATAAATAATTAGTACAAGGTTACATTTAAAAGTAAAGTCGCGGGGGCTGCAAAATAATCAATATTGCATAGAAAATTACAGAATTCAGTATAACCGTACCTGAATCTACTTCCATAAACTTTTTTATTGTGGCTATAGACATGTTGGTATTTGAATAAATCAAAGCAACGGTAACTGCTGCGCGATACTAACGTCTATGGCGTACATCTTCTTTTCTCATTAATGTCCTTTTTTGTCAACATAGCACTGGTGCCTGGTTACCTTTATATATCAGTACCGCAGAGAGGATGTTAACACACACCCGCACATGCACACGCGCACACGCACGCACACGCACACGCACACACACACACACACATTCACACGCACGATGATATAGTCTTTATTTAACATAAATGAGGTTCTTGCGTAATGCTCGGATAGTTGGACGTCGATTTTTCTGAAAAGCAGCAGAAAAAAATGAAACGTTTTTTTCCGCCCTCTAGCTAGTCTGTGGGTTCTTTCTTGACAATAAAACGACTTCTCCCTTTTCTTGAAATGCTGACATGTTTTCTTGCAATTTTGTGACTTCCGTATATATCATTGATTGCTGTTTACTCTCTAACCCAAATTTTGACTTTGTTACTTCGTTATATTTTGACATCAGACGATAAGAAGACGCACGTTAAGTCGAGTGTGAAAGTTTCATTTTATTTTGCGCAGGATTTTAATATTAATTACCGATTACTTTAAACATCGCAACATCAGGTGTCATGTACCGTGTGACATCTGTTAAATGTTGCCCTGCACTTGATTTTACTGTTGTTATTATTTTCTGTTACGTTTTGAGCATATCACCAGGATGAGTGATGACTGTATCATAAAATGTAAAACCGTTTGAAAGTGCATGTTTTATTTAACTTTTCTGTTCCTGATAAGCCATTGTAAGATGCGCCTTTTTTTCAGAATCTATAAATTTCATTTAAAAATATTTTTCTCTTGATTTGTTTTTCAAGACTAACACCATTTGTTTTGAATAAAAATAAAGAGGAATCTTTCGTTATATTGATGAGTTTACAAATGATGACTCAAATGAAGTTTAGTGTATTAATTATTTAAAGATTGGACGTTGAAACTGAAAACAAAGAATTTTATTGAAAAGTTTCAAACATGGCAATTACATTTTTGATGTTTTATTATGCAAACAGTATAACATTGTCTCTAAAATAAATTTTTAATTACTTTTCAAAACTCCAAATTATTCGGGATAAACATGAATATATGTTTGAATTGTTAATTATTTCAAATATCAAACATTTGTTGGTTGGCATCTATTGCCATACATTATAATTATCAATAATTCAATTTCAATTCAATTCATTTTTATTCACTTAGATCATACAAACATGACAACATGAGGTAATAATACAAATACATGTACATAATATATGAGGCTTCAGAATCGGACAGTATCAAAATAACATGATATCTAAATTGTTAACATAAATATTGCGGGAGAGTCAGTATTAAAACAAGTACTTCAATAGGGTTCTCCGCAACATAAAATTTATACAATTTTTGGCTCATTTGAATCTTCATATAATTTCTTTATTAAATAAACAAAGTTTTTTTTGTGAACTGAAAGGTTAACATCAGTGTTCATAAGAAGATCAATAGAATGTTTATTATCTTTCTTTAAATAGTTATGTTTAAAAAAAAAAACGTTTCCTGCTGTTATCAAAACACGGACACTCAAAAATATAATGAAATTCATCACCAATTGACCTATCACACAGTGTACAGTCACGCCTGTAAAGTTCAATGTTGTTCCAACTTCCGCTTTCTATTGGCAATTTGTTATTTCTTGTTCTAAATTTTATCATGCATTGTAAAAATTTTGATGGAGTTTTTATTAGATATGTTTCAAAACAAAAATTATGTTAACTTTGGATTATCTATAATTTGATTTGTACATTTATTAAAATTCTCAATATCAGAATACCACTCATTTAAAAATAAATCTGATAATTTTTGTTTGACTGAAATCGTTAGCCATTTATGGTTATGAAATTCATAGTTATGCCAAACGTTATACAGTTCACATTCATATAAAATATTCTGAACAAATTTTAACCACTGAAATCTTAATCTAGATACAGTCTGGGAGTTATTAAAATTATTTTACAAAATACGATATATCAAACACGGTAACTTGTTCTGTCGTGGTATGACTAAGTCAGACCAATATGATATAATTCTATATTTTATTTCAATAGATATTGGTTTAACACCAGTTTCACAGTAAACCATACAATTTGGTGTACTTGACTTTAAACCTGGAATATATTTTAAAATTTTAAGCTTTACTCTTTCAATACAATCAATATTACCAAAACCCCATATCTCACATCCGTACAGTACAACAGGTTTTACAATTTTGTTAAATACATCTATTTGCATGTCAATTGGCAATTCTACCTTATTAATTTTTTTATAAGACTATATATAGCTTTAGACCCCTGTTTCACGATCGATAATTTTAATTTGAAAAAGGAACCACTTCTTCTGAAAAGAATACCAAGATACTTATACTCGTCCACTTGTAAAAACCAAAATGTCAGTTTTTGTGGTATTGAGCGTAAGTTTCCTGGTATCACAATAGTTTTTATAAATATCAATACAATTTTGGAAGTTTTTATGAAACTGAACCATGATTAAATTGGTTTGTAGTAAATTTGCTGTGCGGTTGAAAAGTCTCATTAGTTGGCAATGAATAATTATGATTATCGCATGGTTTGGAACTTTTCCTTTGTTCTTACTAACCCATTATACTCAGTACATTTCAATGAGCATTTGAAAACTGTATTGATATATAACAGTACAGTTTTTTCATTGATTCATATAGGAAAAAACTCGACTGCTATATAGAGGATATAACACTGGCTGGGCGACATCTCAGGATGTTTCTGCAAAATATTGTCTCGGCCTGACGGCTTCGCCATTTTTCAGCATGTCGCCCAAGCCAGTGTTCTATCCTCGTAACTAATTCGTTTCATGTACTATAACTTTTACGAACCAATGGTGATGAAACATTATAAAACGTCAGTGTTAAGTCCTCCTGGTTGCGTAAATAAAGCTCATGCAGCAATATATTGATATTAAGACTAGAGCTAGAAGTTAAAGGATATTTGTAAGTTATAAGTGAACATTGAAAATATTGATGTAGAATAGGTGAATCATTGAATATTTTCCAAAAAAATGGAAGGCCAAGGTGGCAATATTAAATAATTCTCTTTCTTCAGTATTTTGTCACCTTAGTACAGTAACGGGTTAACTTCTATTAAATTATATAAGTGTAAACCCGTAACAGCATTTAGGAGATGATATACTTATAAAAAAGTCCGATCTTCTGACGTCATATTCACCTGAATTTGTAGTAAAAGTAACTAATGCTATGAAAACATTTGTGGTGAAAGTTCCGTGACGTCATGAACTATTTTATCCGTTTTGTGTTCGATTCAATGAAAACGGAACGGAGACCACCTTTTTATTTTCACAATGAAACAAGATTCATATACTTTAATGTCTCATCGAATAATCATCTTAAAAAATACCAATGGATTTTGTCAATAAAAATCTAAAATATATGATATGGGCACAAGGCTGATATGAAAATTTAAGAATGATTTAAGCAATATTCAGAAACTAACGGCTTTTAAGTAACATTCTTAAAGAATTTAACAGAATCGATATTTATGAATAAAATAAAATAAATAAAAAAATAGATATGCAAGTTTTAATATGAACGTTTCACCAAGTCTTACCGTTATCATACTTTAAGGCTTTAATAGATGCGATTTCATGTTATGTCACCCAAACAAAAATTAACTTTGGGATGACTTAAGGCGTAAGTACTGAAAACGTGATTTTTTAAAACAGATCTACGAATGTGTGCGGGAGTAATAATTCAATGGTCAAAACGGGCACACACAAATCTTTGTTTAAGGTATCATTAGACGACTTTTCCATCAGTAATTAAAACTGAAACTGCAGGGTGTTAAAGATAAAATTTTATTACCCCTGTATTACATAATATTAAACAATTTGTATTGTACACTTCCTTTGAATAACTGGATTGGTCAGGCGGCAAGTGTCAAACGGATTGGCACGCGAAGGTTTGTTCATTCAACCGGGACGTTTAAATATCACGATATAATTAATCAGTTACGCTTACTAAAATGGTTATTTATGTAACTTTTAAATATACCGATCATAACGATATATAGCGAAATCAAGGAAATCAGGAATATATATTAAATGCTATTAAACAAAGAATTTTTGATCAATACACCCAGTTTTGGTATAGTGAAATTAATAACTCACAGAGACTTCTAACTTATAGTAGATTTAAACATTCATTTGAACTTGAATCATATCTTGATAATTATTCGATAGACAAAACATTCAAAATAGCACTAACTAGGTTTCGTCTGTCATCACATAACCTAGAAATTGAACGAGGAAGGTATAATAATGTAATAAGAAATGAAAGAATATGTCAATTTTGTAATCTAAATAAGATTGAAAACGAATATCACTTCCTATTAACTTGTTCATTATACTAAAATATTAGAAAGAAATATCTGCGACGTAATTATTATACATGGCCATCTTTAAATAAATTTGATCATTTGATGATGACAAAAAATAAAAAAAGAAATAGCAAATCTCTCGAAATACTTATACTTTGCAAATAAACTTCGAAAAGAACTTGAATAACTTATTATCAGCATTCATCTAGTTTTTCTTGAAAAAAAAATATTTCATATATTTTATTTTTCCTTTTTTACATTTTGTACTTAATAATTCATTCCAATTCTGACTAAACAAAACAGTTTCTCTCTTAAATTACTTGTTTATTTGTGACTTTACTCTTGTCTTATGGTAGTGTTTATATTTCATGTGTAACTACTACAGATGTTAATGTGTAGGCTAGAAGTGATGTTAGATATTGCTTTATGCTGAATAAATGTTGTTGTTGTTGTTGTTGTTGTTGTTAATGGATTTTGAGAAGAGAAAAATTGTGTAACGTGCATTATTGAAAATTACATGTACAGTAAAAACTTTGAAAACTGGACTCTGTCCGGACTTGACCAAAAGTCCGGTTTTCAGAGGTTTTATACATTCATTGAAAATTAGGATGTGTTTGATCAATGACTTTGTTCAATCATTTTGTCTTAGTCATATTTTAATTTCTTTTTTTGCAATAAATGTCTTAAGTAATTTTATTATGCATATCTATGAATATGATTCAGAAAAACAGAAATTAAAACACTACATTATCTGAAATATATCATAATATTTTTTTTTATTAGCTTTGAAATATGTAATTAATGGAATTTATTTAGTATAACTATTTTTGCATATAATTGATATCAAAACAAAGATAACTACAAGATCAAAATTTAAAGCAAAACAGGAATCATTAAAAAAAAAGTTTCCCAACTCTTTTAGACATTTTATATTATAAAAAAACATAACACATTTAAACATATTTGAAAAATCATATCTATTTGAGGAAAGACACACTTATGATGAAAAAGCTATAATTTAATTGTCAATAAGAAATTAACATACACTGACAAGTGTTTCAACACACCTGCATAGATAAAAGGAGATGACCATTACCTGGTATTTGAACATGTCACCTGTTGAGATTATGCTTAAATCTACATTAAAGTTGACACTTTAAATTGCTTTCTGGTTTTCAGAGGATTTTCATGCATGTTTAGCATTAAAACCGAAAAAATCTTCCGGTTTTTGGAATTCAGAGGTTCCGGTATTCTGAGGATTTTTTTTAATGATCATATAGGGAGAAAATACGGGACTTATAAAATGGTCCAGTTTTCAGAGGATTCCGGTTTCAGAGGGTCCCGTTTTCAGAGTTTTTACTGTATTACGAGGAAGCGGATAAAATGTGTGTAATATCTTTTCCAAACAACCCATCTTAACTTCTCAAGATTTTGAAAAAAAATTAATTATATAAAATCTATTTATGTGACTTAAATTTTCTGTTTGCATCACAGGCAAATCGGATAAAGGATATAATCAGGTATATTGAACACTAAAAATGCATCACCTGTTCCGATATTTTTTCTGAATGATAATTAATCTCGATTTCATGTTATATTATTTCTTTTGTTTTTAAATGAACTGCTTCAACAGTTAATAAGTCGACTTTTCATTTGCTAATAGATATATTTTCACATCATCTTTAAAAAAATGATCTCAGTGTCAGGTCCGTGATCGTAAATTCTTAAACAAGTATCTTTTCCATGCCTTTTTATGGCATTCTTCGACACAAAGCTATAAAGTCATCTTTTCTATATTTGTTAAGCTATTTTATATAATTTCTAACGTAAACAAAAAGGGGGGGGGGTGAAAAAGGCGTTAAAAGGCGTGTATATGAAGTAATGGGTTAAATCTACATTAAAGTTGACACTTTAAATTGCTGTCCGGTTTTCAGAGGATTTTCATGCATATTTAGTTTTTGGAATTCAGAGGTTCCGGTATTCTGAAGATTTTTTTTAATGATCATATAGGGAGAAAATACGGGACTTATAAAATGGTCCGGTTTTCAGAGGATTCCCGTTTCAGAGGGTCCGGTTTTCAGAGTTTTTACTGTATTACGAGGAAGCGGATAAAATGTGTGTAATATCTTTTCCAAACAACCCATCTTAACTTCTCAAGATTTTGAAAAAAAATTAATTATATAAAATCTATTTATGTGACTTAAACTTTCTGTTTGCATCACAGGCAAATCGGATAAAGGATATAATCAGGTATATTGAACACTAAAATGCATCACCTGTTATTTTTTCTGAATGATAATTAATCTCGATTTAATATTATATTATTTCTTTTGTTTTTAAATGAACTGCTTCAACAGTTAATAAGTTGACTTTTCATTTGCTAATAGATATATTTTCACATCTTCTTTAGAAAAATGATCTCAGTGTCAGGTCCATGATCGTAAATTCTTAAACAAGTATCTTTTCCATGCCTTTTTATGGCATTCTTCGACACAAAGCTATAAAGTCATCTTTTCTATATTTGTTGAAAGCTATTTTATATAATTTCTAACGTAAACCTTGAACTTACTCGGAATTGTCTATGAACTTCTACTATATTTCTATGTAAGGCGAAGCATTTCTTGCCCTACGCAGATTGCGCATGCGCGAGAAAATTCTAATCTGGTCGATTTTTTATAGCAACGGACCGCGTCGTAAAAAGTCAATAAATACTGAATCTTAAAGCGGCCTGCCTCAAGATTCATGCTATTTGCATTAATTTTTAATAATGTATTTTTCTAAATATTGTAAAGCGAACAATGAAAATAGTTTACACATTGCAAACAGCACTTGCAATCCACGTTAATTACCGAAACGAGGTCAAAATAAGAGAGAAAAATAGCGTTATTGAGTTAGTAAATATGGTGATAAATATTGCACATAGCATGTAAATCATTACTTGAATCTTTAATAGTTTTTCTTTCCTTGAAATCTTCGTACATTTTCAAGAGTATTACATTTCAGCTCATCTGGAGTCATGCAGCTTTAAAGAATGCTTTCTTTTTTCAACTATAGTAAATATTTATAATGATTTCATATTGATCAGAAATAAAACAAACATGACTTTCTTTTAAGAATTTTGATTTCAATTTTGTTTTTATGAAAACAAATCAAATTCAGATGGTCGTTATTCTGTATTCCGCCTTTTATTTTGTAGTTTGAATTGATCATATCCAGCTTCTTTGATTAGTTTAAAAAATCATTGTCTGGAATTTGTTTCTTGAAATGAGTTAAATGCTTGTCTATTTCAAACAGTTTGATATACGGCACTCTTCGAACAATTTTTATACATAAATATTTCACATACATGACAAATAGCAAGTTAGTGATTGTACAAGTTAAAAAGACTGTTTTTAAAACTAATAAATATAATATGATATTGCATGGCACCAGTATGAAATACAATATTCACAAACACTTTCAGACGTGTATGGTTATAATCATATTTTTATAACATTTTGCAAGTCGTGATATCGGTCGTTGTGTTTAGTTAATAATGTCTTTAGTAACTAAGGAATATGATAGCAGGATTACGGTATTGGCTCATATTGCTGTCGCTTTAAATATTTAATGAATATATCGTTTGACTGATTGCACTATTAAACAATCACGATCTGGTCATAACAGCTGAAACATATCTTACTGATTATTTGTTTTGTTTGTTGACAATAACACATTAAAAGTAAAACCGCGACAAACATTAACACTGGCAAGTGTCTTTTTTATTATACTCTCAGCAACACACACACACACACGCAGGCACGCATACACAATGATATAGCCTTTGTTTAACATTAATCAATAGCTCGGATCTGGATTCTTGCGGCGTAATGCTCGGATAGTGGGACGACGATTTTTCTGAAAAGCGTCAGAGTTACAAAGGGATATTTGTAAGTTATGAGTGCACAATGAACATATCTTGGATTGAGAGTCATTGAATATTTTCAAAAAAATGCAAGACCAGGGTGACAATATTTAACAATTCTCTCTCCAATGAAATACATGTTCAATATTTCGTCACCTAAGTACAGTATCGGGTTAACCCCTATACAATTAAATAAGGCGTAAACCAGTTACTGCATTAAGGAAGCGATTTACTAAATATAAACTTCTGACGTCATATTCACCTGCATTTGAAATAAAAGTAACAAGACATTGCAAAATGATGAAATAGAATATTTGTGAAAGTTCCGTGACGTCTTGAATTTCTTAACCCGTTTTGCGTTCCACTGTTCTATTTTATTCAATGTAAACGGAACGGAGACTGGTTTTTATATTTACTCCCTTCAAAACAGTTCGATAAAATGTTAGCTTCAAATATTTGTTTTATTCATAAATATTTCAGATGCATTACAAATTGCAAGTGATTAACTGTACAAATTGAAAAGGCTGCTTAAAACGTTTTGTTTTGATCACAACAAATAGTATTTGATTGCTTGGTACAAGTATTGACATACACTCTCATCGCTTGCAGACTTGTATGGTCGCAAATATATATTCATATCATTTTAGCAGTCGTGGAATCGGTTGTTGATGTCTAGGGAATATTGTCTTAGAAACTTAGAAATATGATAGCAGAATGCAATAACGAAACTAGGCTCATATTGCTGTCGATTAAATATATAATGAATAATTCACTGATTGCACAAATAAACAATCACGTTGTGATCATAACAACAGAAACATGTCTTATAAAACAACTGACACATTAAAGGTTAAACAACTAGAAATATTAACGTTTGCAATTTTTTGTTTATAACACACGCACATGCATGCACGCACACATGCACGTACGCAAACACGCGCACACAGACGCACATACACACACACACATATATATATGCTTTTATTTCTATCATTTAGGGTATTTTTAGCTCGACTTATAGAATACCAAGAGCTTTTTTACCAACCCTAGCGTACACTACCAAAAGCCCGTGCCTCTAACATTTCTTTTGATAGAATCATAGCCCTTTTAAAACTTAGAAACTTCAACAATATGCAGGCTGTTGTTTAACTATCAAGAACTGAGAATAGTCGAGCACGTTGTCCATGATGTATTGTACCTCTTAATTTTATAGTTTGCTAATCATATTTTGCTCATCCTACAAAACCGTTTCACTTTTTTAATGTTTTGCTCAAGCTTCTGACAAATAAGCATTTGTTACCCAAGAAGAAAACAATCCCAAATAGTCTTGAAAAAGGCCTTCTTGTTTAAAAGTTTTTTAATTATAAACCAATTATTACTCTAAATCTATAGTCGAGTCGTATTTGTGCTGTTTATCAAATAAAGTATGCCTCCTGTAGCTCACCGAGTCAATTTGAAGCATATTTATCGTGATGAGAACAGTAATTTTGGTATTATATTTTGAGATGTAATGTTCTGCTTTAGGTTCATGTCGATTTGAAGACACAGGTGAAGTATTGAAGAACTTAAATTTGGCATCTGTAAATTTGTTACACAATAGAAAATCATTCATTACGAATGTAAACAATAACGAACACAAAAAATTGTTAAATAAGTATAATCAAATTTTCATCCAGCAGTGAATTCAATTCAAGCATTTCGAAAGACTTTTCAAATAAGATGGTAAAAACGATTAAAGTATCTAAGCCACAAAACTCTAGTAATCGCGACAGCTAATCGAGGACCTGCAAAGTTAAATATAATACAATTTATGTCTCTTGTGAAACATCGATTTTAGTGAAGAGTAATCCTTGTTTGATAATAATAATAATAATAATTAGTATTAGGTTTTAAAATGGTTCACAGATGTAGCAGACTTAATATAATCAGGAAGGCCGTTCCAAATACAAGATCCAGAATAAACAAAAGACTTACGAAATTGTTCAGTATTTGGTCTACGGGTATAAAATTGAAAAGCAGATGATATACGCAAAATGGGATTATGAACATCTGACGAAAAAATGAAATTATTCAATAAATAGGAAGGCGCCTGATTATTCATTATTTTAACCATCATAATAACATTTGAAAAAAAAACCTTTGTGCGGAGTTCAGAAAAAAGTTCAGAAGGAGTGTCATAATCTTTGTCTAGAATTTGTCTTGCAGCTCTCTTTTGGAAATTAATTAGTTTATCTTCTATAAAAAAGAACCATTTATTTACGGCATTTTGACATTAATATTGTGTCGTTCATACAGACAACATAAATATCTGATGGCTTTTTCTTTGCATGTGTTAAACTTATCGCTAAGTATTTAAATTGTGAACAAAATGGATAAATCATCATATCTTAAAATACATTCATACTTATCAAAATTAGATTTTTGTATTTAAAGAAGACCACACAATATCGATTACTGTGCATTCATGTTGATCATTTTATGTTTAAATAAAAGAGAGGAAAACGACAAGGGTTGGTGTCTCAATAACCACTTCTTGTAAATTCATTTATGCTAAATAATTCAAAAGACTCATCCGACAGTTTAATTTTTAAAACAATTAAGAAATCACTTGGCGATATCACCACAAGATATACTATCTATTTGACACTACTAGCACGAGATTTAAAGGACTAGCCTTCGCAAGATGCCTCACTTGTGCATTTAAACAGTGTAACACCTATGGACACTCTACACTTAAGTTGAAAATCAAACAAAGCAGGGTCATGCTTTCTTTTCTAAACAAGTTAATGTTGTCAATAACTTCCATCTACCAAATAAACAAAAACATATTGCCAATACATTTTATAATTTATTGTTGACCACAATACAACATACATTTATAATAAACAAAATAATTACTAACAAGTATACTAAGTAATTCATGCCAAACGTACTGATATAATATCAATAGGATCAAAATGACATTGTACATTCTCTGTTGGCCATTTATAAAAAGAGATCACTATCCTTATAGTGATCACAGGCCACACTTTTGTTAAATTTCATACAGTTTGTAAGTTAGTTTTATATATAATGGCAGTCTCGAGCACAATTACTTTTCTTTAGCCTTTAATATTCATATATCAAGGACACATGTAATTATGTACGATCTCAGTTAAATTTAGGCTTTTTTTTGCAATTTCTAAATGAGTTCACTTTTTATGTGATTTCTTTCATAGTTGTACCCAAAACATACAATAAACACTTAGAAATAACATCAGGCCAGGTCTTTATGATTTTCTAATTATTTCATTTTTTAAAAACAAGCCGACACATGAAAACTTACTGCTTCCGAGGGATCACTTTGTTTCCAGATTTTTATACTTCACAACAGCAGGTGTCAAGTGCTGTGTGGCAGCTGTAAAAAGTTGCCCCGTACTTCACTTCAGTGTTGTTATATTTTTCTGGTCCTTCTGGATCATTGATGCCGGCACTATTAAGTGTTGAGAATTGAGTACCGCTCAAGCCGGTGCAAGGGGGCGTGAGGGATGTTGACTTATTAATTATCCCTCATGTACAGACCCAATAAAACCGAGTCTGCATTTCTCTTGTAATTTTGTTGTGATTAATGCTTCCGAGGGATCACTTTGTTTCCAGATTTTTTTACTTATTGTCCATGAAATCAAAACAAAAAATCTACAACAAGTAACTCACAAGCGGAAAAAGTAGACTGCTGCTTCTCTTATAGTATTAGTGCAATTTCAATGGAACTTTACAGCATGGATCGGTACCTCAAGTACATGCACATATTAAACATGTGTCTCTTTTTTGGTTGAATAATTTTGGGTTGGGTTTAGACCCTTTTGGGCAGTTTACGATTTTTTAATCTCTTGCTACACATGCAATTGGCTATCATCAAGCGACACATGTGATCACTGATAACTCTTGTGTTTTAGTAATGGGAAAGTTTAAATATGAGTAAGTATTTCATATGTTATAACTGAACAAAATCATCAAAAGATATTTTATTTTGAATATCAAAATTGTCAGAGTAAAGTAGAAATTTACAAAAGAAGTAATTAGACTACATGCAAGATATATTTTATATCCGACCTTTCTTTATTTATTTTGACACATAAAACCCAATCCAACTTGTACAATTTTCTAGTTTGAGCAGACGACGCATGCTAGCTCTCTATCTTGAACATATGGAGGACATGGTAATGATCCACATTGTGCCTTCACAAGGTAAAGAATGTGTTGATTATTATTGGCTGCACCGTTTGGTAAAAATTCTGGCAGACTATCCATGCAAATATGATTATATGAACCTAGCCTATCATCCATTCCTGCCATTAAATACCCAGTGTATTCCATATGCCAGCCGGGAAAGCAAGTTGTTCTTGCAGGAACCATTAGAACAGTCGACCTCAATGATTTACAAACAGCACAAGGCGTGTCTTGTTCGCTAACAGGATACGCAAATATGCCACTTGGTTCTACAATATCAATTTCTGTACCGTAGATAAGCGATGATGGCTTGCTCTTTCCGGTATAGTTTGCCCACGAGGGGTTACTTGGGAGACATATTGTGTCACTTCCGCTTCCTTTCTTGTTATAGTGTTTCCCTGCAGTATATCCTATAACGACAAGTCGAAACATTGATATATTTTATACACAATGCAAAAAATAAATAATTAAATAATAATAAGAAGAAGCGAATTTAATGCAAATGAAAACTAAAACAACTAAAACATAATATTAAATTTTCGTATTGTAAATCAGTGGCAATCTTTCTAAATGAAACATTCTAACACTATCGGATTTTTTTTCTATATAGACAAAGAAGGCCCGAAGCGTGCATTATTCTACAACAATGCACTCGCCGTTCTTATTATCTCCCTGTGTATTTTCACATTGACGGCGCCATTTTGTTTGAAAAATGTGATAAATAAAACAATTTCTGTCGAATTTTGTTGTGAAAACTATCTAGAATGAAATGAAATGGTCTAACTAAGAAAATAAGTCCGAACACCAATATCTTTAATTCAGTCGTTAACGCTGTACAGACGTTTAAAGTGTTGTTTACGTGACGTCACAATGTAGCGCCAAACAGCACGTGCAAAACAATCAAATCAAGTACGCTATTTTAATGTCGCAAACGAGTCAAATTTTACATATATTTCACTTTTAATAATTTGTATTTCGTTTGGAAAATTATAGACTGAAATAAAATAAACAAACACAGTTTTATCAACGTTTTAAAAATTCGTTATTCTCAAAATGTTTCTACACACGGTAGATTTAACGACAGTTTTTTTTCAACCCACTGAAACGGCCTTTCAAGAACGTTTCTATGGGAAACTCTGAGGCGAAAACAAAATTAACCACCAAACATAAAGTCCAAATTTATAATAATAATTATATTTTTTCTTGACGTGTTAGAATGGAAATAGATATTAATTCTTCGTGCATTGTTGTATAATAATGCATGTTTTTCGTTCAAATGCTTGGTACTAATTAATCAATCAGGCCTATCGGCCTTCGTGATGATATTACTACGCATTTGAACTCAAACCGTGCATTATTCTACAACAATGCACTCAGAATTGATATCTAATTCCTAAATAGAATAATGTGTCATATTAAAAATATCCTTTTACCGTTGTAAACAAGAGTTGAAGTGTCCGGACAAATATTACGGCCCCATCTTACAAACACCGCTCCATTGCCTAAAATAGAAATGAAGAGTACATAAATCAAAGCGTTCAATTATACAAACAAGGATCGACAAATAAAAATGGAATACAAGGACATGAACCTCGTCCAAATATGTGAGTTCAGTCTTTAAAAAATATATCATAAATTAAAGAAGGGTGTGTGATACTGCTGCGTTTTTTTAATAAAATATTAGGGGGTGGGGGGATCAAACATTATGGTTCAAAAAGATCCTGTTACAATTTTTTATGAGTTTAAATCATAAATATGATGCTCGAATTAAGATTTATCAATATTGTATGTTCAAAAAAGCATTATTTATAAAGATATTACCAAATTTAACAATTTTTTTCTACAAAGTTAATGTCAAATTTTACAGTAAGACTTGAATGCATATATTTTAAAGATTACATATAATATGCACAAATACTTGCAGTACTTCTTTAACATATTCGTCGATGTCTGAATTTTTTTTTATTTGTATAATTATGTACATAAAATTATATATTATTTCATTTATTGCAGTTTACCACTTTGATCACAATATACATGATCTTTAAGGGAAATCATATTTAACTTATACCATTTGGGAAACTAAATGAAAAGGAACAAAATAATATACACATGAAAGAACAGTTAAACATGCTTGCATTGTTGACACGTGTGAGTGCCATATTATTTCTCTTATATTTAGTCCTGTTTTGATGATAATTAGAAGAGACTGTGTTCCCCAAACGCCGATCTTTCTTTTTAATTTTCTTCCATATGTTTATACATTACTTGACAGCCTTTTTCTCATTCCTTAACTTCTCTACTGCTGTTTTATAGGAAAACGTTGTCAATGTCAAAACAAGCCTTTATCTATCATTCAGGTTTTTAAAGAGGTATCAACCATTTACGGCATTTGGACATAAATGTTGTGTCGTCCATACTTACAAAATACACTTTACCTTCACTTGACATTTTGCTGATAATGTTGCGCTGTTCCTGCATAACATGTTCCATCGTTTCAATCTTTTGCTCGAGTTTCAGGACTGTTTTAAGAATTTCATAGTAGGGGTTACACGTAGGCTCCATAGAATGTACAAATAAGCAAATATTTCCCCAAAATAATAAAATCCAAACCAACATGATCAAGTTTTGTTTAGCAAACGTTTTACACTTCAGGTTTGTTCTAAACAACCTTTTATTGTAAAATAAAGCGATCGCATCCGTGTTCGTAAGTGGAAATACTTGACTCAAATATTATAATATAAAAGGATTAAACAGAATAATAGATAGTCTGTAATTGTAATGGTAAAAAGAAAAAAGTAATAGAGACATCATCGAAACACGAGGCTATCTTATTTGTACGAAGGGGTGTAGCCCCCGAGTATAAATCGAATTGCCGAATGTTTTGCTGTTCTTTTTTTTTGTATCATAGTAAAAAAACACGTTCCCTGTTGTCACAATATGAAACCCCGGGAAAAAGTAATCAATGAACGAGCATCTATATGATATTTCTGTCGCTTTCCCTTTCTCCGTCGTCACAATCAGTAAACCCCAAACAAAATGAGCCAATCAATGGGCATGCTCTGGAGTGCGGGTAACTTATATATGCACTTTCGTTAACACACTGTGCATGTATAAGTATACGATTTAACTCTTAAACATTTCCAACAGAAAGATCCCCAAACTATTATACAATTACGAAATAGTTTGTGTACATGCATTGTTAGTTGCACTTTCTTTCTTATTAATTAATATCTAGTTTTAAATGGCGCTGATGTAACTTTGCATTTTTCTTTTCTAAATCATTGAAAGGGGAGTTAATCTTTCAACCTTTTACCCAAATAAAAAAAAAAGAAAATTATCTCCCTTATAAACATCAAGTATATTAGGGCTGCCAGTACTAAATGTGTGTATACAGACAATACAGACGACTATCGAATAAATAATCTTTATTAAGGTAGAACACCCCTAATGTGCACTATAAGGAACTGTGAAATTGACAACATAGGACAGTTAAATGCCTTAAATGTCACCTGTATGCAAAATTTAAACAAAATTTATCTTGTAGTGTTTGAATTATGGACACTTTTCTGAAATAAAACTTTGCCATTAGAAGGGCTTTTCAGAAATGAGGAAACTCTAAATAAATTATAATATCATCATTATGAAAAGTGTTTTCCTATTGCTCATTGTTAAGAAACGAAAAATGACATTCAGGTAACAAATTAAGCAAGTCAAATGATTGTTTTTTAACGAAATGTTTATAATATATATAAAAAAGTAACCCTATCCAACCCACTTTCAACACTTATTTGACCATTTCCCTTTGTAAAAAGCCTTATTCAAAATATCCCTAAAATTACTATAATCAGGCGCTGTTTTCAAAGTTTGCCTAAATTTTCTTAAAGGTGTATTGGTTGGTCTTGCAAAAAATAAAATATTTTTACCGTGTAGTTTTTATTTTATTAAACTTTGAAAATATCTGGTATCATATTTGCTATTAAAATTGGCATTATTTAGCAAATAAATACATACAATAATTATATAATAAAAATGAAACACTTTTTTCTTCCATTAGGGATCTGAGAGATTCATAAAAAAATGTTAAAAAGGAAAAAAAAAGATAGAAAAAAAGGTTGCCCCTTCTGGGGTTTTAACCCACGCCCCTCAGTTTTAATACACTTGAAAGTGATTCTAGCCTAATTGAATACTCTTCAAAGTGGAGATAGTGCATTAGGAGTGTACTACCTTAAATTTACTTTTATATAGGTGAGCAATATAATAAAATGGAAATAGTATTAAGATGTGACATCCTGCATTCAAGTATTGACAGTATAGTAATAAATAACATAAACGTAATATTCTTGTTTTAAAAGTGCCATTAAATCAGCACGACTTAAGAAATTACAATCTGATTAAAATCAAGTATGCCTCCTGTAACTTATGTACAGATCGAGCGAACTTACCGAGTCAATTTTGTAGCAAATTTATCGAGTTGGACAAGGAGGTGAGAACATTAATTTAAGTGTCATATTTTCAGATGTAATGCTCTAATTCAGGTTCATTTAGTATTGAGATTCAGGTATAGTATTGAAGAACTTCAATGTGCCAACCAACTGTAAATTTGTTACTCTAGAAAGTCTTTCATTACAAAAGTAAACAACAGCGAAAACAAATGAGTTAAAAATAAGAATAATTAGATACTCATCCATCCAGAAATGAATTTATTTCAAGCTATCCGAAATAGATTTTTTTTTCAAATCACGCAAAATAAAATTGAAAACAAAATTGTTCCAAATAATATCTGAAAACCATTAAAGTATCTAAGTCTCAAAACATTATTCACCGCCACAGCTAATCAATGACCAGAAGAGTAAAACATAATACAATGTATGTCTTTTGTGAAACATCGACTTTATTGAGGACAAATCATTTGAGCCGCGTCATGACAAAACCAACATAATGGGTTTGCGACCAGCATGGATCCAGACCAGCCTGCGCATCCGCGCTGTCTGATCAGGATCCATGCTGTTCGCTTACAAACACTATAACAAATAGAGAAACTGATAGCATACAGCATGGATCCTAATCAGACTGCGCAGATGCGCAGGCTGGTCTGGATCCATGCTGGTCGAAAACTCATTATGTTGATTTTGTCATGACACGGCTCATTTTCTGATACAGCAGAAACATCTGATGCCTTTATCTATGCAGTTTTTTAACATATCACAAAATATTTAAATTAAGAACCATAAAGAAGTAACACCTCTTCAAAAACGTTAATGTGAACTTTTTAACTTGATGAAGATCGTACAGTATTGACATACGGTTCATTCTTTAATACAAATTAACTACAGAAATTACACTCGCATTTTGCCTTAAGAAGAAATATTTGAAGTAGCTCGTCGATGTCAGATAGATGTTTATTAAAATTCTGTTTCTATTATATATTATCATTACATTGAGGGGGCGTCCGTGACCGAGTGGTTAAGGTCGTTGACTTCAAACAACTTGCCCCTCAACGCTGTGGGTTCGAATCCCGACAGGGACTTTGGATTCTTTCATTTGAGGAAGCTATCCAGCTAGCTTAGGGAATGTAGGTGGTTCTACTCAGGTGCCCGTTCGTGCCTGAAATAATGCATGGAAAGGCACCTTAGGTCTTCCTACAACAGTAAAGCTGGAACGTCGCCAAATGACCTATACTGTGTCTGTGTGACGTAAAACCCAAACAAACAATCAAACAAATAAACAAACATCATTACATTGAATTACACTTGCAGAATAAACCATATTAATGTCATTGCCATATTATACAATGCAAATATACATATATATAAACATGATCCCTCGGAAGCATTAATCACAACAAAATAACATGAAAATTGCAGATTCGGTTTGATTGAGTCTGTACATGAGGAATATTGAATAAGTGCAACATCCCTCACGCCCCAAGCACCGGCTTAAGCGATAATTCGAGCGGTACTGATTTTTCAACAAGTGCTGGCATCATTGATCACGAAGGACCAGAAAAATATAACAACGCTGAAGTGTAGTACGGGGCAATTTTTTACAGCTGCCATACAGCACCTGTTGTTTTGAAGTATAAAAATCTGGAAACAAAATGCTCCCTCGGAAGCATTTATCACAACAAAATTTCATGAAAAATGGGATATTGCAGACTCGGTTTGATTGAGTCTGTACATGAGGGATAATAAATAAGCGCAACATCCATCAAGCCACCTAGCGACGGCTTGAGCGGTACTCAATTCGAGTGGTACTCAATTCTCAACACTTAATAATGCTGGCATCATTGATTCCCCTTTTTACCAATCAAGATAACGTAACAGTTGCATTATAAGCAGCAAAACGGGGTACAGAAATTTCATTTTCAAAACAAACTTTCAACTATACAACAGTGTTTTAACTTTTAGTTAAAAATAACGAAAAACAAACTGAACCCTTTCGATGCCAGAGGGTTATTGTTTTATTGATCACCTATTTGCCAGAGGGTTTTCTAAAAAATTACTATATTATTAATTAATATAAATATTATTATTTATTATTAGTAATATAATAATTATATATGTTTTCAAATCTGTGAGTATAGTAATAATTATTGTCTATGGTATAATTTTCTTTATATTTATTATTCTTCTTCTTCTTCTTATTATTATTATTAATTTATTATTATTACTATCATTATTATAGAAACGGCTAAAGCCGTCCATATGGCAAAAACACCGAAAATAACAGGGACGGCATAAGCCGCCCTATGACAGTGAAATGGTTAATCATTTTTTTCTATCTGAGTGAATAAATTAAAACTTCATACAGTTTTTTTTATAATTTATTCACTACCCGAATGAGTATATAAATTCCGGTTGAGCTAGTTTTTTTTTTTATTAAAGTCTTAGGTGTTGTAATAATGTTTTGCATTAACAAGTTAATGTTTTACGTAAAAAGGAAAATATTGACATGAATGTCATATTTATTCTTGAACTTTTATATCCGCTGTTTAATTAATATTTGTACAAGTACGACAGGCATCAATTTACATCGTATTATTTGAGCCGCACCATGACAAAACCAACATAATGGGTTTGCGACCAGCATGGATCCAGACCAGCCTGCGCAGCCGCGCAGTCTGAACAGGATCCATGTTATTTGCTTACCAACCCTTAGCATGGATCCTGATCAGACTGCGCTGGTCTGGATCCATGCTGGTCGCAAACCCATTATGTTGGTTTTGTCATGACACGGCTCATATATATAAATGCATGTATTATAATGTTCTTCTGACTTAATGCCTTTACAAATGTATATCTGCATGCAACATAACATTAAAATATACACCTAACCGGCAACCATTGGTAACCTAAGATGTACCGATGAAGGAATTACAAACATCCGAAATCCAATTACCAAGGAAAAAGGGAGAACACTTTAATAAGCATACCTATTTCGAATGCGACAACAGTACGTGTCCATGCTAAATCAAGATCTTGTTACTCATTCAATTAATACTAATAACAATTTTCTGATTTTTTTTGTTTTGATTTCGTTATAAGAAATGTGTAAAAAATCAGAAAAGGGGAGATTTCTTTAGATCAAAGAGCATTTTTTGTTTTTATGGTCAAGTCACTGGTAATATCAAGTTGCATTTTGATTTTTTTTAAATTTTATTCTATTACAGAATACTATCCCCTTCAGGGTATTCTGTACTGCACTGTTAACATACTTGTACTATATTATTTTACTTTAACTTGACATTACAAAGAAATCACAGGCACAAGCAATACAGTTTTAATAAAGAACAGAATAATTACATGCAGGTTCCATCATTTATGTAACTTTTAAATTGTTATCAAATAAAGGTAATTTTTGGGACGTCATTAATACTGTCAGGTGACACTATTGCGAACATATGATATAAAATAGTAATTACATACAACCCATATAAGTTAGATAACGTTTTCTTAATTGTAATGTTATTGTACGTCTGGTATTTTGAAATATTAATCATTGTTAATGAATATATTGCTGTGCATTTTTGTAAACAATCTCAGTTGCTCACGGAAGAAATTCTTTCCTAAGCACAAAACAATATATTATGTATGAATTATTTATATACAAATATGTGCTTGCATGTGTCCATGCGCGCATCTGTATGTGTGATAATTAGGTCAGTTGGAATTGTGTTGTGATACTGAATAAGTATGCTATAATCACAGTATGGGACCGTAAACCGGATAAAATCGTGAGTCAAAACAAAATCGGGAGAAAATGGCTGTTTGTCTATTTTTCTAAAAATTTATATGTGAGTTTTTGAAAACAGAGGTTCAAGAAAACTGCTGATTCAAAACTTTTATTTAATAAAAAAATGAATATGTTTGTGCTTGGGAAACAATCTCGTCCGTGAGCAATGGTTTACAAAAAACTTCATATATCGCTATTGTGTTGATATATGTACATATTTCACATCTGGTATGTATTAAGAGATATAAAGTCAAACCCAGATCAAATTAGTGCCATATGAGTTGAGAAATCAGATTTTTCCCCAGATATTTTCTCCGATTTTGTTTTGACTCAGAACACGATTACATCCGGTGTACTGTCCCATACCGTGTTAATACAAATCAACATATCAAACAATCATGTTGGACGTATTTATCACGTAATGTTAGTGTACATGTAATTTATATGTATACAATTAAATCATCATTTTCAGTTCGACTTCGTTATTGAAGAAAAATAGAAATAACACGAAATGAGGTCATTCATGGTGACTTCAACGCTTATAAGCTCTATAAAATTTAAAATTCAAGGAAAGGCACAGAAAGGGAGCTATATGATAAACGCAAAAAAAAGTCAAAATACATTCAAATATATCCTAGTTTATTTATATGATTTAAAATGGATAGGTCTACAATAGGCACATTCACGGTGCATATCCATATCGGTACCCTCTTTGCGAAATCTACTCAAACGGTACCTTCTTTGCACATGCACAGGCTATTCTTTGCTAAAAAACAAACCAGCGGTGGATAACAATCCACATTATGCTCCTTCAAATAACGAAAAGAGGTATGTCATGTGGAAAATATGTATACCACGGAGCATTTGAATGCTTTATCTTCGAGTGTTTATTGCAGTGTGTCCATTTTCAATTATTGCAACCCCACAATAAGCTACATACAATCAATGTCTTGTCTCGCCCATCACCTTGACATATTGTTTCGGGCTGAAATGAACCACTGGCTTGATTATATATGCTTCATACCTATAACATATGTTCATTTATACATAATATTCAGGAAAACAGCAGTTATTAGTCAAAAATAAATGTAAAATAAATAAAATCACCATACTTTCGATTTTGCAGCGAAACAGGCCACCTCTTTGTTATTGATTTTTTATATCGCAGGTACCCTCTTATTCAATGTTTTTGATACATGGGTACCCGTCCTAACACTGAACGTATAGAAGCTAGAAACGCGAAAGATCGAATTAGACTTTATAATATAGGTAGTCGGAATTCGACTTGAATGGGCAGTTCTTATTTAAGACAGGCGATTCCTGCCACTGACCAGTTCTAAGATTAAGCATCATAGGCTACAAATGTGTTCTTCTATTTTATATATTCAGTTGTGAATAATTTAAGTCCGTATCATGACACTATAGTATATATACGTACATAAAAATAGGAAATATTACATGCTTAACGTTTAACGCAAATAAAAGCGTATGTCCTGCTTTGAGGGTACCCGTGTGTTAAAAAATGAGAAGGTACCTGTGATATAAAGAATTCAAAAGCAAGAGGTAGCCCGTGCCGCTGCAAAACCGAAACTATGTTGTTTTTTTATGAATTTTACATTTATTTTTGATAGTGTACTGCTTTTTGTCCGAAGGTGATATTAATAATTATATGAAATATGTATGATGCATATATAATCAAGCCAGTGGTTTATTTCAGCCCGAAACAATATGTCAAGGTGATGGGCGAGACAAGACATGTCGATTTTATGTAGCTTATTGTGAAATTGCGGTACTTGAAAAACGGACACATGACAAATCAGCACATAAACTAAACATTCTAGTGTTCCGTGGTATACATATTTTCCACGTGTCATACCTCCTTTCCTTATTTCAATGAATTTTTACTGGCTTGTTATCCATCGATGGTTTGTTTTTACATGTAGCAGAGAATGGCCTGTGCATGTGCAAAGAGGGTACCGTTTGAATAGATTTCGCAAAGAGGGTACCGCGTGACATTTGCCATAAGTTTTTCAAACATTGATAAAACAGTGGAAATGTATTACTTGGATGTTCCTATAAAATGTTGCTTGAAAAGAAAATGTGAAAATGTTGATAATTAGAGAAGCTCTATGTGATTCAAAATGAACATCCTTATTATTTTAATTTCAGCGTAGTTAAATATAAAATTGAACACAATTATGGCAAAATGTAAAATAATTTGACTCGTATCTATGCACTTATCATTTACACCTTGGTGAGCATAATGCCTTCAAACGTAATAAATACAACGATATATCAAGGCTACAAAATCTGTGGGAAAATGTATGATTATTTTGTTGTATCAATGTTTCAATACTAAGTATAGGTTAGAGTGCATATTGGGTGTTCTTCGTAAATAAGAAAGCTAAAAAGGAGCGGAGCTTGCGAAGCAACTGTAGCTTTCTTATTTACGAAGAACTTGCAATATGCGCTCTTACCGGCTTAGTGCTCCGACCACTTGCGTTTTATAATATAAAACGTCCAGTTTATATAAAAAATGTTCTATTAAAATTTGAAACCTGAAAATTTGAAAAATCCTCGTCGTTGATTGACTTAAAAAAATTTGCGAGCACTAAGAAAAAAAAAGAAACAACAACAACAAAAAAAGAATATTGTCTTTTAATCTCCGCATCACGGACCGGATTAAGCAAACAAGAATTACTATCTTAATACCTATCCCGGAAGTACGGCGTTGACACAACGGCGCTTATCTTTCTAAGAAACGGATTGTTGCCAATGTAAATAAATATCTTTCAATCTGTTTAACACTCCTTTTAACTTAGAAAAAAACATGATATCACAAAATAAAATTTGTTGATTGTGATAGACTATGTCATCTAAACTTACAATTTTGTGTGCAAGTGACTACATTTTATTAAGCTGCCATATTGAATGGTACAAAGAGTCGATAACGTCATTTTGCACGTGCACTCATTCACCCGTCCGTGGAAAAAATTGCAGAATGTAATGACCTTCATCTTGTCACAATGACCTTAAAATACCCTAGAATTTTTTCTGTATACAGTAACATAGGTATTAATGGCATTATGGGCCTTTAAAATTTTTCTAAATCCAATTTTATTTTCATGAAACATTACATATTGTTTTACTTCTCTTTTTAGAATAAAAGTGTCTTTAAGTTTTTATACTTTCTTGAAATGATTGTCAGAATTGTTTATAACACAATTGTATAAAGACAAGTTTAGCTGGTTTCCGAGGAGGTAACCGGTTAAATGTAAATCACCATAATGACGTCATTCTTTCTATTCATAGATTTTTAAGACTGCGATTGGCGCCTAAATGCACGTAAAAAACACAATTTTGCTAGACTGTGAAATATTTGAGATTTTGTTATCATTGCAAGTCAGATAAAACAAGCATTTGTTTCAAATCACCTCGACATATACCTGTAACACCTAGATGAATATGCTTTCGTACTTTCATACATTCTGCAAGATATTTGTAACAGAATTTACAGTGCTCAGATCAATCACCTATTTTATTGAATTTAACTCATCACAGTGTTGGAGCATTTCCTACAAACGCTTGCAGAAATCATAGTCACAAATTAGAAAAATATCGCATTTTTCGCCGATTCCTACATTTTTCATTCATTATCGTATTTAAATCGGTGTGAAAAGATGTATTAAACGTTTTGAAGTTCATTTCTTTGGGTGGTGAAAAGGCGAGATTTTATTAGCATTTAATCATTCAAGCTCCTTGTCCGGTTTATACCGGAATTCGGTGTTTAGTGAGGTCCTCAAACTTACTCTTTTTTATTGAACTGCCAGACCTTTGAAGTATCAAAATTGATTTTAGATATAAAATCCATTAACTAAGTGAAAACCGGATTTATATCTGTATAGTCCTTGAACATTCTTAGTCTTGGTAACAGACAACTTTAATAATTATACTATTAGTTATAAAGTTTTTTAAAAGTTATATGGGCTTTTATAATACTGCACGTTCGTAACGTCGATTTTCATTGGATAATCGTGACGTTTTTATAGTTTTTTTTATACACGGCTGCTGTCGATTTATGATGAAATCTCGATTTATTCCATTTGAAATGATGCTGCTGTATTATAAATTCGTTATAAATATTTCTGACAGGTTATATGGCCGTATATAAACGGTTGTTTACAATATAAACCTCGCCTAGCGGCTCGGTTTATATTTACATAAAACCGTTTATATGAGGCCATATAACCTGTCAAAAATATTAAAAACTAATAATAGAACCGTTTGTTTGCATATACGATTGGAGTACTCGTATTTGGAGTACCCAAGTCGTTTGGTGAGAGTTTAATTGAAAACAAACATTATTTAATTACACGTGTTATTATTATTATTATATCATACATGTAACATGCAAAGAATCACTATGTGTAGTATAAGTTTGATGATTATACATGTAGTAATAATAATGATGATAATACTTTTATTTAGAATAATGATACTGATGATGATGATGATGATGATGATGAAGATGAGGATGAATTTTATATTTCAACCTGATTTTGTGTAAAGTTATACATTATAGACATTTACTACAGTTTTCAAATATAAGCATAATGAAGTCTACATTATAGCATATATATTTGTTTAAAAAAAATCAAATTTAAAAGTTATATATGTTTATGTAAAAACTGTATCAAGTGCCCTTGACTGACACATTAGATCATACACAAATTGTTTGACTCTTTTTTTTCGCGTGGCCTCAAAACATTTATAATTGGAGGCGGAAAAGAAAAGAAAAACTTCTTTACTTTTGTTATTCAACTTATTGGAAGGAGAGTGTAATAACTTACAGGTTAAAAGTAAAATGAAAAATAGTAACTTACATACTTCTTTAAAAAAAGACATTTTGACATTTATTTTGACTGCATATTTTCATGAAGTATTAATTAATGTGTATTTGACAAGATGAAAACGCATTTAATAAATCACCTGAGTTAATGTATACAAATGGGTTAATTGGCTGACTGCTTGAAGTTAGCCATTAGCTACATTATGTGTACATGTAAATGTATAATTCATATGACAAAGATTGTCTTTGACCGATATCATTTATAATAAACAATGGCAAAGCGTTGCGTAATTGCCTTTTTACACATCCTTTTTATAATGGCACGACTGAACGCTCTAATTGGTACACTGTATATAGAACCGGAATAGCTCAATCCTGCTTAATTTCTGAAACATAGTTTTTAATTTGCATCCGAATTTTGATTTAGAAAGCTATTGTCAATATGTAATTATTTCAAAATTACCAAACATAGCACACACATTGATAAAAAATAAGTTATACTTTTTGCATGTTATGATTTTCATTGATTAGAATAATATTTTTTCATTCTATTCTTACGAAGTTCATTTTCTTAATGTCATTCTAAGTGTTTGTTTTTCTAGTAGCTTTCCATATTCATAAAAAGTAAACATATAAATGTAAGTAACACTAGCATGGTAACTTTTAAAGTCTCACGTCAGTGAATATTTTTCCACGCCATAAATAAAAGCATGTCAAAACATTATACGAGTGATAAATGATGGCAAAGTAACTACCTGTTTGTACATTTTTTTTCATTAACGTTATTAATTTGTCTGTGTATTTTAATATGCTAATATGACGGTTATATGCCCGTCATGTAAACTCTGACGAGGTAATTATGATTTATATATTTCTATCATTTTTTTGTAATAAAAAAGGTTTCGTTGCCTGCTTAAACATTTTCTCAAGATTATAGCATTTACACTTGTTTTCACTTCACGATTTTGCTCTTATGAATGAAAGCGAACGATCATCAACAGATGTGTTATCATTATTAGCGCATACTTTCTTTTGGCAATGTGTTGCGAGTCACTAACATTTAACAAATGAGAGACATTCACAATAGTTCACCGACATCTCAGAAAAAAATGGGAGAATCTCTCGAAGGCAATAACAACAATACGTACAAAAAGGTAAAAAAAAAAACAGACTTAGTTTTTATTGAGACTGTACATGACTCAATAGGAAAAACTAAACGTATTGGAATCAGAAATGGCAATATTACATGTGTCGAACCATTCAATAATATTTAATAATTTATTTAAAGTAAAAAGGTAATTCTGTTTCTTTGATAAAATAAATTACAAATGCACTTTATTCTGACGGAAAGAGCAATGTTTGGTTATTTTTATGAAATAACAAAAAGAAAGGTGAAAAAAAGATAATCATTGTATTCAATGAGATGACAATATAATATTATAATATAATAAGACCAGTTAGGTAATGAGATGAACCCTTGACACAACCCTCCTTCTTATTCTGTAATCTATTTCTTTTATTAGTAACAATTACTATGTATATATTTTAGAGACACGAATAATTGCTTCCAGATGTGTAGCTATGACATTAGTGCTCTAGATGGATTCTGTTTTTGCTGTATGAATATATTGAACACGTATTTGCAATCAGTAGTTACTGGTATCTACAGGGTGGAAATTTTTATATTAAATGCAAACAGAAAACGTGTTACGAATTGTTTAAATATGCCTTAAATTAATGTACAATACATATTTTTGTATAAATTTAATAAAAGACGAACTGCTAAGACGATGATTGTCTTTAAAGAATTTAAATCATCTTAAATGATTTCTCTTGGTAACGTTTTAAATTACAGTTGTTAATACTTTAAAAGTTCAAGTGTTCAAAAACATAATTTGGCTACCAAATGAATATAATTAAACGCACATCTGGTGTAAAATGTCAACCGGTTAGTAAATATGAATATATAATGAAAATAGCTATGATACTTTAGTGTTGCATGGTTAATGTCAGACGGTCGGCTGTAAAGTTGGACACATGAATTATAAAGGCAATTAAACTAGACTACAAAAAAACAATATTTATATAAAGCTGACGTTTATCTTCGGAGAGGCACACAAACATCTGGATTTGACTAGGACTTGACTAGGACTCGACAGGCCAGAGTAATTGTTTCATCTATTACTTGTGTTAATAGTTAACACTGTTTATTGTTCGCAGGGACAGGTATAATAGAAACGATGGATATAGGAAACGGAAAATGTAAGTTAAAACAATTTCTGAAAGCATTTATTATTATGAAAAGCAAAACAATGAATATTAGATGATAAACTAAAAAGAAAATTGCATATGAAATTACGCAAAAATATTAATTTAATTATAATTTTAATTCAAATTTTATATCTAGTTGCAACGAACGGAAATTTGAAATGGTATACTGTGTGTATATATTAAATAACACTTGTGTTATCTTATTCAGTTTATTTCAGAACTTGAAGTACTTTGAATAAAGCAATTGATTTCATGGATTAAAGTTTAGAAGGGATTGTCATCACATAGATTTCACAAACATTTTCCTGATTCATAAAAAATAATTGTATAGCTTAAAAGTACCATTTATTAAGAACATTGCAAGAGAAACAACCGTCTAATTCTAAAAAAAATACAATTTTATTCAAAATTTGAAGATGGACATTCATGATAATAATATGATATGCGAATATATATGATAATATATTGGTATCGCTTTAATATCGCTTTATCGCTGATTAAAAATTACCATAAAGTACATCAAAAACATCATTTACATCATGACACACCTAGTTATTTTGTTGTTGTTTTCTGTTGTTGTTGTTTAAAAGAAGGTCAAATTTAAAAGCTAAAAGAATTATCTTCTGACTTTATGAACGCCGGTCGAAAACAAAGTGTTAAATACTTTTAGTACATCATATGGCGTTAGGGTACCCTTAATAATCGCTTACAGCTACATTTGTTTTTACTTTATGAAAAATTTACATGTAAAAATGAAAAACAAGGACTATCTTAATTAGAAGCTCGGAGGAATTATCCCCTGACTGCATGGACACCGATTGCATGCATAAATGAAAATTAAAAATGTTAATATATTTACTTTAAGTATAAATTGATGTTACGTTTCCCTTAATAATCACTTATTTCTACATTTGTTTTTTTCCTCTATTAGAAAAATACACATGTAAAAACGCCGAAGACTTTTGTTGGAAATTAAAATGTTCAACAACATTGCCTGATGCCATTAATTTATCATTGCCATTTTGAAATGCAATTTTTTGTAAATATTTTGAATTATAAAACTACAAATTTGTATCCTTATTTTAACTAGTCAATCGGTATGTTTTTATTTGTTATAAACACGGCTGCTGAATCAATTAAATTGATTTTTATTTTGTTCAGCGCAATAAATAAACGAAATATTATTATTTTGTAAAAAAGGGTTATCAGAGATTGGTAGAAATATAACTCAATGACTCGGGCCAAATATGCTTAAGTCCGTTTTTACTATGCTATATATTGTCTAAAATCTTAATAATTAATAATATATATGACACCACAAAGTTGCATACGACATAGTATCCTTTTTATGATAATTAATTACCATGCTAAATTGGAAATTCAACCATATTAACACATATTATCTTAACTCAGACTATATTGACTTCATATCGCTCGTGTTTTATGTGCAGTGTATATTTCATTTGTACCCTATTGATCAAATACCACCTAGTCTGCAACATTATTATTTCTGTTCCCTTTGACACCATTTAACCCATATCCTAACCTAAAATTCATTTAATTACGTCGAGAATCTATCTTACTTTGTTTATCAATTTATTTGTTTTAGTAGCAGCGGAAGAGGAAAATGAAATGCACACGTTTGTAGCGAATTCGGACTCGTCCGTGGAAGAAGAGGAAAACAACAAACTTCAGAAAAGAGAAACATGGGCGAGAAAAATTGATTTTCTTTTCGCCTGTTGTGGTTTTTCTATCGGCCTTGGAAATGTATGGAAGTTTCCTTTCCTTTGCTACAGAAATGGAGGAGGTAGGAGCATAATTTGTTCATATATTTGAAACAAAGCCTCAAAAGGATAGGCAATTAAGAGAAACATTTAATATGTAAAAGTTAAAATTTATATACATTACCTATAAGAAATGAAATGAAAACCGGATAATATGTGTTTAAGACGATACAAAGTAATATGTCAACAATAACACGTAGTCTGTATATGGAGTTTTATTAATAATTTCTACAAACGTCTCTTCATTATAAAAGCATTATCTAAAAAAAAGAGCAAATGCATTGGTTTCAAATAACAAATGTTTAACTGCAAATCATTCAAATAAATGTTATGTTTATTCTCATTTGACTCTTGCATCATCGCATTTTAGACAGTCCTGGTAATATCAGAGAATGCTTTGGCATGATAAGGCTGATAAAGTCAACGTCTGCTTCTTAAAATATCTTATGAGAAATCAGAATATATCCACATACCTGTGTTATTCTGTTTTTATATAATTGAATTACTAATTGAATAACTATTTTGATGTAATAATGTTTGGTTTTAATAGTGCATCTGAACTTCAAGGGATAAAATAGGACTCAAATATAAACAATTTTGTGAACAAAACACAGAGAAAATGGCAATCTATTCTGTCACAATTGATGAGAGAGAGGACCTCCTCTCCAGAGCATATGACGGTTATGAAATTTGTGGATTCTGTTTCCACAATCAGGGAATTCCGTATGTGGTACTTTCTGCCACTACAAATTAATATTAAGTGTTAGATCCTTGCATATTGCCCTCATGGTATTATATTTTTCTACAAAAAAATGTGACAAACACATTATAGAATGTTCATAACAAATATGTATGCTAGGTACATGATGACGATTTACTCTCACATGCTGTCATTTTATGTGTTTTCCCATATCTTACCTCTAGTTTGTTATACTTTTTTTGATACATTCTCCCTTGTATTAGTTTTTTTTGCAGGTTCGTTGATGTCACTTTATTTATGTCTTAGCACCTGAGTTTCTGCTATTTTTATCATCTTTTTACGCATATGTTTTGATGCTTCCAAATAATTTCTGTCTGAAGCATATAATATTGTTAGCTGTTTCCAAAATATATCATTTTGCATATTGATGTTACAATAATTATTTCATTATCACAGCATAATACCAGTTCTGCGGTTTTTTGACATCAATGCTTTTGAATATGTTTTAAACCTCTGGCAATTTTTCAATCTAATCCTGTCTGTTACTAGTTTGTTAATCACAAAACAGAAATAACTGTTATGAAATATACGTTATTGGTTTGTTAGTGTTGAAAATCATATCAATTTAGACAGTGGCGAAACATAGTATTCTTTTTAACCTTTATTTCTTTCTTTACGTAAAATATGTGTATTTTGTTGCATATGCAATAATGCTTACATGTATTATGCTTATATATTACATAGCAAAACCTACAAACAAATATGCTGAGGTGTTAATATGCTAGTCTACCATGCTTAATATATGCGACGACTTTGTTTGAAATTGATTTGTTTGCTCTTCATAAGCCTTTTTGATACATTTTAAAATGGTATTTTATTTCCAGGTTCGTTGGTGATTCAATATTTATATATCTACAGGTGATTGAATGCTTCAAATTTTATATCTCCTTGCAGGTGAGTTTATGTATTTATACACGTAAATAAAATGTTTCATTGCAGGTTTTTATTTCTGCATATTTATCTTTTCAGCTCATCTAATTGATGAAATTCATGTATTCTTTGCAGGCATTCTGGAACTCTACCCTTTCTTTATTCTTTTGTTGGTCAGTATAAAATAAACATGAATATTTATATCTATTTTTCAGGCGGATTGTAACATCCATTATTGTTTTTCAGGTGTTTAAACGTAATGTTTTACTATCTCTTGCTCTTTTGTACTTTGGTTAATATAACGATTTGTTTTATAATTTTATTGTCGCTTATACATGTATAATCATGATTTTGTTTTCAGATTACTGAAACCACTACATGTTAAAACGTTACAATTAATTGTCTTACTAGTCATGTTATCTCGTCCTTTTATGTCTTTATTATAAAATACGATATTTCACAGGTGCCTTCTTGCTTCCTTATTTTTTGTGTGTCTTCATCGGTGGAATTCCTACATTCTTCCTTGAGGTGTCTGTCGGCCAGTTTATGTCTGAAGGTGGGATGAATGCTTGGAAGATTTGCCCCCTCTTTCAAGGTAACATATTTTTCTTTCCTTTAAGATCAATGATTGTAATACTTTTGCGTATTGGGGATAGTTGCCGGTGCCTATGAGCCTTGAAAGATGTTTTTGGTTTTATTACGAGGACCAAATTAAACCTTTTATTTATTTTTTTGACCTTTGAAAAGGTATGTGGTTCTTGGACGCAAAGCAACATTGTCATGTGATATTCATTTGTGCATAAATATTTCAAAATCTCTCAATGCAGGACAAAGTTATAGTCTGGACATGATTGTGTATCTTCAACTCTTCTTGAGAGTAAGAGTATCTTCAAACTATAAGTGTGGGTAGGGAAAGTGGTCTTAAACGCAACATGTCGTCTTAAGTAATGTGCTTAACATGTATGCATAGTTATTTTAAAATTCTTCAATGCATGATAAATGTGTTACCTATAAACTCTTACTGTGAAAAAGTAAAACTTCAAAATGCTAGTGTGATTTTCACCTTTGACGTGATTCTTAGACGCCACACATGGTCTTGATGTGGTAGACATTTTTGCCAAATTATATCAAAATCCTTTGATTACAGCCCGGACACGATTGTGTGTACCTGTTTACTCTAATTGTGATAAGGTGAACTTCAAAATGGTAGTATGACCTTGACTTTTGAGGTAGGGACGTGATTCTTGGACGCGACACATCGTCTTGATGTGGTAGACATTTAAACACAGTTATTTTGAAATCCTTTGATGCATGCCAAAGTTACAGTCCTGACACGAATGTGCGTACTTATAAACTCTGTTTGTGGTAATGTGAAACTTCGAAATGTAAGTGAGACCTTGAACTTTGAGGTAGGGACATGGTTCTCAGACGCGACGCATCGTCTTGATGTGGTAGATATTTGTGCCAAACTATTTTAAAACCCCTCAATGTATGACAAATTTATAGTCTGGACACAAATGAAGTAGGAACGCACAAACAGACAGACAGACAAACGGACGGTGCGACATTGATATGCCTCCATTCGGGTGCATACAAATATAAAATATTAATATTAAAGTGGGCGGAGTCAATACTTTTTTATTTACTTTTAAGGGATTTCTTTCGCCATTTTGTTGAAAAATCTGATAAATAAAATACAACTTTGTTGAATTTTGTTTTGAAAACTATCTAGGATGATAGAAAATGGTGTAACTAAGAAAATAAATCACCAATATCATTAATTCAGTCATTAACGCTGTACAGACATTAAAAGAGCTGTTTACTTGACGCCATAATGTAGCGCCAAACAGTGCGTGCACAAACACTGAAAAGAAGACAACTATTTCAATGTCTTTCATTTCACATTTATTTTACATTCAATTAATACTCTGTATTTCGGTTCAAAATTATAAAATATATTAAAATAAACACACACTATATTTATGTGTATTAAACTGCGTAACGCATCTATAAATTATCATTTTATTATTGCGCGCTGTACAATTGCAATTACGTAACAAGTAGCAAGCAAAGGATTCGTAACCATTTTTCTTTGAAAATGAAATTAAATAAAAAGGTTATTTTCTCGTTTTTCATGAAATATGGTATACATTCTTACTCAGAATTGTAAAATGCAATATATGTGGGATTTCATCATGTTTCCTGAAAATATATTCCATATTTCACTCACACACAAAAAAATATCCTCCTTATATCAGAATTTTAAATTCTTTTCAATTCTGTCGAGGATCTCCAATTTACCTATCTTAAAATGTTGGCAGTATAATTGAGTCGTGTCACGACAAAAACAAACATAATGGGTTTGCGACAAACATGGATATGCGCAGTCTGATCAGCATCCATGCTGTTCGCTTACAAACCCTATTAGAAGAAGAGAAACTGATAGCGAACAGCATGGATCCTGATCAGACTGCGCGGATGCGCAAGCTGGTCTGGATTTATGCTGGTCGTAAACCCATTATGTTGGTTTTGTCGTGACAAGGCTCAATTATGCCATCGTAATTATATCCTCAAAATGCTCAAGGCATTCATGATCAGATTTTACATTAAATCCTTTATTTTCATATTGAATGGATATTTTTAATGCATATTCACATTTAGAATCATTTAAATAAATAAGCATTCTTTTAGAAATGCTTATTTTTTACGATTAAGATACTTGTTAGAAGTCGCATTGTACTCAACATCTTACTTTTTCGTAATTGGATCATTGCATTTTATTATCAACCTTATCCGCCCGCTTAGCTCAACAAGGAGAGCTATGGATACGGTGTCCAGGAAAGGAGCTTGTTTCGACAGTAGAAAGATGCGAACTTTCTCTGTGAGAAACGAGCTTCGAAATTGAGTGCTATGGTCACTTGTTTCTAACCGCTCGAGAGCAATCATGTGTGATAAATAGTCGGTCCCATTGCAGAGAAATTTGTAATTATTGACTCGGTCTCCAGGATAATTTGTTAGGTGGATCCACCGCCGAGATATGACGAAAAGCATGTGTTACAATATGCGAATGTTCATAATAATAATGATAATAATAATTATAATAAACAAAACCAGGACAAACATTATTAATCTATAATAGTTGAGGTTTCTATGAACAAAAGTGAATTTGTAATTAAATGCAACAAGTTTAATAAAAACAAAATTCTAACAATAGCATGATGATTTCTTGCTAATCCATTTACGAGCAAGAAAAAGATTGAAATTGAAAGGGATTTTCGATTTATGTTCACCAAACAAACTAACGTAAAGGTATAAAAATACCACAGTGTATCTTTCAGGTTACAAGTAAGAACTTGACAATTAATATTAATTTGCAGAAGGTCTCGCAAACGAACATACATGTAGCTTAATTTACCATTATAAGTAATTTAGTTTGTCATGTGTCACTTTTATACATTAGGCATAATGGTAATGTATGTCCAAATAACTACATGTATCAAGAGTAGTTGTTATTATATGAATCTACAAACGCCATCTTTTTATTGTATCAAGAAAGCAACAAAAACCAACAATATCAATACGAACACACACTCATGCATTGGATTATACGAAATGTTGTCAATTGTTCGCTATATATTTTATATTTAGTATTAATTATTTTAAGCATTAAGGGTGAAACGATATATTTTTGTTGCATTTGACCAAGTGTTTGATTAAGTATAAACAAGATTATGATAATTCGCAACTGTCAACTATAACCACGTAACAAGTATCACATTTGCTTTTATGAAAATTAGTAAATATTTGTACTTTTAATCCTTTTTTAATGATTAAAGTATTGCTTTAAATATAGGTATTGGAGTCGCTGCAGCGGTGATTGTGTTCCTTGTGAACTGTGATTACAACGTCCTACTTTCCTGGGCTTTCTACTACTTCTTTGCTTCATTGACAACGCAGTTGCCGTGGTCACACTGCGATAATGATTGGAACACACCTGACTGCACAGCGGGGTTCGTTACAGGTGCGAATTCGTCGGAAAAACTCAACTCGTCTGGTACGGAAATTTTCACGTATGATACAAACGTGACAAGTTTGAGAACAGCTGTGTCATACAATGACACTTCAGACATTCTGTCAGGAAGAAGAAACTTGTCATATGTGTCTGATCCAGTTACAGAGTTTTGGGAGTACGTATATCAATATCTTAAATCAGTTGTTAAATACTTACCCCACCCAACCTCCACACACAAACAACGCAATTAAAACACAAGACAATATCAACATTACAGAATCTTCAACAATAATGCAAACAATGCGGAAAAAAACATATTAAAGTCAAAAGAAACTACAAAAGAACGAGACATAAACGCACTACAAATTTGACACCAATAATCAACAACAATTGCAAAAAGAAAAATCGGCAAAAACAACAACAAAAAGAGATGATGTCAGAACATCAAGAGAAAGAGAAAACGTCAAAACAATACAAAATATGACATGAAGAAATAAATATATCTTAAATCAGATAGGCACGATTCGTCCAATCTTATAATAACTAAAGTTAGAATTCAGAGAGCTTTGTTTTTCTTTTATTATTTTATAGAAATGTCATTTAAAACTCTTTTATCGTTTATATTGATAAAATCTGTGCACGACAATTCTCTATTTCGGAAAGATATTTACAACTTTAACATGTATTCTTTTGCAGGAGGAAGGTGTTGGCTATATCAGATGGAGTTCACCAGCCAGGTTACATTAAATGGGATCTTTGTCTTTGTCTTTTATTAGCTTGGATCGTCGTGTATTTCTGCATTTGGAAGGGGATAAAAGGTTCTGGAAAGGTAATAATTGACTCTGTTTCCGAATTTATTTTGAATTAGCCACAGAAGTTGCTTATTCGCTTGAAATTGCCTTAACTTTATATATAAAACAGATTTAAAGCTGCAGCTCACTTTCTTATACTTCAAACAGTTATAATATTGATTGACCTAAATTTTGCAATGCTTTATTTATCAGGTTGATTCGCCGATTTTAATATATTTGTCGGCATATCTTGGCGACTAGTATATCTAATATGCATTCTTGTATAACTAACAAGTAATAACCAATGTTCAACTAACAGGCATTCCTGGACAATTAACAATTAACAAGGATTTTTTGCCGCAAGTGACCGACTTCTAATCTCTCATGATTTGTGAATCAGCGGTAAGAGTCAGGTGATCATTAGACCCAATACAATCGCCAAGATCAATTTGTACGGAACAATTACGCCAGTGAACCCTGAACTATAAATACGATGCCCTCCCTATTGAGTGTCACCGGTGGAGTAAAACGAATTTGATTTTCCTATCAATTTAAGATTGAACATATAAGTTAAATAATGATGCTTACGAAATTTGAAATAAAATAGTAATTATTATATTTTTTTTACATTCTAGGTGATGTACTTCACAGTGACAAGTCCCTACATACTAATGATAATTTTGTTGATCCGTGGGCTAACACTGGAAGGTGCCATGGACGGCATCAAGTTTTACCTAGTACCAGATTTTTCTAAGCTCCTGAAGTTCCAGGTAAAATATGCACTAATAATATCTCAATATAATTCTTTATAAAGTATTACTATATTTGCATATAAGTTATCATGAAATGCATGAATATATTTTGATATTCATTTGTTACACTGACTATTTTACAACTTTTCTTGTTTCCCGTTCCCGTTATACCTGCAAAAGACGCATCCAATATTATGCTTATAATGGGCTCTTTACTCCATCTTAATTAAAATAATGAAAATTCAGTAACTGTTATATTTACACGAGGTGCCATTAAAGCAAGTCATCTTTTTTAGGAACTTTGTACTTTTAATTTCCGTGTTAGATCCTTATGTTAACACAACCTGTCTTCTCACAGGTATGGGCCGATGCCGGCAATCAGGTATTTTATTCGTATTCTTTATCGTCGGGAATCCTTGTCGCTCTCGGAAGCTACAATAAATTCAATCACAATGCCTACAGGTAATCATTTCTTTCACTATACTTTGGTTCTGATCTATTTTCAAAGACATCATTTCAGAATATGTTTTAAGGTGTTATTGATATTTTATTTAGACTATTTTAGAAAGAACACAACCATTTATAGGCTAACAAGAGGTAGTATAGCGACTAACTATAGCTGTCTTAAAGAGTCCACCATCGTCGGATACCAACGGTTGATTAACATTTAATATAACATAACATGTTATCAATGTTTATAGTTCGGCCGTGAGTATCTGACGATGAGGGTCCACCTTTCTCTTACAATCCTTCAATTGGCTTTGTCATTTTTTTCAATTTTTATATTGGCGCGTGGTTTGTCAAAAAAGAAAAGTAAAGGGAAATTAATAAATGGTTAAATAAATGCTTCTAAAGACAGTTTGTGGGGGACTATTTCTAGTAATGCTTTCTAATTGGGCATAAAAGTAGCTCGCAATATAATTGCAATAAAATTAAGATTATCACCATGAATAGTAGGTCTTTAAATTTGGTTGGATTTCTGTCTACATGTTCATCATGATTGTTAATCATTACAATGTCATTATTTCCAAAGTCTACTTTTCAATTGTTTATATGACATCATTTTTTGGTTATATGTTATTGGAGCTATAATATACCTAATATAAAATTATGTTTTATTTCATAACGTAATGATGTTATCTATAGATTTTAGAATGCAATCAATCAAAATGTACAATCAAATTTCACAACAGGGTCACAATTTGTTATTTGTGTTGTTCTAAGGTCAATAGACACTGTAAATGTCTCTTGGCTTTCGAGGCAGACCTAATGTGATTCTCAGATGATATGCAGTATTTAAACACACTCGACATCTCAGTAGAACCATAAAACAGCTAGATAACGTTCGTACATGATAGATTTCAAAAGCCTTGACGGGATTTGAAATAACAGCGGATAAGTGGTTGAGAGCCACAGCACAACGACTTTCAACATATTTGTATGCAGAAACAAGTCATTAACGACATAGACGTCAGTGAAATATACCATATATCGTCACCGAAGTGCAGTAACGGGTTAACTTCTTTTATCATTTAATAGAAGCTAATCTGTTACTGCACTAAAGTGACGATATATATTGATTATAATATGTGAATATGAAATTATTCCTTTTTGCTATGACAAACACATTGGAATATATTTTGTATATTACAGGGACTGTTTCATGTTTTCTATAATGAACAGTTTCACCAGCTTAATGTCTGGCTTTGTGATTTTCTCGGTACTTGGTTTCATGGCTCTTAAACAGGGTGTATCAATCGACGAAGTAGCGGAATCAGGTTTGGTTCTTGCAAATTAATTTCCACCAGTTTATATTTATACTGAGCAATTGATCTTTATACCTCAGTATGTAGACAATTCAGAAAACGGATGCTATAAGATAAGAAGTGTTAAATAAGTTTCTTAATTCGTAGTTTATATGTATAGAATATACAGCAGAATTAGGAGTTGTGAATTACTTTTATATGCATCTGTTTACATGTAGTACAAAAAGACATTTAGCAGAAAATATTATCACTTTAGAAAACAGAAAAACAGACTTATTTTAAAACGAAATGCAATCATAAAATACTAATTTATGTGAACACTATCAATTGTTTCTGCAGGTCCAGGATTAGCTTTCATTGCATACCCCGAGGCAGTCTCCCAGATGCCGGCTGCACCTCTATGGTCTGCTGTCTTCTTTCTCATGATAATTTTACTTGGACTTGACAGCCAGGTCTGTTTCCTTTTTTTAAAAAATCGCAAAAAACACAATATATATTTTATTGCTCAATATTTCAACACCGACCACCGAAACTGGTAGATCCTAGAATAAACCAGTTACAAACCATCCCGATGTTTGATGTGTGTTCTCTCCTTCTCTTGATTTACTTGTTAATATTTAAACAAATTAAAATTTTTGAAATAAAGACTGGAATGACGCAGTGTTTAATATAAAATCATGAATCTGCGTATCGCTTTCAGGAAAAAATAGTTGACTTAAAACTAAAATTAAGTTTATCAGTAATTAGATACTTATGGTGCGGGTGCAGGTACGGTTTTATAAAAACTTTGTTGCGAACATTTTGTCTATTAGAAACTATTTGCCTTGATATGTTTTGAATTCTTTTATTCGAGCGTACATTTTTTCCCTTTAATTTCAGAAGTCAATAGTGTTGTTATGAACACTTTTTTTAACAATTTCAGTTTGTGGGCGTGGAGGGTTTTGTAACATTTTTGGTTGATTTGTATCCAAATGTATTCCGGAAAGGTTACAGGAGAGAAATACTTATTGCAATAATATGTGTTGTGTCGTTCTTGGTGGGACTTTCCATGGTTTGTCAGGTAATTATGACCTTAATAAAACATTAGGCTGCAAGATGGAACCTTGTCAATTCTAAACTTTTCAACAATAATATAGTATAAAAATGCAACTCAAGATTTTCATTTAATGTAATCTAATTTCCTTTCCTTTTCACTATGATCAAAATTTGATACAATAGATGCATTTTGCAAATTTATTATTTAATCGTATTTACAAATTAGACATTATGCGTATTTTGTTTTTTCTGCATAATAAATTCGGTAGTTTTCACACCAGGAAACTAGACGAGTTTATGCAGTTAAAACAATTAATATGTTATCAAAATTCAAATTAAATAAAACATGGAATACTTGAATTCGGTATTTAATTATTAAATTGTCATATTTTAGAAATGATACCATTGTAATGCAAACGAAACTTTTTTTCTACAACAGTTTTATTCTAAAGTTATTTTTTGTTTTTGTTTTCTATGTGACTCATGACAGTTATTCATTGTTGATGAACATTTGCTTGAAATCTAAACTGTGCAGAAATGTGAAATTGTTTCAGTAGATGTTAAACCTCTGTGTAACTGTTTGTCTTAACATGTCGCTCTTGTCTTTCCGTACCAGGGAGGTATATACGTGTTCCAATTGTTCGACTACTACTCCGTGAGCCGGACGATCTTCGTCATCGCCTTCGTGGAAATGATCGTTATTTCTTACGTATATGGTATGACAATCTTATAAAGAGAAAAAGAAATCATTTTTACTTTACCTTAGTGTGTAATGTATGCATTTACTTTCAATTATTCACATCTTAATTATAATTTAATTAAACATATAAATAATAAAGAGTATGCATTGTACACATGCCGGGTTTACAAGTTTGAACTGTAAATCTTTTTAAATGTTACCATATGTTTTTTTTCCTGAAAACATTTTCTGCATAAAGCCCTGTACACGATTTTTTAAAAATAAACAAAAGACTCAATTCAACCATCATTTGTTTGTATATTAATACATAAGCTTTGTTTCAGGTATAAACAGGTTTTATGAAAATTTGACTATGATGTTCGGACGGCCTGTCCTGCCAGCTATTAAAGTTCTATGGTCCATTGTGACACCATTGTTCATATTGGTATGTATTTTCTACACTTATATAAAATGGTTGTCAGAGATTCGTTAGAATTGAAACCCCGGATAAAAGAAAATGTGATTAGGTAAAAAGAATTACTGACACATTTGCATGTATATGACTGTTGAGATATTTTATGTAAACAATCTTTAGAAACAGCAAAGAAAATTTCACGAACGTGTTACATTATATTGAAGGTTCTATGATAACCGTCAAATGAAACATTTGCGGATGAAATGAAATGAAACATTACCGTCCTTGAACTGGCTCAGTATAACCGAGTCTTAAACATTTTCAATATTGCAGTTCTTTGCTTGCTATACCGTAACGGTGTTTGATCATTTAAGCCGCGTCATGACAAATCCAACATAGTGGGTTTGCGGCCAGCATGGATCCAGACCAGCCTGAGCAGTCTGATCAGGATCCATGCTGTTCGCTATCAGTTTCTCTACGTGTTATAGGGTTTGTAAGCGAACAGCATGGATCCTGATCAGACTGCGGGGATGCGCAGGCTGGTCTGGATCCATGCTGGTAGCAAACGCACTTTGTTGGTTTTGTCGTGACGCGGCTCATTTTATTTTAAAGAGTGACGTAGTAGAGGAGGAAAAGGTTTAGTTATTTACCACTAGGCTTAAAAATAAATTTACAAACCCAAACAGTCTTTGCATCATAAAAAACTATACAAATGATTTAATACCTTGTCCAGAATAAAGACAATTTTTGAATATTTTTAAATCTTAATTGTATAACTGTTGATATATATTTAAATACTTTCACTGCTATTTAAAGGTTGAATATTAAATAATTGCATGCTAATACTTCCTTCACGGCTATGTTATGTGAACATCTGTGGTAAAGGAATGATTTTTGCCATGTCAGTCTGATGCCCCATATCATTTTCAATCCATTCTAATGTTATAACATTTTTTTTCAACATGAAAAGCAGCGAAAGATATGTTTGCAATTCAAATTTCTGACAACCAGGAAACAAGGAAATAAGAAAATAAGTTAAAAAATCTCCATTTAATGCCATTTATCAGAAGTATTGTCGAAAATAAATTCATACAGTGTTTCAAATTTGTCGCTTTTATTATGTATAGGTCACCCGTGCCTAAAATAAAATGTCAAATTTGCATTTTGTTGACGTTTCTCTTTTGTAAGTGTGTCCACTCAAATTGTGCATGATATGCTCGTGATCTTAAAACAGATGAAGGACATTTGTTTGTATTTGAGTGAATATGATATATATCACAATGAGACGTGGGGCAATTGCAATATTTTCATTAAACGATGCATGATATGTAGCATATTCACGATAAACAAACATATGTTCTTTATGTTTATTTTATGCCTTAAAACAATAGCAATTTGCGGCTGCTTTCATTGAAGTGCGGGGAAAAGACGCACGTACAAAATTCCGTCAGACGTTCAACGCGTACGCTACACAAACATAAGAAATTCAATTTTATAGTCATTATTGCGGGGAAAAACTATGATTTTAGAGTAAAAATGATACTTGAATCGGGAAATATGCCATTTAGTACAAACGCAACACTTACCTTTAATTAATTGAAACCTATGCCAAAACTAGTTTGGCGAGATTTATCACCCACACGGAATGATATATTTACCAATAATAATAGCAAGCTTTCAGGTTGACATTGCAAATATCATTTTATCGGTCAATAGTGAATTTCGATTCCAATATTCTTACTTTTGATATTTAAGTATTTAAATTAAAGGATATTCTATAGTCCATTTAAAGGGAGACACAGGCAAAGGTTTCTTAGTTTTGAATTTTTCATTCATTTTTCTGTAAATGCCTCCAAAATCAATACATTAGACAGTCAAAGGAACAAAACTTTTCTCCATATAACAAATGAATTGGTGGTTTCCTAACTTGACCCTCGTGAGTCAGGTTAGAACGCTAGGATTTCACAATAGTTGTCACAGTGAACTCTGGAAACGTTAAAGAACATGTCAAATGAATGACTTAAGACTTGTTTCAATCATACAATATCCACAATATCTGTCGTTGTAACTTCAAGGGTTTGTTAATTTAAAAGTCAAATGACTTGTTTTTAAACTATTCGGTATTATATTGGCGTCTAAATTTTGTAAAACATATATAGATATATTTACCCTTCAAACCAAAAATATATAGACTTTAAACAGAAATTCATGCCGGAACTTTAAGAAATGTCATTTTAGCGTGATTTGAGTACATAAAATCATTTTAATATTTTTTGTCATTATTTTGCCTGAATATCCCAGATTTGATTCCTCTGTGTCAGGTGTTTCTAGAATTAGCTGATCTATAGCGGAACGAAGATTAATTTTAACTTACACAAGTAAGAAAAGTGTTCATGTTTTATAAATGATTATTTGACGAAATTGATATACTGTTGATTGAATATAGTTTTCTTTTCAATTTGAGTTTATCACCTACATTGAAATACTAAAACAACTTTTTTAAACTAAATGGTTTAAGTCAATCTTTATTTTATTATTTTGTTTTTAAGTTTCTGTTCACTGTTGGTGTAATATCATATTCCGAGCTTACCTACGACCGCAAGTCGGTAGAATACCACTATCCACAGTGGGCGATAGGGATAGGCTGGGTAATGGCAGTGGCGTCAATTATTTGGATTCCAATCGTTGCCGCTTACAGAATATATGAAGAAGAAGGGTCATTAGTAGAGGTATACTTCTTTATTTATGCATTGTCATCCAAGGGTGTATGCTTCTTTACTCATGAATTGTCATCCTGCAGTGTCTTTCTACACATAAGAGAGACCACTTTTGTTGAAACTTATTTTAATCATTACATTGTATGCCAATACGTTTATCCTAGACATCTTTTACCCTTAACGTTATTAATTTATGTTATGCAATTGCCAAGTCAAGCTTTGAATATGGATCAGGCCATTGGAAGTTTAAAAGATTTCATTATCGAAACAAAGTGAACTGATTATTAATACTTCATGTATAGAGCCTTGTTAGATTACAAATATTTGCAGGCAGTTCGGGCTCCATACTGGTTGCCATGGCAAATGACATTCGGTTCCAGCAGGTCAATAGCTAATATACTTAAAGCAATTAACATACATAGGTTTAAGCTGTCATAAATATATAATTAGAAATAATCATAAACATTTTAATCGAATTTATTGTTACATTTTTTTTATATCATTATGATTTATTTCTTATTTACAGAGGATCAAGGGAGCCATCAAGCCAAAACTCCGAAAGCACCAAATGCTCCCGAATGAAGATCTGTCCAAAATAAAATATATCAGTGAAATTGACAATGAAATTTAAACCACAGTGGGACATCATTACATAATGCAATGTTCATTTTATATCAAATAATTCATCATAAGTTTTCTGTTGCCTATAAGAATCATTTCAGAAATGCTAACACACATCTGACATCTAGCAAACTAGGCAAAAACATTATTATCAGTCCTATTGATTGGTCAGTTTTAATTTGTCATTGTTATCATTAAACATTTTCTGAAAAACAGGGAAAAATGAGAAAAATTATTTACATATGTAAATGTACAACTCGTATATGTTTTTATTAACATTTACACATTATTGCCCATTAGGCGACCCATGTACTCGATGCAAAAATTACTGTTTTGAATTTAAAGAGAATATGAAAATTTAAAATAATTTAGTTACAGGTATTTTCCATATACTTAATTCTATTTTAGACGTATGCCATAGTCTTGAAACAATTACAGGCGATGCCAACTGCGTTTACAATTGCCATTGAAAGCCATTCACAACGCATTTATTTTTAATGCCCTAACTTTACGCATTAAACAATTACAGGCACACGACATATAAAGCACAACGTAGTTACAGTTTTATACCATAATTCCGAAACAATTATTTGTAATGCAATACGGATACAGCAATAAAAGTTGTAAGCCATAAGTACAACTTACACATTTACAGCATCCTCGATAACCTAGGCGTATTCGTTACTTGTACACTTCGTTGTTGTTGAATGTGTTTCGGCGATTATTTACAAGTGCATACCTTAACTTAAAACAAAGACTCATACCATAAGCAACAACATAATTACAATTGAATGCCATTACCTCAAAACACTACAGGTGATTCAGTAAGCACAACGTAATGTAATTTGTACACAATTACAGGTGAAAGCTTCGAGCACAACGCAATTTGTTTGCTATATGCACAACACAATTACAGGTGTATGCCATAAAATATTACACTTACAGTTGTATACCATTAGCGCAATCACATTATACAAATGTAGTTGTATTCAATGAGCGAATTGTAATAATACAGTTGTGTACGATAAGAGCAATACTATTACAGTAGTATGTAAAATGCTGAATACAATTACAAGGATATCAAAGAATAAGTGTATGCAATAAACAAGTCAACATATTAATTGTATATAATAAACACAATATATTTATATGCCACAAGGACATCGGAATTACAGTGTATACAAATAAAGTGTATGTTAAAAGTATGGTGGTTGTTGTTTGTTGTTTTTTTGTTGTTTTTTTTTAAACAAGAGCGTTAAACAATCTATTGACATTTAAGACATATACGTTGATTTTGTTTTAGAAAAAAACATTTCTTAAGGATATCAAGGAAGTGAATTCTTTTCGCTGAAACCCCATAATTCGTTTTAATAAACAAGGGAGATAGCTTGCCTTGCACAAAAGTATTAGATCTATTTTGAGTTATGTCAGTAAAAGTTGTAAATGGTAGTTTTAAAGATATACAATGCTCAAATTTGATATTAAAAACATTTGAGAATTTCTACAGTCTCTTTGTTAATATAAAATAAACATTTTTGACTTCACACAAAGTAGATATGTTATGCTTAAAATCATCTTACACAGTACAGATGGTCACAATATGAATATATATTGTCATTAAAAAATTTACAACAAAAAAAAATGGCAGTTATTTAAGAAAAGACCAATTTTACCTGACCTATAATAGGGAAAGCATCTTCCCATACATAGTTTATTCTATGTTTAATTCACATAAGATGTATCCAGTAGGAATTGTAAAGATTTCAATAAATGTATGTGTGTAAAATATTGACTCAAAAATGAGCATAGTAGATCTTTAAACTTAGATATTGGTGTATGAAGAGTTTACGCTCTCAATTAAAATAGAAATGCGACGATTGATTCTTTTAGAACTTGTCTCAAATATTTGTTTATTCGCCAACTGTTATACATGTTACACCATCAAATAAATTTGAAAAATCAGATAGCTGTAAGTGTGTGACATTTTGGAAGCAATATGTGCGAAGATATTTTTTTTCATTGAATATCGAAAAATGAATTTAAACTGGTATTTATCATATACATCAGCCAACGTATTATATAGTATTGCAAACGTAAAACCTTTGTTCTCAATCTCAAACCAATGCTTCAGTAGAAAAGAGATGTCAAAAAGTGAAACTGGAATGTTTGTTAATGTCGAAGTGTTTCTTACGTTGTGTTATGGTTCGTTCAAGCTAATCTAATTATTAACAAAGGATGTAAAGTATGGGTTTGCGCGTAACGTTCATCTATAGTTTAAAGTGTTTCATTTAAATGATTTATTACAACTTTTTCCTGTTGCTTTATTTCTTGATTATTTGAGATAGTGATTCTCTTCTTCTAAGGAGGTCATGTCAATGTACCACGTTCACTGTGCAATTAATATCATTTTGTTTAAGGAAGGTTTCGCTTCCGTGTCAATAGGAAGCATAAATTTCAATCACGTAAACAACAGTTTACTTCAAACAGAACAAATTGCTTCAAAGAGAATAAATTGTTCACGTATGTACAAAGATAAGAAAAATTGTAAGCGAAACTTCATCTGCTCCGAGAGGTATATGTATTAAAAACAACAGATACATATTGCTTTGAATGTTTATTTACAATAAATTGATTTCAGTGTCGTTTGCGGGTCATTTATGATCTTCTCTATCTCAAAATTCTTTTTTTTTTCTTTTTTCAATCTAGAATATTTCGTAATCGGCTACCAAAGCGTCAGATCTATCCCCTGAACATTGTAACAATCAACGAAAGGATTTCCTGCCCTGTGAATTAAAAGATAGTTTAATTAATATACATTTTAATTGTAAAGAGCTTTATCTAATAAAACATATAGATAACGTCTATAAACATCAACGTATAATTATGTTGTTTCTGTAATCTTACGGTCCATTCTAGAAACAATTGTAACATAGAATGTTTCTATTATTTAACACACACAAATTTTGTATGAAAACCAAATGAAATGCTCGCTCAAAAACAAAATATTATTCTGCAATTATAAGCAGAATGTTAACTTTTTATCAATTATTTCTTACATGCGTTAATCGTTTTTAAGAAAATATACACTTATTTTACTTTCATGTACCCATTCTGTTTTCTCTCTTTTTTAAATTCAATCTGTTACTTTGTATAATACAGGCAGCAAATCTTTAGGTTAATACACTTAAAAAACTTTCAATTCAAAATGTAATTGATAATAAATATCAATTAAACTTCATTTCTTTCGTTCATAGGCACTTAATGGAAACAAGTGCTTTTGGTCGGCTACTCGTTGTGACCGCTTACCAGCCGTGATGTTTATATAACACACACACTTATCAAATCAATAAAAATATTTCGACAAAATGTCTTTTTTTAAAATAAAATAGATATAGCTGCTGAGTATCTAAAGTAGTTATTTACATACACAGTAGATATATCTATTTTTAAAGTTTATAGAATTTCTGCCATCAAGTGCTTATGATTACTATGTACATACTTACCGGCTTTGCATAGATAAATAAATCATACATGTAATGTTCACATGATTTATATCTAAAAAGCTGTCTGTGTTGCAAATTAACCTCATGTCAACATTCATGTCACTATACCTACGTAGCTTCTTTACATAAATTATACATATACGTTAATTTATTCCATATTCGTTTCAACAGTACTTGACCCCCTTTTGAGAAGCCGAAGAATTCTTAAAGATAATGTCTTAATTATTGTCAGAAATGGCAAAAAACTTAACTGATTTAACTTCTTATGATACATCTATGTAAATGATAAATTAATGCATCTTACTAGTTTACAAAATTTACCTCATATGTAAATTCTATATTTATATGTCAACAATACCTGGCTGCTTTGTGAAATGAACTTCTTTTTTTAATAGTTTAAAGAAATAAAAAGTCCTGACTGCATGACCAATCAATCCCTTTTTTATTACTATGCATCCTAGGTAAACCAGACAATTGACCGATATCGGATTAAAGCTGCACGCCTCCAGATGAGCCAAAATATTTCAAGAGAATGAAAATTGAGAAAAATGTACTAATATTTCAAGAAAGGTAAAAACAATCAAGATCAATGTTAAAGTTTACATGTTATTTGCGATTTAAGACTGATTTTGCAGTTTTTTATCACCATATTTCTACTGCGTTACTAACTTAGTAAGGGCTTTTTTTGCACATTTTGACCTCTTTTGGGTTATTCGCATGGATTGTATGTGCCAATTGCAATATGTAAATAACTTTATTTGTTCACCTCACAATATTTTACTGTCAAATACATTATAAAAAGTTTCATGAAATTTAACATGAATCTGGAGGCGTGCTGCTTTAAATGTAATATCACGTGGAATGTGTACTTAAGATTTCGACAATGCCATCACGTGCTAAAATACGTTCTATTTATGTGTTCTATAGTTATGCCCCGGTCACATATTCACGGATAATGCCATGGAAAGGCTACGGTCTAATCGTTCACGGATTACTACGGAAATGTGAAATTCCGTAGTCCGCTACGGTTTCAGTACGGACACACAACGGTATGAGTACGGAGTTCGACGGATTTACCACCAAAAGCCCCGGGAGAGACACGGATTGTTACGGACCGACACGGATTGGTACGGAGCGACACGAATCAGGACGGATGCACAACGGATACACTACGGTCTGCTACGGTATAAGCACGGGTTAGTACGAATTAGTACGGGTCTGATACGGAGAAGAACGAATTGATACGGAGAAGAACGTATTGCCACGGACCTATACGGACCTATTATATTGCATGCTCATTTTCAAAATGCCTCACAAGAAAAGAACACCTAGAAAACGAATTGCAGAGTTCAATGGTTTTGGCGGAGAGGATTCGGCCTAATCGCGTCTGACCCCCGAGACATATCAGGTCCGATTAAAGTGAATTTCGTGAAGGACGCCGAATCCTCAACAGGTTCGGCCATGAGAGCCTCATACTTAACATGAAGGGGTCTTCGTAAAAGCCCGTCCCTAGTCCATCATCTCCTCTTACCTGATTAGATATGGACTAGTAATCATTAAAGAAAAATGTTGATCAATATACTGCTTCTCTTTTGATTTTGAAATTTGCTGTTCATTTTACAATAACATTAGTTATCGTGAATGTTTATGTTTTAAAAATATGTAAAAAGCTTGTTAATTAATCTTATTATCACTCAAGGGCCAGCGTCCGAGGCTTATGAGACACTTCGTTTTATGTACATATTTACTCCAATTTCACGATCCAAATTAATGTTTGTAAAATATGTAACATTAAATGCTATTCTATTACTTATGAATTGTAGTACGATATTAATATATTTTTACCTCTATGCATGTCATCAAGCAGCTCGACCACTGCCTCCGCATTCTGAGCTATTTCAATATAAAGTTGCAGCCAGTAAATGGCAATTATCATTTATTGAATGTTCACGCAAATATGTCTATTTTAACAAGAAGGTAGTATTTATACCCTTGAAAAAGCACATGATACTATTAATTTATCCCACGTATGTAATATAAATCCGTGTTTATCCGTACTAAACAGTGGTGGACCGTACCATTCCGTACCGTTTCGTGTTGCAACGCAATAAACCGTATAAGACCGTGCTAATCCCTGCCTCTCCGTAGTACAACGTATTACGATCGTAGCTTTCCGTGACAATGCCGTATTAATCCGTATTAAAACCGTAGCTTATACGTAGGGTAACCGTACAAAAACGTAGTTCTCCGTACCAAACCGTGGAAATCCGTAGCAGGTTGAGGCCTACGAATCAGTACGGACTAGTACGGTTTCCGTACGGACCAGTACGTATCAGTACGGTTTAATACGGACAAGTAGGGATACGCTACGGTTGATTTTTCCGTAGCAAATTTTTGCACATGTTCAAAAATTGTCAAGGATCGCTACGGATATACAAGGACTACTACGATTGATTACGGTTAAAATACGGAGAGCTACAGACCAGTACGGGTAGCTACGGACGATGCCGAATTAATACGTGGCTCTTCCGTGGGCGTATTCCGTGAATATGTGACCGGGGTATAACCGGTCGATTACATGTCTATACTCACTCTTCTTGGCGGAACATGTTCAACTGGACTCGTTTCCCTGTATGGGCTGCTGTGTTTAAACAGAATACTGTTGACATTCGAACTTCCTTGATTTCCATCAGTTGACCTGATAAAAACATGTCTTTGTTAATGTGGCAACAAATTATAATCACTAATAATATAACACTTTTCTGTGATACTTTGCACTTTTTCCCCTTTCCTTCTTAATAAGAAACTAGGCTTTCTTGTGCGTGAAACAAGAATGTATACTTGTCCCTCATTGTTATCGTTTTTAAAAGAACGATGGCACGTAGTGTGACGTAAGTTTTGACGACATAAAACCGAATGATGTGAAGCTGATATAATTCTACGTTAAAACAATCATTTTATATAAAACTGTAATTATGCAGTAGTTGTGAAATTATATAGCTGTTTTCATTTTTTACAGATCACCTCTCGTATGAAAATAAGCAGATAAAAATTGATATTGATGCTATTTTTGCCTTGCATAATTATTACGATAGGTTGTATGTTTTTCTACGGGCTCTATAATAAATATTGGATGAAGTTGTTGAAAACATAATCTTTTCTCTTATAATAGTTTCTTTATATTGAATTAATAAAGTAAAGAGAAAAATCAAATTCGGATATTTCTTATATTCTGGAACTACCTCTTTCTTCAAACACAATATGTAAGCACTAAAATGTTTCTTTCTAAGTAAACATACCCTGTGTAAACGCTATCAGTGGGTCATTTCTCTCATAAAAGAAACGGTCGCCATTGCGTAGAGCTAGGAACTGTAGTGCAAAGAGACATTGTCCAGTTGGTCCAAGCTGACTATCTGAGATACGTCTCTCACTTATGTACCCAGTAAACAGGTCAACATCGTCAGGATACCTTGAATTTAAACCATTCTTTTAACAATAGCCTTTAAGTTATGCATGTTCGGATATTTGAATAGTATAAACCCGTCCATCTTTCAGAAGCTTGATGTTTTTTCACCAATAATAACTGTTTCCGCACGAGTAACAATTGCAAATGGTGGACAAACAAATTCATTAAAGGAGATGCATGGTTGAATTGTTAGTGTGGTCATTCTTATAAACCTACTTACTGCATTAAACATCTTATATATATTATTAAGATATCACCAATTACAAAATTCCCTATACCCCTTGTATTTGTAATACACAGGTCGATATATCTTTGGTTGTAATTTACGTTGCACCAATACAGTAAAGATCATATGGCGACTTTACTGGTGGATGAAGACCCCAGGTGCCCTTCCGTGTATTTTATTCAAGCAAAAACGGGCATCTGAATAGAACCACCGACGTTCCGTAACCTAGCTGGGCAGCTTCATTAACGTTTCAGGATATGAACCCACAACAATGAGGGGCAAGTTGCTTGAAATCAACAAGCCGATATGAATCGATATGAATATTCGTAATAAATGGGTAATAATTCAGCATCATCTATTTCTGCAAATGCAATTCAGAGCGATTCATTTTAAGATTATTTAGATTTAACTTTTTTATTTTGAGTAATAATTTATATAAAATTACACTGCAATAAGTAAAACAATTAACTTATTTATTTTTCGTTAAAAACATTCGTTTTCTATATACACAATAATAAAATTAAACTTTTGTTTGAAGCATACAGTGTAAACCAATCTATAATTACATATATGCGTTTGATAAAAGAGTAACAACGTCTTGGTCGTGGTCCACAAAACCACCTCCTCCAACACCGAAATTAAAAGCCCTAGGAAGATTACAATATGCACGGAATTCGTTGTAGGAAGGTACACCATGATCACGTCCCCTGTATTAGTTTTCAAACATGAAATAATTTTATACAATAATTTACTGATAAATGATATATAGTTTGTTTATATCATGACGCTTACAAAGGAAAAGAGAAGACTGTAAAAACGGAAAAGCAGAGTCCCTGAACTAGACACATAAAACAAATTGCAATTGCTACAGACTTTGTAATTGAAAACATTCCGCATTATCTATTTACTGAAAATTTATCAAGTTATATAGATAATTTTCTGATACTTAAGCTAAAAACATACAGAAAATTGTCTGATATTAAGCTAACAAATACAGATAATTATCTGATCAAACAAACACAAAAGTTTATATATAAACGGATAATCATCCACTAGTTAACTGGAAAGTGTTGGCAGTTCTGGGCAATTCTGCCACATTATATTAGCAGGATTAAAACGATTGTACAGAAATTTTAGCAATAATAAAACGATTGCACAAAACTTCAGCAATAGTAAAATGATTGTACCAACATTTAGCAATAATAAAACGATTGCACAAACATTTCAGCAATAGTAAACGATTGTACCAACATTTAGTAATAGTAAAAAGATTGCACTAAAATTTTAGTAATAGTAAAACGATTGTGGCTACTTTATTTTAGCAATTATTATAGTAAAATGATTGAATGAATTGAAAACGATATTTCAGCAAGATTGATTGAAACTTGAAATAAATTTAAAGTTCTGCAAGTATTATGTACTAATGTAATGAAACATTAGAAAGTGTAATGAAAACTTGATATAAATTTAAAGTTCTACAATTTTTATGTAATAATGTAATAAACCATTAGTAAGTGTTATGTAATCTCATATAACTTTGTACTTTTACAAGTATATCAATGAACATACCTTTGAATATTTAAAGTTGCCAAATCAGCTGACTTATTAAGGGCGTCCAGAAATAAGAATTTTTGTATTGAAGCTTGTAGTTTCCTGGCAATTAAACAAAGATGAGTTGAACAAATTGGAGTGTTTATTACTATAATACTGTTGGGAAAAGGCGTAAAGTGAAACAAACAAACAAAAGTAACGTCTATGTACTTGTTGCCTATTGTTAAGGGTATGAAATGCTAGTATATAATATACAGTTATCCCACTGTAAGTCTTATGTAATCCGTTTTGAACAAAGATTACTTTCCGGGTGTCGCTAAGAAAGAAGGACTCTGTTTAAGAAAAATGATTTTGACGTGGGAAGCAGTGACTTATGGTTAATTTGTCTGCATCTCAACCCAGGGATCGTTTGTTCGAGTCTTTCTGGAGTCAAGACTTATATCTCTACAAATGATATCAGTCATTTTATAGTTTAAAGAGAGATTAATCTGGAAGCTATTGTTTCACATCTAAGTTTAAATGAATATGTAAAAAACGAACAGGAAATGTTTGACATGCCATTACGACAGGACAGTATAGTAATAAATACTTTTACCACATTATACAGTACAATATGTCATTGTTTTTAGTAAGATATGTTATCTTGTAAAACATTACTCTTGGTCAGATTTCAATAATCATTGGAGGCTTTACACCTTCATTGCTTGTCGTACAATTTAGACATGGCATTAACAGCAAGTCATATTTTTGAAATGTCTACAGCATCAATCTATACATTTTTCGTATCTGCAATAATAAACTAGGCTTCTTATCAATATCAAATGATCAGTGTATGTGGATAAACAAGTTTCATAAATACTTCTTTTTATTTTTCAAAATAAGAAATTCCATGAAACTTCGGGTGAAAGATTGAATCCTAGTACTGAAAAAAAAAATGAATATTATGTTTCAAACCTATCTGATAGTAAGCAAGGTGTTGCAGCCGTCCATTTCAGGATATTGTCAGTTGCATCGTTGGCGTTTGAGTGATATAATTCAGGCTCGAAAAAGTTGAACTTTAGGTCTTGCTCGTTTAATATAGTTTCATCACCTAAATTAGCTAGAGCGATTTTGTCCGAAACCAGGGTATGTCCGAATCGAAATATAGCTGCTCCAAATGCATTTCTGATTGTTGGATCAGTACTGATATCGTAAGTGTCCTTATGTCCGGTCGCCTATAAAAATTGTTTTTGAAGTTTTTTTCATGAATTTGACATGATGTCAATTTGTTTGTAAACTAATAAACATAATGCAAAACTGACTCACTTAAATTTTTTTAACTTTGCATGACCTTAAACCATGATAACATAAACTTATTTAAATCTCAAACAATTAGAACAATTTGTCTTGTATTTGAATTATTTGCCATTGAAATTGTTCAATCTTTTACATATCTTAAGCAATTTTAAACGCAGCTGTTACCTCACCAACCGGCAAAGCAATGACTCATTCATGAAAATAACCTACTTTGTGCATACATAACTGCTATGAATAGAATAAAGCGGATATCTTAATTTTGCCCGCCATTCAAACACCATTTCCTATAGAGTGTCAGGAAAAAAACTACAGATAAAAGCAGACGAGATCTTAGCAGACGACATTCTAGCAGACGACAGTTTCTCATAAATTAAAATTGTTAATCTGTAGGATAAGATATACTAACATCGATGTGGATATTGTAAGCCTGCATTGTTGCCATTCCTATCGTTACTGGGAGATACTCATTGTATACAATGTGTTGCCATTCCGCAATGTTGATTTTCCTTGCCTCTTGGAATACTTTTTCATCGGTCCAAGATGGATGATTTGTAGCAAGTTGAGCTGCCAAGCGATTATGTTCCCTTGCCCAGATAGTATGAATAGATGCTAAACCGGGCTGCTCATCGGATCGTGGATCGCCTTGTTATTATTTAAAAAAAAAACAATTTATTAATGAGTTACATAGTTAACAATGCAAAGTATTATATATAAAGACAATCTATCATTTTGTAAACTGTCATTCAACAGAAGAAAGTAGTGCATAACTTCATTATATTTCTGAGATTGACAAAAACATATCATTCTTGGAGAATTTTCACTGTTTATGAGTACAAATATTTCTTATAGTATTGGACATATTGGGACAAAATTGTGGCATTTCACTTTAAATTTATGTTAGTAATAACGTTCGAAATAAATAATTATATTACCTGCTTCCGTGCAATAATAGGATTGTGCATCGGATGGTCTTGAAAGCTCACATTGTTCGTCTGGACCCTTTGGTAACTTGTTAAGAACTGTTTTAAGTAGCCCTGTAGTTATTAAAGGAAGCTTATACAATAGCATTGCTGCACAGCCGGTGCACAGCCGGTCACAATAGAAGCTCAACGGTTATAAAGTTTGCTTGTATCTCTGTGTAAGTTGGGAAAATCCAAAAACATTTTAATAGACTTAGTCCGGAATAAGGAATATTTCGGGCTTTTTCCCCAGGTAATCTGGGGGTACAAACAAAATTTTACAGTCAGAGCTTCGAAAGTTATTGCAACAGTTTGAAAAAAACAATTTGACTGATAGTGCACCGTGAAGCTATAACGTAAAGGTTTGTTTGCACATGAAACTCAACAACAGTCACGGAGCCTCGCTTTCAAAACACCATTTCCGATTAAAATTGAGAGTTTTGACACTCGTTGACATAGTTAATTGCATAACAAGTGCATTTGGTCTACATGTTTGATTAGTTAAAGACATATTCAGTGTGGATAAAGTCTGAGAGCATCAGAGAAACGTGCTGGACGCAATGTAAAATGGAAAATGGCGTCAAATTTTCAACATTCAGCTTCTTCGCCTCGATTTTGATTTAGTCATGTGATTTGTTGGTCTATTAATAGGATTAACATTGGTCGTTGGTGTTAAGTATGAAATAGCGCGTATGTTAAGCAAAATTTATCATTGTCTGAAGCTCAAGTGAGGTTCATGTTTGAAGATAGATGACTTTCAAATTGATATCGCTGGACAATTCCAGTCTATCGATTTTTTATGTGTTTCTCTGTTCGGCAAATCAACGCCTGAATCCTAGGCAAATATTTGAATCTTTTCTCAGAAATAAAATTGCATGTAGCGTAGCTAATAATGAATGAGACTTTTATTGCTATAATTTAAAAAAACAACATTTTTTTTTTGTTTTGCTAAATATACATTTGTTTGTAAATATACATGTAAAAATTAAGAGTTTGAAACAAATAATCATGTTCTCTAACCTCCAGACAATGTCCGTAGACTTGTAGCCTCTGCATCGCTTACACCATACACCATTGATAAATCTAAAAATGACGTCTGCTCGTTCACCTGTTCCCGTATAGCTAATCATTCAAAGAAACAGAGTATATATTGTATACAGCCTATCGCCAAAACAAACAAGAAAAAACAAACAGACAAACTGATTTTCTCATTTTAATATCTTGATGACCGTTTTGTATTACATCAGGACATATCAACATTATCATGGGTACTACCATTTTTAGTGTAATTATCAAAATTAGAGTAGTTAATCAATTGTGACAAGACATATAGGCCCTCTAAACTCTGTTTTATAAAAATATGACCTTCGCTGTCATGTGTTCCTCGTGTAAACAAAGCATGTATACACGAACACACATTAGATCAAAACTGTTTCATAGCACGAAAACCACTGGCAGCGTTAAACAGCTGGTGTAATCTACTGACGCTTTTTGTTCGGCGTTACACCAATTTATCAAAAACATCTTAACAAACAAGTGCAATTCAACAACAACAATAACAACAACAACTATTGAAAAAATCAATAGAAATATAAATCATAACTACATACAAATTACAGCAGTTTCGTTTGTCTACAATTTTACAAGCGTTTTATATTTTTCATGTACGAGTTTCACGTTTTACGTATACTGAACAATATTGGTCTGTTTGCTGATTGTTGAGATAAATATAATTAAATAAGACAATGCAGATTTCCGTGACTTAATTTATCCAAAATAAAATAAATCGATGTGTTTCTACTCTGATACAGATGATCGAGTAACTTATAAGACATAATCAGAGAAAAATGATCAACAAAAAGGACAATGTATTACGTACCATTTACACAATTTAATCTAGCTCTTGATCGTACAAAGTTAAAGCATTCTCCGGCTGGGAAATGACCATCATTCTGTTGAACAATTATGGGGAAGCACTCAGCACTGCAAATTTTGTACAGTTTCATTTATAGTAGAATTTAGTTTAAATATAACCAATTGTGCTCATTATTTTATATATGTTATATGATATAGTTTAAATATAACCCATTTATGCTCAATGTTTTATATTAGTTATATAATTTTGTATAAATAAACCCATAGAAATTTCCGTTAAGGTCACGTAGGTTATTGGTATTTTTTGAAAAGTATAATACAAAATTTAAACACAATCAAGTTTCAAGTTTAATGTAATGTAATTCTAGGCCATTGGCCCAAATACACTATATAATAACAGAGAGATACATGTACATCTGATTGTGTCACAAGTTATGAAATACAAAATAGTAGTAGCATATTCCATAGTTTTTAACATTGTACAACAAGGTAGAGAAAATACATATTACCACACCCTTAATGTAAAACATGTGGTATCAAGTTCCGAAAATGAAAGAAAAAAATTATAAAATTATACAAAAACTAGTCCTATTAATGCAAAAAAGAAAAGAAAATCGGACTTTTGTTATGAAACACTATACAATAGACATTCATGTAATCATGACATTATGTAAACGTAAGTCATATTGACCATTACATGAACCAGTACACTCATTATTTACAATTGAATGTCAATTGAGCTTAAATCAACACAGATGAGAACAATTTGTTTTCTAAAAACTAGTTTTAAAAAGGTACATGAAAGTTTTTGCCCGTTTTTTTCTTTTTTTATCGTTTATATGTACTCGAAATCAAATATGGTAACTCATTAATGAAATATAACAATTAAATGTTTACTGTGACATATCAGCTCCGCAGCAATCTAGTGATGTTCCATCCGGGTCTAAAACGTAAACAATGCTTGACATAGTTTTGTGTACTTGCCAAAACATGAATACTTTCTTTGACTATTAAATGCATATATTTATTCTTGGTGCACAATACCTTAATACCAGCTTCAAATATCAATATAATTATGTTATATTTCTACATACTAGTATTTATGTTTTCGAATAAATACATTGAATTTCATCTTTTAAGCCTTGCAAACAAAAGTGAATGAAAGAAGCAATGTTTTCAGTAGTTGTTATCCGGAATACGGCAGAAAATGCAGTTGTTTAAGCCAATCCCTTAGTACAAACAAGTTTTTCCCGTAATAGCTGTATTATACTCTTAAGTTTACAATGGAAAGGTTAACCTGTTGCGCACATTTTCGAAGCTGTAACTGTAAAAGTTTGTTTGCCGAAAAACACACACAATATTTATAAATTAAGAGTAAGTTTATTTATGTCGGTATAAGAAAAGAACGTTTTATATCGCATAGATATTTTTGTAATTCAAAATTGCAGATAACTCAATTTATTTGAGATAGTATTTGCAATATCTAAAGAGTTCACAGCAAAAGAAAATATATGTAACGTGCTGTTTTCATAAATAAACAATGACAACACCAAGCTGCATCTTGCAAATTAATAATGCCACACAATAATGTCAAAAGCTTACTTATAAATTGCTCAGTGAGCACCATGTCGTGTGCTAGCAGTTGTCCAAATTGCATACAAAACAGAGATCGTTCAGGATCGTCTTCTTGTGGTACGGTTGCAGTATGTACTATCTTACTGATCAATCTTGGATTTGGCAAGTAGCCACCTTTTGTCCTTGGCTTTCCGTAATCTGTATGCAAGTCATAAAACAGACAAATGATCTATTCATGACACATACGATATATTGTATTTAAAATTAAGATCTGCTGGCATATAGCAGGGCCATCTGTAATATACATATGAAACAGCCTGTAATTTCGAAATAAATACTTAAATTAATCTTTTTAGTTAAAGACTTTGTAATTTGTGTAGGGAAGAAAACCAATGTAAAATTGGGTCCAGGTAACCTTTTCTTTCATAACCTTTAATATTTCATAGTTTAATGGGTTACCGAGCCTGCAACATTGTCAATTTTGCAGTGTTGGGCTTTCTGTAGCGATTGTTTTTCTCTTTTTGATAGCATTAAGTGTAGAGCCTGCTTATATAGTGAATAACCTACGCGTTTTTGTGGGTTAAGTGAAAAGTCAGGCGTTCAAGATATCTCACTTTACGAAAAAAAACATTGATCTTCACTCTCCGACTCTATGTATGGGTTTATTACTTGAATGAGCGGGCTCAACTCTTTGTTCCACAAGAAAATCATGAAATTTAAAAAATATATTAGAAGAAAAAAAATCAGTGGCCGATTTTACTATTGATTTCCTGCCCAAACACAGATTTCAAATTTGACGCCGTATTTGAATTTAAAATATAACTTACAATCGTCATAATCAGCCCACAAATATCCTGACTGCATCCTATCTGCACTTCCCCACTCCCAACCATATTGATACAAGTTGTTACAGCTTCCATCGTATCTACGATACAAGTCTGTACTGGCAGATGAACAGTCAAATCGAGGGTCGCACAAATACTCTAAATGTACATTACTATAGTAGCTTCTTTTCTTGTGGTCCAACTTTATTGAACTGTCTGGATTTGTAATCCTCCCGCCATTGAGTACCGTGCGTCTTTTTCTATCTACTTGTGATGATTGTGGAGTATCTCTTTTTCTGGCTTTAGTTTTTGTATGACCGCAGCCGTACGTTGAAGGGTTGCATATATCTCTGAATATACAATACTTTAACATAAGAATTGCATAGATATACGAGGGGCAATGAAATATAACATGGACAACTGTATTTTTTTCGTTTGAAACACGTAGTTAAAGCAATTATTCAGCAACAAATTCGATGGTCATACAACAAATGGCGCGCTTAGATTACATATTAAAATGATGTCAATAATGTTATTCAACTTTTCTTGAAGCACGCTCCGGTATTCTTGATACGCTTTCTATGTTGGCAAAACCATGTGTAGAAAATGACTTATACCACTCAGATATTTTCTTTGCTTAGATTTATCGAGTTGTCAAGCGCAAGTATGTCTGGTTGTTAAAGCTATGCGTGCGGTGTTCGGACTTAAAGAGTCGAGAAAACGCAAAACTCCATTGGTGCATATCAATTTGAGTTAATTATTTTCGAAATTCATCTTCCGGCGTTTATCGACCTATCTTTTAACCTTGTGCCACTTGAATACCACCGTTCTGCTCACATTGGAATTTATATATGCATCCGTAAGCATCTTCAATGTCGTTGCCTGGGGTATCGTCACTTTATGTAACCTAAATACCAGCGCGTTGCTTCGTGAAATTGAATATCGTAATTTCTTACCGTTTTAATTTTGGGAACTGTTCATAGGAATTTGAAATTTTTCAACCACTTGTCAAGATATGATATTAAAACTTTGCATCGGCATAAAGTGGACGTCACTGACCATCTATCTGACATTTTCTTTAAAATTTCGAGTAGCATCGTTACGTTAGAATGGCTCAAAGATTGATCTTCTATTTCCCGATTACATGTTTTGAGTGTCGCGTCGTATGGTCAAACATGAGGTAGTTTTTATATTGAAAATGTATTCGTTGACACATTTCAATCGAATATTGATTTAGCTTTGTATTACCAGCATGAAATTTACCCAAATATATCAACTGATAAATATGTCAATGTTTAAATAAAATATGCATGAAACCGCGTGTTTTAGATAGACCTTCACTGTACTCAATAGCGTTACAAGAACTTACACCAGTTACTAGTTCGGCAGGTCAGACATGTAACTAAGACATTAGATTTACCTTAGTTCTTTTTCCAAATACTGGCATTTACTCTGGTCTTTGTTTCCGTGAGCAAGATATTCTTTGATGCTTACATCATTATTTATTTTCTCTGAAGATAATCAAAATGTTATACATATATTGATCAAACTGGTTTTGAAATATATTACAAGTTTGCATTATTTAATATCATAATTGTATTTTAATAATCACTCAAAATGTCACAAAACGTACTTATTTCATAAAATTCATGAAAAACTGTGCACGCACGTGCTGATTAATAGAAGGAAACATACATCAAACAACAAAATCATATCAGCACGCGCCTTTGTTCATGTTTAATGATAACCGTTACCTTAAGCGTCATGTAAAATAGTTGACTACAATTGCGGTCCCGGTAATTTTGTTACAAATCGTAACGGACATTCACACGTAAAACACATGGCGTACTCAATTTTCTCTTACGGAATAAAACGAAACGTAGGAAACCCGAATCAGACGATAATGCACTTTGTAAATCTTCAAAAGCCCTCGGATTTATTAGATTCTTCAACCTGCGTGTTCAGACTTGAAATTCGTCCTCAATAGTTATGCAGATTTAAAACACAAAAAATATCAGTTAACAATCTTATTTATGACTTCGAAATGTTCACCCATAATCTAGTTTCTTACTACTAAAATTATATTGGGAAACGTAGTTGGGTAAAACTTCCTAGAAATTGCACAGAGGTAAATTATCATCTCTTTGTGTTTTTAAATTTAATCCTTTAAATCCTACTTATTGTGCCTTAACAGGCGGATGAACCCTCATTAAACATAGTATACATACACATACAAACATACAAGAATCAAATTAAATATAAATATCTATGGGATATTGTTGTGGGTCCGCTCAGACTCAATAGAGATACTCCGGAGTTCGACAAATCTGTTCCAGATGTACAATACACTTTTAATGCGGTTATTACTATAAAAGTAACAAATTTTGCCCATAGTGTAACCTGACGGATTATGTGTTTGCAGCCCGGAGCCGATATATCACAATCGGCCCGCTGAACACGATTACGTGCATTAGTCATCAAACAGCCGGCTTTGATGTGAAAATAGGTTTTTAAAACGGATCGCAAAATTTTATTGTTACAACTTAAGCATAATTTGTATAAGCACAATTTTATTTAAATTAAAAAAACGACAATTTCATTCCGATAAAATAAAATTTGCCTCTTTATTCTGGTGGACTTTGTTTATGTATATTACATACACTACTTAGAGAGAGATTTCAACGCCAGAAAACTCAAAGTAATTAAAATTATATTATCTGTCATTTGTTGCGGTTCAGATCGGAATATCCGTCCCTAGGGGCCTCGCCTATTGGCAGGATACTATGCTTGCTGAGTAACCGCCCATGCGCGGGTTCCCGAGGGACGGGTTTTTCGATCCGAACCAACAAAACATATGTCAATTAATTTTTCTTGCATATTCTACCATATTTCATAACATTTTTGTTTACCTTAATACATGTAATAAAACAATTTTTCATGGAAATTTATTTTATTACACTTTTTTTGTACAACAGCGTATGAAATCAAACTTCATTCATAACTGCGTAACAATGTCATCCTAAGCATGACATTGTATAGCACGCGACTCATCTGGCACCCTAACGCCAGTTGGAATTTTGGCATGGTTAAAACTTATGAAACACCAGTCTGATATGCAAGGAATAGTTATACTAAATCTATCAAATGTATTAAAACATTTATGCACACTGGAGACCGGCCGGAGAGTGATAATCGTCCCTGAAATATATAATGCATTCGGTGCATCATGGAGCTATAACGATAAAAGTGTGTTGGTATATCAGAAAAACGGGGGAAATTACATTTGCCGAATACATGATATCCAGAACTCGGCGAAATTTGTTTTCTGCTAGCTACTTCCCCCGTACAAACACATTTTCACAATAACATAATCACTGGTCACTACCTTTCACAATAGATGAGTCAACTTTATGCCGTTATTGTCGCAGATGTAACTGTAAAAGATTGTTTGAACTCCCAGAGTAGCTTGAAAAAAAAACTTTTCCCAATTCCGGAAAGTCCTAAAGTCTAGACCGGGTTATATCTACGGACGTCATGCAAAGCATGATCCCTAGCTTTTGACGAGAATATACATTTGAAAGCTCTTGTTTGGCTGAATAGTTTAATAATTATAATAGTTACCGTTATAATAGTTCGCAAGTTTCTCTTCTATCAAATGTTCGCATTTTGCACTACGCCCTTCAACTGTGTTTGTGCAAAGAATTGTGAAAAGAAGCAATGCTCTTCTCTCGCCAACAGTGAACATTGTATTCTTCTGTAATTGCAATCTTAAGTTTGTTAAGTAAGTAAGTTTGCCTCTTGACTTTTACGATGAACTCAACTTATTTCAAAGACAGTATATACATCTTCAATATAAACATATCATCAAGACTATAGCAAGAATATCATTTTAACTTTCTATTTTTTCATTTTTGAATTCATATAGAAATTATAAATTTTGAAAACAAAATACATATTATCAGTACAATCAACACGTACAAATGGAAGTTATAAAACTGATATCATTTTTATTGCATGCTGTATTATTTTTAAAATGTTTATTTTAATATGTAAATGTACCTTTCCTGTGAATATCTAAATGAAATTTGTTTTAACTTTTTTAAGATTATTTACAGTAAATTACTGAACACTTTTAACTAAGCATTTAGCTGTACATATTCCGATATTCTACGCTGCCTCTGCTTAAATGAAACAAGTTGGACACAGTCTTTTATAGTGTTGATATGTCAGGTGTCGGGCTACGGAATCTTTGGTGGGACATTCATGTTTTTGCTTGTCTCGCTATGGATGCAAAAAATATTTCATGCTGGCTATATTTTAATGAATAAGTGTAATCGCATTGTATCACAAATTCCGGACGCATCAAGTACAAGAGCTAATTTGGAAAGATATGTACCATTTGAGACCATTTAAGCCTTCAAATGAAACACAAAATTGATACAGTTTTTCGACTAAGTATAATCACACTTAACTAAGTATTTTGTATTATATATATATAATATTTTATCTAGCATACTTACTGCGCACTCACAATAGACAACGGACAGATGAGCTGATTATTTTACTCCCTGTGACCTGAAAAGATTCTAAACACATTATACAATGTATATACAAGCATGTCAAGAGTAGAACATGTTTTAATAATGCTGTAAATGAAGTTGACATAGGTTATAGTTCTTATGCAGCTTTTTACCGGTTTGAATTCCTCAGACTGTTTCGCTACTGACCGTTCTTAGGTACTTCCATTTGCATTCTCGTAATGCATGTCTTTTATTTATTTATTTATATTGTGCGAACAGCGAATATAGTAGTATTTTCTATCCCCTTGGGTCCCTCTATTCATTTTCCCAACACCCTTATATCTGAAAGTCCCATTTCAGCCATTTTGTTTAATCAGAAAACTTCGTTAACGTTTTCTTTAAGTTTCTTATGTTTTGACATTTTTTATAACTAGCTATAACTTGATCGCCCTGTCTTTGCCTTTCCCTTTTGCCATCGTTTTTTGTTAGTTGTTCTTCTTAGTGCTTGGTGCCATATTTTACGAACGGTTCTCTGTTGATGGTTATTGTTGCGGGCTTACATGGCTTAGGAAAGGGGAAATTAAAATTTTCTATTTGAAATGTTATGGACATATTTTGATAGAAAAGGAATATACCCATATGGCATGCCAAGTTTGATTGTAACGTCAACTGGACTGTTTTAACTAAATATACGTTAAAACCTATGAACGCAGAATCATAAGTACCAAAATATCTTTGTCCCGTACTACTGATGAACAAAAGTATCTTTAAAAATTCTAGGACGAGGCCGAACTTTTATACTTACAAAGGATGTTCCGAAGTTTTGTCAAAATATTTATTTTTAGATCTAAGAAACCCACTATACTTGTTTCGATATTCTTTTACATTATTTAATGTTTTGGACGTGTGTACGTTTCACATCCATTATATGAGAACATTTATTTAAGAATGCTCAACGTGATTCCCTGATTTAAGTTTGCAACATTAGAATGACTCTTGAAAATCCTACTTATATTCAGTTATTTCCTGTATATTTTATAGGAAGTCAAACCGTTCACAGACGAACTTTTCCAAAACAATCAACTTGTTTTAACATGCAGGTGTGACTGCGTTAAGTCGCGGCAACGTCATTGCCCTTCTGTGCTACTTGCATGTGTTCATGTGCTGCTTGATTTATTTTCGAATGGGGGAGGAGCGTTCATGGAATGTGGCGTTTTTGTCATTGAGGATATATTTATAGGAGAATAGAAGAAACTAGAATTACTTTTAAGGATGCTTCATCATAATATATATTAAAGGTGCTGTAAACGCCCTATACATAGAGCACTGTAGACCTTCAGCATAACAGCACCAATAGGATAAATTATGATATCAGATAAGTCTTAACAAATGTACACAGCACGGTTCTAATGTTGTTGTTGTAAGATTTGTGGCAAAAGCTATCGTTTATAAAATATACAATACTTTGATAAAATAATGACCGTCATCACCCATTCAGTACACCATACATCTATACATATAGTAACACATATGCCGCGTAGACAGATTCATTTTATGATCGGATCAATGAATTCTAGTTTATTCATCAATGATTTGTCAGTTTTAAATTAGTCTACCGACCACACATAAAGTGACTATTTATCCTAAATACTTGTATACTACTTTTAATTTATACCATAATTATGAAGTTTACATTTCAAGATGAAATAACATTTGTTTGATTCTATTAAAAGTGACTTTATTATTTAAAGTTTATCTATATAAACCGCCTTGGAAGGAATTGGAATTGGAAGGCAAACAGTGAAATTGTCGTCAATAGTGACGAAAACAACAATAATTAATGATGTCTAGTAGAAAAATACAATGAATGCATAATACAGCTCCATGGCCGAATGTATGAGGTCGTTGACTTATAATTACTTGTCCCTAGAAAATTGTTGGTTTGAATTCAGACAGGGTTTTGGATACATTTGTGTAAGGAAGCTATCCAGCTAGCTTGCGGTACGTCGGTGGTTCTACTCAGGTGCCCGTTTGTGCCTCATTTAATGCGTGGATCATGTTGTTATCATAAAGTATTAATACAAAAACCTGTTATAGCAGAAACAATTATTTGTGTTGTTAATTGAAATCGATGGCTTTAACAATACTCCCCTAGATGATTCCCTGCCTTATCTTTTTATCACACTAATAATTGTTTCTGATTTTAATTTTCTTCCTCTCTGCTTAATCATTTATTAGCGTGTCATTCCACACCTTGACAGCTGTCAAAATCGTTTTTGCGATTCAATGATTTAATTGACAGCCATTTTAAGCATAGGAACGTTTTTTTATTTTTGATATACAGTCTAGACTGGCATATGTGACTTTCTAAGGGACCGTCAGAAAAAAAAATCACATATAATAGGTTCTTTTTACAGTCACAATCTTTTTAAAATTAATACCATTGTGATTTAACATACATAACTGTATGAAGGAATAATAACTTCAACATAGGTATTTGAGGTAAATAAAATAACAATGCCTGTAAAACAAATATAATCACATGTATATCATCACGGACTTTAATTGCTCGTAAATTATGATTCTTCTATTATATAAAATTTAATTGCCTTTTTGTATTTGATTTATATTGAATTATTATAGTACAAAATAGTCTTGAATTTGATGCATTAAAAATCCTTAAAATAAATATTACACTTCAAAAAACATATTCATATCCAAAATTATTCCTCTTTTAACGAGAGGTTTGATATCAACATTTCCACGTAGAACTCATGCCGCCATAGAAAGGTGACATAAAATATTACAAATGCTGCCTAAAATATCTGCCAAAGGTACTCCATTGACAGTAAAAAATAATGTGACACAAATCCTAATCCAGTTTGCTCTGGTCATTTTGTACATTACACCTCGGTTTTTAAATACAAATTATTGATATAATAAATTGCTTACGGGATCAGGACGCACAGAAGAAAATAGCCTGAATGTGCAAGCCTAGGAGCAAGACGAGATTTGATTAAAGTCTCCTATGTGTCAATGTTAGTTTTAAAAAAAAAACACCATTTAAATGTTTTGATAAAACATTCGTAAACCCTAACCATCGGGCAATTTGTTCTATTGGAAACTAGCCGTGGCTATATCTCGACCGATCAAATCATCCTCGGTTCGCACTTCCAATTCCTCTTAAGCTTATGATAGCCTTTTATATTCTAAAAGCGTTTAACATTTTTGAATATTCAGGTCCATGCAAGGAACCCTTAAGAGAAATTTGTAATGTTTTTGGCCAGTTAGGTAAAGAAGTATGAGGAGAGATAGAGAAATATATTTTTCAACTATGCATCATTACTTTTATTCCAAGATATCCCGAATAGCAAAAACATGAAATAAACAAAAGAAAAAAAAACAAGAATGACCAGCTCACTTTTACTGGAGTAGAATAAACATTAATAATATCAAATTTGGATGTACAATATCAGTTACTGTAGTCGAGACACCTAATTACAGCGGATACAAAAATACAGTTAATTAATGATACAGCAAACCATGGCAGTTAATGATAAGTAGTCAAAATCTGAATAGAACTTTCAGCACTATTAAGTGTTGAGAATTGAGTACCGCTCAGGCCGGTGCTTGGGGGCGTGAGGGATGATGCACATTTTCATTATCCCTCATGTACAGACTCAATCAAACCGAGTCTGCAATTCTCTTGTAATTTTGTTGTCATTAATTCTTCCGAGGGATCACTTTGTTTCCAGGTTTTTTCATAATGTATGTGTATTGATTTTACATAGGAACCATATCAACAACAAAACTTAAACTTGTTGCAGACAACTCTGTGGTATTTAGGATACAGGAACATCATCATATCTGTATTGTCTGTTTTTACAGATGATATTTTCTTGGTAGGAATATTCCCGGTTGTTGAGAATACCCATTTAGATTGTACACTTTGTATATGTAAGTATTGCAAAGCAATCTGTGCAAGAACAGAATAATTCCTCCTATATGTCCGCATCATCATTCAATAGGATCTTGTTTGAATGGCACAGCTTCATCATTCATATAGCAATGCATCTCTTTTATAACAATATTTGCCTGGGCAACTTCTAGTTTATTTTCTTTAACAAATAACATAAAACAAAAACAACCTCTTTCTCTTTTGATTCTACTGTTTCGTTACTTCTTCTGCTACATATAACCCAGTTGTTTTTCACAGAACTTTGTTTAAATACAGCAACCAGCTTTCAACATTTTCCAATGAGTGCATTTATTTCATTTACAGATAAACATTGATTCACTGCAAGGGTTCAGAAGATGACAAAAACAGCCAATGTGGGGTAATTTTGCAATCTCACAAGTTTGCACTATATTTGCTTCGTTATCTGTTACAATAACAGGATCCTTTAATTCTCTTTCTTTTCCGGAACGGAACTGGTATGTTTGAAATGAAATGAAATGACAAGTTGTGGTAATGAAGCTTTCTGTTGAAAAAGATTTCCAAACATCTCTGGTAAAGGCAAGGCGAAGCCCTTTAAAAGTTCAAGTATAACTGTCTCAAATGTCCTGTGGTACATCGCTACAATGTACTTTTCCAGATTTTGGTTTCTAGACACTGCAGAATAACGTGACTGCAACATCTTAAGCAGGTTTTTGAAACCTTCCCCCTATACTGTACTTAAAGGTTTTATATCTAATGTAAGACACTTTGCAATAGCTTGTGACACTGTAAATACTCTAGTGGAAGGTATAGAATAAGCCATTTTGATTTTCAAATAAGTAGGGACTGTCGGTTGTGATGTTTCACTGACAAATGGTCATTGATGAAAGTGAGGCATTACTCTTGGGCACACTCTTTGAAGGTTACAAAGTAATTTGATTCTCAAAATATAAATGTAAATGTGAACTCAAAAAGTTAAATAGGAATTAATCAGATTGTAAAACAATTTTATTTACATAATGTCCTTTATAAATACATCTTTTACTGTCCATTCAGACCAAGGATTTGTCAAACCATGGTAAAATTTTTACTTAGCAAAGTTTAGATTATTCATCATTTCTATTAATTAATTAATTAATTAATTAATTTATTTATTTATTTATTTGTTCATTTATTTTGTTAATGCTAGGATTCTTTTTATTTGAGAATGTAAAGATTAAAATTTAACTTATAACGCATCTCTTTCATACAAAGTGTTGAAAGAAATGTTAGCATTATGATCATATAAAGATGTTTTCTTAGTATGTTAGGTTACACGTCTTAATATATTAATTAACATTGTTAAAGAACTCTTTTTTAAAATAATTATGTATTTTTAATGAAACTGATGTACTTAAACTCATTATATATATTCAGAAATCTACTTCATAAAGGTTTTTTTTATCATTTTCTAAAAGTAAATATTATTTTATTGTTAAGATATATTGTGTTTATATAATCTTACAAATGGTGCTGACACCGGCGTTATGACAAATGTATCACCTTGCTTCGATGTTTACACTCAAGATGTAATCACAAGTTAGTTGTGTGGTGGCTTAATGGCAAGGATAACAAGGATGTCACATTAAATATGTTATTATTTATGCAGTTAACTTGTACTATTTTGTTTCAAATAAAAGTACTAAAGGAACTACGCTGAGGTCCAGAAGCCTAAGAAACTAAAATTAAATTTCTTAGATAAATCAGCTGAGAGACTTAAAACAAAAACAAAATATGCAAGAGATAAATTTAAAGTCTTACTTTGTTGGTATTCTTAGCCCGATTTAGTGAAAAGCATCGCTACGCTTTTCGATTTTGGGTCATTTTTTCACAATTAAAACTATTTTGGAATGACGGAAAGAGCGAATGATCAGAAATTTTGCACACGAGTTATTGGCGTATACGTACATCATATAGAATATTCATCTCGAAAGGCTGTTCAAGTCCAGTCCTGTAAAAAACCATGACCTGTCAGAGGAGACAACATTCTCGACTTATTAAATATTGGACGCAATAAAGGAAAACAGAAGTATAAAAAAATAATTATGATGACAATATATCTGTATTTGTATTGGGAAAGCACTTAAATGTCCAAAATTATATAAAAGGGACACAAATATATATCAGATTATAATTTCAAAGAAGAAACAACTCTTGAAATAAAGATGTTAGGGTTCCTTGTCATGCATGAGGTGAATTAGGACAAAGAACGGATATCTTAGATCTAAAGAAGAAAATATTTATAGTCACAAAAATAATTGTTAAAAAATGTATATTACAATTGTTTTCATAATGGAGATAATTTTAGACTTATAAATCTTAATACATATGATGTAGAAAATGATATCAAACATATTTTTGAAGTTCGAATTAAATCCCTGAAGAAATAATTAAGTTACAGAAAATAAGGAAAATTCCAAGTTTAAGGGGAGATCATTATGGAAATATTCACGCTAGAGTTATAAACATATGATACGGAAATTATATCAAACGTACACTTATAGCATGAAGTAAATCCATTTTAATTAAATAATGAAGATAGGGTAATAAACTGAAAAAAGTCATGCTAGATGTATGAACCCTTTCATATGATATGGTTGATGATAAGGAGCATATATGTGAAGTTTTAAGTAAATTCAGTTTGAAATCTAGAAGTTACAGTTAAAAACACTATTTATTAAAGGAAATTTTAAGTTCATGGGGAGATAATTCTTGAAACGTTATTGATTGAGTTAAGAATCTTGTCACATAACATGTCATGGAAAATTATAGTTCAAAGGGGATTATACTGAAAATATTGCGTCTCGAATTATAAACTTTGTCACATATGATGAAGTTGATTATAAAAACATATATTTGAAGTTTGTTGTTGATCCCTTACAAAATAAAGAAGTAAGAGTAAAAAGTAATATTTTTATAGAAAAGTTAAAGGGAAGATAATTGTGAAAATATTGTTTATAGAGTTGTGCCCTTTGTCACATATGATATGCTTGATTATAGAAACAAACATGTATTTGCGTTTGAAGTTGATACCTTAAGAAATAAAAAGTAATATAGAAAAATATTTAATGCACAAACACTTTAATCTGAAATCTGAAAGAGGACGCGGGCGCCAGTGTCATGATGAGAAGGACAGCATTATATATTTCGTATAGTCAAACTAAAAACGTCATTGGAGTCCTTTCAAGCAACGCTTTAAATGGCCGAATATTCAACATCACGTAGGTTTGAAAGAAAATAAAACGACACATGATAACGAAAATAAGGGGGTCTTCTAAGTCTTGAAATGGAACACGGTACGCATAGAAACAGTCCAGTGTAAACTCAAAAACAATAGAAAAGATTGCCAAATGTTTCATAATATTAGAAATGCTGGCATCGAACAAGGTAAACTATGATCAAACTCGTTGTACTGTCTTCTGATAGTGTGTTTCATTTATGTACAGTGGCAAATATTTAACATTTAAGGAAAGAAAGACTCGAAAGCTAATTCAAATATTTTGTCATATCGAAACACCATAACTATATCTCACTTTCTCATATGTTTTAAATGTTCTGGTAATAGTTACTACTACTAGGTATGTTACTTTATGTTATATAATATATAAACACAGAAGAAATGCATGACCCTAGCAGGACAAAAAAAACTGAACTAAGGGTGAATAAGGATGAAGAGTTTAAACTCTAGTGGACGATTTTGGGGTAATCAAATGATCTCGCTCGAAAATGGCTAATTGAGTTGAACCATTATTTGAATAATCTTGGTAGAAACCTACTAGAAAATGTTTCATGCTGAAGAATTTAAGCTCTTGTCCTTGAGGTGTCCGAGGAGATTTTTTTATTAGATTTTACTATGTATATTTTAGTAAACTCCAACACCCCCGACGCTGTGTCAGATTTCGTGAACATATTTTGGACAATGTTGGTAAAAATCTACTAAATAGAAATATTGCATAACAAATATATAACTCAAAGTCCAAGAAGATTGTTCTAGTATTCACTATATATATGTAGCTAACATCTATGGCCCCAAATTTTGACTTTGCACAGAAGACATATTTTCCCACATGCAGGTATTGGTCACATATGCTAAAGGCAAAAATGTGTTCGTTTTAATTAATTCACCCCTGTTCCGCATAATAATTATGGTATGCATTAAATATTCTCTTAATCAGTGAAATCAGTGAAAATATAAAGGCGCATTTTGTTTGTTCATATAGATTGACTGTGTATGTTGAATTTCTTATAGACCTTTTTACAATACGATTCTTCCATAGCAACCAATGTTGCATTTCGCACATGCGTATTCTGCGTAGGGCAAAAGCGCAATAAAATCGACAACAGTGTATGATACTTTAAGGCTTAAATAGTCATGATTCCATGTTATATCAACCAGAAAACAATAATTTTGGGATGACTTAAAGCGGTAAGTACTTAAAATGTCAAATGATGTTTATAACAGATATAATAAATATGCAGGACTAATAATCCAATGGTCAAAAGAAGCATACAAAAGACGTCTGTTTAAGGAATCATTAGACGACTTTTTCATTCGTAAATTAAATGTAAACAGCATAGTGTTAAAGATTAAATCTTATAACCCCTGTATTACATAATATTACACAATGTGTATTGTACACTTCCTTTGGATTGCCCAGGTGGTAAGTGTTAAACAGATTGACACGCGACCATGTATGCTTGTTCCCAGCTAGATATTGTATAAATATAATTCAACCGGGATATTTTTGAGCCATGACATAGTAAATCACGTACAATTATGAAAATCGTAATTTAAGTTGCTTTTATAGATACGTAACTCATCAATGTTTATTGATTTGTGAAGTGACAATAAATGTGACTTGCATTAAAAAATAGTAACAAATTACAACAAAAATTTAGTTGACTCTCATTTGAATAAAAGATATAATTTCACATTTTCTTTAAAACAATCTCAATGTCAGGTCCGTGACCGTAAGCGGGCCGGGGAATTCTTAAACAATTTCCCTTTTAATGCCTTTTAATGGCAATCTTGGCAACAAAACTAAAAAGGAATCTTTTCTGTTTTTGTTTAAAGCTATTTTAAATAATTTTCTACCTTTTACCTTTAACTATCTCGGAATTGTCTATTAACTTCTTCTATATTTCTATGTTAGATCAGCTTAGGGTCTTTCAAATATTTGAAAGACCCTGGTTAGACTATGCTTTTTGCCCTACGCCGATTGTGCATAAGCGGGGAAATACTACTTCCGTTCGATTTTTCATAGCAACGGACCACGTCGTAAAAAGGTCTAGAGAAGCACCAAATTACTTCATTGGGGGGGGGGGGTCTCCTCTGGAATGAAACGGGGTGTATTAGTTTTTATCAGAAAGGAGTCTTTACTCGCAAGAATACTGACCTGAGTCAATAATTTTACAGATAACAATACGAATAATCACTGAGTTATTACATGTACATTAACATCTTTTTAAAAAAATGGGTAATTGTATTACTAGGTCTCATTGTGTGTTTAGAAAATTGTATGGGGGTCAATACTTTTAGGTTTCTAATAGAGGGTTTTTTTTTAGCAGTTATAAGTATTTTGGTATTTTATAGAAAAGTGATCATCTTTTCTATAGTATTATAAATAAGATGTCAGTTTTCTATGAAAGTCACTAAATTATGTGACACCGGATGCGATTAAGAACTGACGGACAAGGCGATTACTGTATTGTATATTGACATGCACGACAATATTTATTTATGTCATGTTAACAGAGTTCCTTACACGCTACCGATTGTTATCTGTAAAGTCTTGCATTAACAATGTTTATGATAAATATGTGGTGTGTGGGATATCTGTGACATTTATGAGAAATGTGGTGTATGTGACATGTGTTAGATATGTGATATACCGGTATGCGATTTATGTGATGTATTAGAGTTATTGGGTGTTTGTATAAGTGATAAATCTTTAGGTATGATGGATATTTAATGTATGTGGTGTATCTGATTTATTTAGTTTATGTAATTTAATTTATATGGTTTACACGCGTGTAATGTCTGTGAGTGATGAGCAATATGTGACGCATATGGTATTTGTAATGTGTAGAAGGTATGAGGGATATATGGTGTATCCCGTATTTGTTCGATTTATGTAATGCATTTACAAAAATATATAAAAATCATGAATTGTAACGAAATCTGTTTATTGGGTTTCTGAGTAATTATATCAGTACAATAGTAAAAAAGACACTTCGAGATAAGAAAAACTGAAAATAGTAAAAATATAAATGTATTTTTTGTAAACTTATTGCATATGTTTTTTTTTATTTAAAATTTAAATGTTTTCAATCTATAAATTTTCTAAATCTTTCATGAATATATAATTGTATACATTTCTTTTGTTCTCTAATTCTATAAAATATCCATGATATAAATATAAATGTATCTTTGGAATTTAACACTCCAAGCCTTTCTTTAAATAAAGTGTATTAAATTGTTTTGTTTTACTGATTACAAACTAATTTTAATTTGAATGTTTTTATGCATTAAAGCCACAGAACACTTCTTTAAACAATTAATTAAAGCTTAAACTAAGGGTATACAAAGTAGCCAGTAAATGAATTCCAACGGTGAAGATTTGCCCATAAGTGGCTGCCGGTCCATTTTGCCACTACCCTAACAACATCTCCCCTCTTAAGCCTAACGATGGTGTTGACAAAACCACATCCAGAGCCGGTATTCTCATAGGTAGTCGAAACTGCTAATTGATCGCTGCCCTTCACGATGGCAAACACCATGTGGGTGCCAGGTTTGTTACAGAGATGAGCATTGAACGTGTAGAGACCAGCTACAGGTGCTGTGAATGCACCAGTCTTCACATTATAGCCATTGCCCTCGTTCACTGTACACACGGGAAAAATCAGTGGCCTGTTTAAGGGAATAAATGCTTGTTTATCTCTCAAGTGTGCCTCAAACGCAATACGTCCTGAAGAGAAAAAAAGGTTTTCATAATTGAATGCTACAATTTTATCGCAAGTATCAACATCAGTGTTTCAAAAACTATCTAATATTTGCTATATAGTTTTGCTTTATTGCATGTATATGGCGCGTATAGCACGTGAAGTTTGCTAACTATGTAACAATAAAGTATTGAAATTTACTATCGGCCATAATTCTTTTTAATATTTCGTTAGTTTTTCGGGATATAGGCTAGAGTCTGTCATTCTAAACTTTAAAATAGACATTTTCCTTGAGAAAAAAAATAGTTTAAGTGTCTTGAAACCGCATACCTGTGTGATCAAACAATCGGTTACACTTTTCAATTTTACCCCCTAAAATATCACATGATGAAAATTTAGTCTACCTGATCAGACCTCGCGAATGTAAAGACTGGCCTGGCTCTATACAGGTGGCAAAGGCTAGTTACTTCCGTTGCTAGGCAACTAAGGTTTAAACACTTATGAAAATTCAACATGAGACTTATATATTTGAAATTTATTTCAGCGATTAGATACTTTTACAACATTAAATTTTGAATAAATTATCTGGAGAGTTATGTATATCCGAAAAGGATTCAAATGCTATTTTAATAAGTATTTGCCATGGTTGAAAAAATCGAAAAAGTCGAAATATTACCATTTATCATTTTTAGAATGCACTAAAGTCTAATCCTATAACTTTATATAACGTTATTTGATTAAAGCAAATTTAGACAGCGTGACACAGTCATTGATAACTTCACTGCCCTATAATGTGGCATCGTATTACTTATCTTTTCATTAGGTTGTTTATTGCATTTAAGTAGCGCAAGGATTGTCCTACATCGTTTTTTAAAAAGCGTTATTGTATATTAATAAAAGAAACGCAACTGCGTCTGCGGATAGTTTTGCATGAATGCTATTTATAAACTCCGCCGCGCCTTCCTACAAACAGACCTCCGAAATTAGCAAATATTTTATTGATTCTTATGTATGTAATCCACTCAAAAACTACAAATTTAAACATAAAATAAAATGGCTTTAATGTGATCGATAAGTTTACCTTATAGATAATTCATTCGATAACCGTGATTTATATGGTTATCACAATAATAAAGTTAATAAATTGATGAAGTTTAAAGTTGTCATGTCAGGCTTGTTTTCGAATATGACAGGTACCAGCATACTTCCTATCTTGTCAAAAAATGCTTTTGATTCATCAGAACATTGTTGTTGCTCATTTGCATTTTAAACGAAGAATTAAGTGTAGGTAATCTTACCAGTGGGACTTTTTATGGCTTTCGCTTTAAATTCAAACCATGTCAGACACATTCTAACATGTAGAACCTTTACACTACTTGAAACGTAAGTGACTACCCTTTGCGATCAATATAGGACTGGGTCACTCTGACCAAGCTCAAAATCGAATTTTCATCTTCATATTTTTAAAGATGATAATGAACAGTTCCAAAATGGAAGATGGACATGTCAATTTTAGAATATAGCAGAGTCAAGGTAAAGAAAATGTGATGGAAAATCAATATTGATTTCATTATGAGTTGCAGTCTTCAGCTTTATTAGTTGGCAATCATTTTACTGGCAACAAGTGTGAAAGCTCTTGTGCTTATGACTTAACAAAATACTTACTGCTTTTGATTCTGCGGGCAACCACGTCTTCTATGGTAATGTCACAGCTCGCAAACGAGGCAAATAGCCCCTGAAAACAGATCACGAAAATACGTAAGTCACTAAAATACGGATAGATAATTGATAAATAAAATCAAAAAATAGATAGATTTAAATTGTGTATTAAAATTCTTAAGCTCTAACAGGTGACATAATTATTATACCAGTAGAATTTCAAACATTGTACAATCGCTCAATTTTTATCTTCTTATCATTATAGCTAAGTATATAATTATAGTGGCGTCCGTGAATGATTGCTTAAGCTCGTTGACTTACAGTCATTTGCCCTACAACAATGTTGGTTCGAGTCCTGCAAGGGTTAGATAGTTTCATGGCATGTTATTAATTATTTGATCTTAAATTACTGCAATGACCGTTAGAAAATTTTTCAAAATTTTGATTATAGATGTTCATGCGAGTTCTCTGACAAGAGAATCAATATTGGTGATTAGAATAATCAGACTTTACTGATTAACATGTAAATATACATCGAAACAACAGCAGATTATGAAATAATGAAAAGCGCTACGGCCGGTTTAAAGATATTAAAAATTTAACGATCAGTCTCCTTTCTACTTCCTTTAAACTTCTAGTAATACACAAAGGTATATCTAAAAAGTGGTTCTATTCCAATTATTTGTGACAAAAAATACATTACTAATTTCAGAAGGTGTGCACATTAGATTAATCACTACTTAATCGCAATATCAAGCAAAGTAATTCATCAATGAACTATGTTGTTAGAGCAAGTCCACGAACTTAATAAACGAACCCTTAAACACGTCAAATGATAAAAATTTAAGAACACAGTTATTTTGTCCACATATTCTTCTTTTCAAAACAGCTTTCAAAAATAAAAATAAAATCGGTATTGCTTTATGCAAACAAACTAATAGCATGAATATACATGTATATAACGTAACTTTGGTCTACCTAAAGCTTAATACCATTGAATTATAATGATAACTTAAATAAAATAAAATGAAAAGTAAGAAATTAAATGTTCTATTTACCAAGACTGCAAACAGCGTAACGATCATAGTTCCTCATGTAATGCTTTGGATACTGCGAAATACCAAATGTTTGAACGCTGCCGCTCGCACAGGTCTTTTAAACTTACCATTCATCCCACGCTTTCAGTATATCAAAAAGATCCATCCCGGATCTATGTATTATGCAAAATTATATAAATTGTTCAGACATTATTACCAATTTCTATAGTGCCGGATAGTAAAACGATATATGTGAATATTCATTTTTTATGCATCTGCCAAATTTGCTGAACAATAGTAGTCTCCATATTAAATAACACACATATGATGCACTATATCGGCCAAAGTTAAATAAACTCCGTGCAAGAAAACAAGCCTGCATACATAATTAAGCAATAAAATACCAAATGCGTTTCGATATAACGACAATTTTATAACAATTAAGTTATATCCCAGTTACTATCAAAGTTATTAAATGCGTATATATAAGTGATGTTATTCTAGACGATTGATTAAAATGTTTATTCCAATGAGAATATCAAAAGGCATGTTTATTATTGAGGAAAAACATCTTATTTACTAACATCGCAAACAGTTAACATCTTCGGCAGTTAACTTATTTAGCAATTAACATTTCTAATAGTGAACATTATCGAAAGTGAACCTATACACAAATTCACATCTTTAACAGTAAGCATCTTTAAAAAATACCTACAATTGTGAACACCTTCGACAGTGAACACTAACAACATTGACCACTTGCAACACTGACCATCATCAACAATGAACATCTGCAACATAAACCACCATTTACATCATTTGTAACATTGACAAACACTAACAATGAACATTTGCAACATTGACCATCATCAACAATGAACATGTAGAACATTTGCCATTAGCAACAATAAACATTTGCAACATTGTCGATTGACCATCACCAATAATGAACATGTAGAACATTTGCCATCAGCAACAATAAACATATGCAACATTGACCATCACCAACAATGAACATTTACAACATTCACTATCACCAACATTGAACATTTGCAACTGTTCTATATTAGTTGATAAAGTACTACAACGTTGAAAGTGTAATCTTGAACTTTTTCAGTGAACTTTTCTAAATCTCTATAAATTTATTTTTCACAATAGAAGTCTTTCTTTCGAAACATTTTGCCAATCATGGTCTCCATTGTCTATTACTTCCAGTGGATAAAGTTTTAAAATCGGTCTGGCAGCGTACAGTTTTTTACTAACACTATTTCTAGCTGCTCGAACCAAGCCGTCGCTCAGGGTAATAAGGTTATCGACTACCGCCAGCTTTCAACAATACTTGGCGAATTTTCATGGACCTGCACTACTTCCCCGGTAAAGACAGTTTGACAATTTTTGGGTTTAGTATGTCGCTCACGGAGTGTTGTGAGATACTACGTTCTCCAACGTGTCAAAAACTGTTCAATAATCCGGAACTCGTTCCTTACCCGTTTAGAGATAATGTTGCGTTCTACAGTTGATGGAATCCACAGACGCAGTAAGTTAAGGATCTCATTTTGCGACTATATCACAGGTGTGTTGTGGTCAATGTCTCAGGTTCTTCGAGACTTGATGGAACGAACGTCAGTGGTCGATTTTTCAACAAGAAATATATTTCGGTTACAATTGTTTGTAATGTCTCTAAATCAACCATAGAACGTCAAAGGATTTTCTTGTGAGTTGCTCTATCAGTCGCTTCCACCAACCGCCGTACGATGGGTCTCTTCAGGTATAAATTTCCAGTCAATGCCGGTATTTGCTAAGGACTCTCTGACAATCTGGGACACTAACATGCTTTTCAAATAAGCAGACGCCGTCTGGAATGCGTAAACTGTTTCTGAAACTATGAGACTAGGTTGCGACGGAAACAGTCTGCTGACAAACTTGTGACTACTTCAAGATAAACGGCTCTGGTAACAGCACAAGTAAAGTAACATATGTATGTTTTTTTCTCTGCTCCAGATGTTTTTGTTTAACATATAATGTACTCTGGTTATGGTGAAAGGCGGGGCTTCTATTATTTTAAAATACGGCAATGGGGAACATCGGGTGTCTTGCATGGAATTCCGTGCACTTTATGACATGTGACATATTTTGGGATTCTGAGATGCACGCATTGTTGTATCGCTGGTATCTAAAATGACTGTCTGATATTAGAAACTGTAGCTTCAAACCATTATGACCAAGTAACTCATGCGCATTGCGGACCATCAACTTAGTAAGACTAGACATTTTTGGTAGAAGGTACGGATACTTTGTGACGTCATACACGGATGTGTTGTTAAGTCTTCCGCCGCAACGGATACATCCGGTCTCCTCAAGAAATAGTCGAAATTGATTTGTCAATTGGTTTCTCTCTAATTACTGTAGTATCTCAGTACTATATATGTCGGGTTAACAATAATGTACCCACCGCTCTTCTGCTTGCTGAAGTTCATTACAAGAGAATTGGTCGAAGTTTCATCTGGGTTGGTCGACCTTGCATTTTTGAATTAATTGGCGAGTATAAGCTGTAACGCGAAGAAGTCGACCAAGATTAATGAATTTCTCAATGTTGATAATATTTTGTATGTTATTACAGGATACGTGATGTTAATTTTCAGGTATCGTTTACTTGTCTATCTTGTTGACTTCTGGTAGCTTGCTCTTTGATTATCGTTAGATCGTGTAACCTGTTTGAGGCATCCCATATTGGCCATCTTGTCTTGTCACATAATCATATCGGTCCCTTCATTCAAAGATTGTTCTTTATGATTTTTTCAGCGGTTATACTTCTTGACAGTAAACCGGCTGGATTTTTGCTTGTTTGCTTGTCGGACAATATTTCCATGTGTATTGGGTCTTAATGTCATATACATGTATCTTTTTTACGCGATTTTCCATGAATATCTTCAGTGTTTTTTTTCGTAGATGACAAAAAAGTACAATTTGACTGTCGGAATACAGTGTTTTGTCTGCTGTAGGAAATGTTGTCTGCAAACATTTCGCTAAGTCTAGCTCAAATCAGCGCCGCAATGAGTTCAAGTTTGGGCAGAGTTGCCCCGTACGATTAAGTGCTTGCATCTACGACGACGCGCAAGGTTATCCGACTGTAACTTCCGGTTCTGGGTGTTTCAGATGAATATCTTCTCGGGAATTTGATTGTGGCAACAGTGTTTAAGTCGTTCGCTAGGGTTTACTATGACTGTTGAAAATCTTCTGGAAGTGGTACATCCCACTCGTTCTTTTGCTTCAAAATGTCTTGGGTTTGAGTTTGGTTCAAACGATTACTTGTCATAGTATATGCCAAATTTTACGGCTGCTACAATCGTATGCAATTCTTATAGGCATAGTTGAGAAACTTTTTAATAGGCTAATGTGGAATGTCTGGATTTTTTTCTCTTGAACAATTTCAGGTCTGTATCATTTTGTGTAATTCCAAGATTTTCTAGACGCCAATTAGATCATTCTTGTTCCATTTCATCATTATCTAGCAATAAATGCAGCAAAAGACACAATGCCTGACGTTTGTACGCGAAAATTACGTCACATCCTGGTGCACCATTGGTAATATTACCATGTTTAAATTTTCAGTTTTGCGTGGTTAGGTTACCTTGTGGTTAATGTGTTTATACAAATGGAATAATCGCGCGGTTACCTAACCACAATATTTACCGCGGTAATTAACTTACCGTGGTATATTTTAACCATCGTTTATACAATTAGCTTCAGATACGATATATCGAGTGTTCCTCTGATAATTTTACTTGCATTTATCGGTCAAGACAGAAGGTATCCAATTTTTGACTTAATTGCAGTTGGCGCTTTTCCAAGTATAATCTCTCCATTTATCATAGGATTTACGAAAATAATGTAAAATATTTTTAGGGGTTTGGAGTTGAAGCAATGCTTGTATTGTTGGATGTATTAGTTTATGTTGTTGGCCATATCTCTCTTTCAACAGTTTGTTCGAACGTTAATAGTTTATATTTGTATTGCAAAGCAATCAATAGTCCGATTCGCTTCACCATCAAGCTGCTTATTGAAATATGAAACTCTTTGCACATCAGTCAAGATAATTTTTTATTAATAGTTGACTCAAACGAGTCCCAAAATGTCTGCCGGCTTAAAATATCACCATTAAAATATTTTTATGAATGTTTAGGAACCTATGATACTTTGAACTAGACGACATAACTGAATGATTGGTACTAGTACCTAGACTGTCCTGTGAACCAGCAAAGTCAATATTTCCTCCTTGAAGTTAAACGTTAAAACAGCTTACGGTCCCTCTACCTTCAACAGTAGAGTTTTCCTGCATATCGGCTGCTCTTATTTGACTAATTCCTGCATAATTCCTAGCTATTTCACTCGTAGTCCGTCTGTGAGTTCATTTGATGATAGTTTCCGTAACATATTCTAGAGTTTAAGCTAATGTATTCTTCAGTTATGTAGGTTCATGTGTGAGTTACGGCACCAATATCGTACATTAGTTGATAGAGTACTGCAAACTTGTGTCTTATTTTCTAAGTTAACTAAAAGTTGAATATATCAAACAACAACAATAATAATGATGATGATGTCACTGACGTCAACGGTAAAGAATGCGCCATTTACGTGTAAAATAGCGAAGGAAAATATAATGCAAATCTACGACAGCAACATTGACCATAACCAACAATGACAATTTGCAACATTAACCATCACCAACAATGAACTTCTGCGACATTGACCATCCCAAACAATGAACATTTGCAATATTGACAAACAATAACATTGAAAAATTACAATATTGACCATCACCAACTATGAGCATATACGGCAATGGCCATCACCAACAGTAAACACTTACAATATTGACCATCACCAACAATGAACATGTCTTTCATTGACCATCAAAAACAATGAACATGTGCAACATTGACCATCACCGACAATGAAGATCGAAACATTGACTATTACTGACAATGAACATGTTGTGTAGCATTGACAATCATTAACAATGATCAACTTCAACATTGACCATCAACAACATTGACAATCTTCAACAGCGAACAACTTGAATCGTGAACATCTTCAGCATATAACATGTACAATATCTTCAAAGTTAAATATAACAGCAGTGAATATCTACATTCAACAACTTTAGCAGTGAACACATGCAGCATTGACGACTATCCATAACAGAGGCAACTTCAAAAATGAACATCTATACAAGAGTTCATCTACACAATCGAACATCATTAGCAGTGAATATCTATAAGAGAAGATCTGAGATTGTGATATCTAACCAGCAATGAGCTTGGTAAACAGCTAAAGGGAATATCTACAATTAATGCACAAGTTTTACATGCAATATTCACTATCCATAACAGTGACAACTTTAAAAATGAACATCTATAAAAGCGAACATCATCAGCAGTGAATATCTACAAGAGACGATCTGAGTTTGTGAATATCTCACCAGCAATGAACTTGGTAAACAGCACAAGGGAATATCTACAATTTGTACCCGTGAATAAATACATTAGCTTGTATTGAATATGTACAATTGTTAATAGTGAATACCTACTCTAGCTCAAAAGGAATATCTATAACAGTTAACAGTGAAAATCTAAAATTGTTACAGTAGTTGACAGTGAATATCAGCAACAGCTAACAATGAATATCTATATACGCATTTTGTGAATATATGCAATAGTGAACGGTAAATGTTTACAAAAGGTAGCAGTGGATATATACACTATTCTACAACGGTTCACACAGGTAAACAAATAATATGTACAACACCTAACAATAAATATCTACCACAGTTAAAAGTAAATATCTATGATAGTTAACAGGGAACATCTACAAAAATTAACAGTGAAGTTCAATGAACAGTGAATACCTACACTAGTTAACATTTAAAATGTACAAAAATTAACAGTCAATATCTATAACAGTTCATAGTGAATATCTATGAACATCTACACAAGTAAACAGTGATTTTCAACAATTATATCATAGTAAATAATGAATATCTACAATTATTGACAGTGAATATATACACTAGTTAACAGTGAAAGCCACAATAATTAACAGTAAACATCTACGGTAATTGACGGTGAATATCAGCAAATGTAATGTAAAATATTTAAACAAATGAACAGTCAATACAAACAATAGTTAACATTAAAAATCTACAAAAGTTAACAATGAATGTCTACAATAGTTGATAGGGAACAACAACGACAGTAAATAATGAAAAAATACATTAATTAAGAGTGAAAATGTACAATTTTTAAAAGTGAAAATCTACGATTATGGTAAACAATTAACATCTACAACAGAAAAATTATCTACAAAAGTGAGCATCTCCATCTTGATTTTCTTTTAAAATATTATTTAAGAACGCGGTTTTTGACAAGTATTATAACTTGAGCAGATTATTTAAACTATTCTAAACATTGTTTTGTGTTATACCTGCTATTTTATCAACCCGGATTTTAAAGTTTTAAAGTCTATTTACCCATCCAGAATATAAAAAACGAAAAATATAAGATAAACAAATAAAACGGCGCGTCAGTTAAAAATGTAGTTTTATGTAATTTGAACCACCCGGATCCGCTCGAATCCCACGCATATTTATGAAAATAAAAAGAAAACAAAGCGCGTCTTTTGAAGTCAAGGAAGAACTCATTTAAAGTGCATGCACCATGCACCTAGACATTTAATATTCTGCAACTGCAAGATTATTCCACTTATACATATAGGCCAAGCGTATTGCTATTTGTGGTGGAAAATGCACGACTATGTGCATAAAGGTAACCCGGATACGGTTGGTGTTTGAAACAATGAATAATTTATAGTATATCTTCATTTAATAATATCATACTACCTGATAAATTTGCCCAAACCCCATCACATTCACGCGGTACCTCTGCTGTTTTCAGGAACTTTTTAGTTTTACGTTGCGCCCGACTCATTTTTGCTCACAATTTCTATCTTACCGAGACAGAGCCTTAGTCCGGAAGACATTTTTCCGCTATAACGCATCTCTCAAAATTGGCAAATAGTCTTTGATTCTAACAAAACGATTACCAAGAAGCATTTTCCTCGTCAAATTCTGACAGGGTATTTCATATAAGTCTCCTCTCCTTTTGGTATTTCTAAGATATCATATCAGAATTATCATACTTGAGATCTGACTTTGTAGATAACAAAGTCATTAAAGCCAAGGTAAACTACATGATACATATACGTGGAAAGGAGCATTGCTATTTAATAAGTCGGGTGAAAAAAGAAACACTGATTATGTCAAAAAGAAGAAAAAACTGGCCGAATAAGATGTATTGTAATAATTCAAAGGGTAAAAGGAAGCAGTTGACTGATACGAAAACTAAACAAAATTTTTAAGCTAAAAAAGGGGGTTGAATTTTGTCAAAATCTGTCACAAATTTATGCCTTTGACAAGACAGTATCCAATTTTACAATACCTACCATGTAAAAAAATGGTGTGGGTAAACAAATATTCATGCTAAAAATCACTGTTGAAAAGGTACATAATTTGGTCAACGTTATGTCGCTTTGTCTCCAGGTAGCTATGTTAACCCTATATTAATGACTTTTCAAAAAAAATCATCTATATAATTATCTTGCTTGTCCTACATAAAAAGCTTGACACATGAAAAAGTTATTTATGTATAATAACTATAAACAAGCCTTTTGTACAGATTTAATAAAAAAGCTTGTCAGTAGTTTTAAGGAGCAAATTATATTTGTTGATAAAGGAATGCCGGATGTCTTTTTTTAAACATTTAAAATAGTTCCTTCTTAAACAGAACTTTTTTCTGCATACTTAACAAATATTAATGCATAAAAACTTCACACGAGATGAAAGCATGCACTGACACAAGCTCCAACCGTTGTATGCGCCATATAAAAAATAGCTGTCTGCAATGTTATTCTATAATCAAAACATCGGTGTCAAATGACATCACACTCGCATTCGAATGTATGACAGAGCAATTTTATCCGATGAGAAAAAATAAAGAAACTGCGAAATTACAGAATTAGGGTTTTCAGCTTTTGCAACAAAAGTACTTATGCACCTATTTGTCGTGGACTCAGGCTCTTGCTTCTGCAGCTCATAATATACGTAAACAGAGGTCTACTATTATCAACACCTAATGTTATAAAACGCTGTTGAAAATATTTAACATAAAGAAACAACTTGACATGTGCAGATGAATGTTTTGAAAATAGTTGTAATAGATAGGGATTATCAACTATAAATACATTGAAATATACAGGGTCAACAGGATGTGGCATAGAATACATAATTATGTAATACTTTTGTATGAATATTTCAACAAAACTTAAAATCGGAATGCCGCCATTTATATATAAAATTTTATTGTTTATATACGCAATATTTTTTAATAGTGAAATAGTTAAAAATGGACACTGAACAATGGAAAATTAAAACTTACATACATGTTTCATTGAGCATATATCTGAACGATATGGTTGGTAAATGATGCGTCACCCCGTTATGGCACAAACTAAAACTAATTAGATGCTAGTATAAAATTATGAAAATGCTGTTATCAAAAATGCTGTTATAAAAAACTAAGTGACATCATCTTTACTCAGTACTTTTAGTTTTCTATATTTCTTAACATTTTAAATTCTTAATCATGGGTCATCGTTATTAATACTAAACATTTATGTTGGTAATTAACACTGACATAGAAGTAACTGTCATTATAAGGCGTAGAATGAATTAAAGCGAACCACGTAGTCGTCATTATGCCTTAATAGACAAAGGCATATATTGTACTTTTATATTCTGATATATGGTTTACTTGAATAAGCAAGAATATGAAATTGCGTATGAAAGAGTATCATAACACGGTTATTTTTTAAGACTGTTTTATGAATGATCTCCACTTATATATTATTATTGGACACCTTTCTTTTTTTTAAATTTTTACTTTAAGTATAAACTGCCAGTATAATAGAGCCTTATTCTAAGTTACATAAGGTAGAATCTGGCCCAGTTGCCCTGAAAGAATGCCCCATGGCGAAATGTGTTAGTTTTTGTTGTTGTTGTTGTTGTTGCCTGAAGCGTCTATATATCCTTCTAAATGACAAGTCATCTACCCAATCATTAAAACAACATCCTTTATAATTTCAAGAAATGTCAACAAAACATTCGCATCTTCTTTCATAGCTTGAGTGACTCTTATAAAATGGAACGGTTTCTTTACGTACGACATGGAGTCTTTAAAAGTCTTGTCAAAGACACGGCCCTTGGTATCCGGTATATATAAGATGTATGTGATGTAAAAAAACAAAACAAAAAACACAACAACGTGGAATTGCAACGAAATCTGTTAATTGGGCTTCTAAGTAGTTAAATCTGTCAATACAATTATAAAATAAACATTTCAAGATAATAAAAACTCAAAACAGCAATGACAAAAAAACAACATGTATTGAACTATAAAATAACTATTATTGATTTTTTCTCTCTTTCATATTTGTTATACTTTAGATGCGAATTATGTTGAAACATTAACAGTCTAAGCTTTTATAAAGTTGAATATAAATGAATATTTTGACCATTAATTGCATCATAATTATAGGTCTAAAATGGAGATGTCGTCGAAATATATATTTTCTTGCAAGAATATACACTTATAAACATTCGTTTATTCACATTTGATAATGTATTCATGTAATGGAGATAAGTGTAAAGTTTATCTTATATATTCATCACTACAAGCGGTTTTTGGATAAGAGTATTCAAAATTTGTGTTCTACTTATTACAAACTGCTTTGTGTACCAATGCTTCTAGACATAAAAAATAAATGGAGCACTTCTTTAAACAACAGACTAAAAGTTAAACTAAGCGTATACAAGGTAGCCAGTAAAAGAATTCCAACGGTGAAGGTTTGCCCATAAGTGACTGGCTGTCCATTTTGCCACTACATTAACAACTTCTCCACTCCTAAGTCTCACGATTGTGTTGACAGAACCACATCCAGAGGCGATATTCTCATAGGTAGTCGAAACTGCTAATTGAACACTGCCCTTCATGATGGCAAACACCATGTGGGTGCCAGGTTTGTGACATGCATGTGCATTAAACGTGTAGACACCACTTACTGGTGCTGTGAATTTACCAGTATTTGTATTATAACCCCTGCCCTCGTTCAATGTACACACGGGAAAAATAAGTGGCGTGTTAAAAGGGAAAAATGCCAGTTTGTTGTCCATGTGAGCTTCAAACGCAATACGTCCTGAAAAGAAAAAAATATATTCATGATTGAATGTCTTAATGATCTCGAAAGTATCAAAATCAGTATTTCCAAAACTGTGTTATATCCAAAATTTCCAATATAGTTTTGCCCTATTGCGTGTAAGCTGTGGTAATATAACGTGTCTTTTAGCAATCTGCGTGGGAAAAAGACAAAACACGGCCGATGATTTACTCTCTGCCTTAACTGTTTATAATATTATAATAAAGTGAAGAGCCTCGTAATTTTAGTGAGAAAATTTACAAAGACATTTGTTTTTGCACACTGAAACCGCATATCTGATTGTCTCATTATCTAAGAAAATTTTACATTTAAAAACTTGTTAACATTTCTTAATTTTGAACTTGTGTCTTGGGAAAAATGAAAAAAAGACACCTGACCAAAATAGCTTAATATAAACGTTTAAGTTTTTGTGGAAAATCACCAAAAGTCAGATAAATGTGTTTATCGTTAGCCATCTGCAGGATATCTTGGGTGAATATGTCTTGTTTTCATTTTATAATTTTGGGTATATCAAGATGAAAGTTTAGTCTGCTAGCTGTGAAGAGCCTGATCAGACTGCACAGATCGGCCTGGCTCTAAACTGGTTTCAAAGGCTAGTATCTCCCTTTTCCAGGAAAGGAAGCTAAGGTTTATCATGATAGAGTAGAGAAAATAATAATCATTTAAGCAAGTTCCCAAACGGCACTATTGAAAATATTGAGGCTCGCATTGATTAAGCCTGTTCATTGGAGGAACTCTCAAGTACAAACTATCGTACACGCCCCTTAGCACCGGTTAAATCAGAATTCAACATTTCAACATAAAATGGTGACATTTTTAATATAAATACATCAGCAGATGTGCTCATACAGCGGTTTTATAGAACTTTAAATGTGACACACGTGTCATTCCATGAAAAGTGGCGTTTGGTCCCTAAGTAATACATGTAGAAAGCGTGTGCACTAAACGTTAAACTAAACGAAATGTAACTTTGAAATAGGATCAGAGGTTATGAAAGAACAACATAAGACTCATGTTGAAATTTCAGCGAAAAGGTAACTATGCAACGTTATATTTTAAATATATTATATTGAGGATAAAGTATATAACTAGTTTAATTATCCGAGTTTGCTATGATAATAAAAATAAAAAAGTCGAAATTTTATCCTTTTTTATTATTATTTTAGAATGCTAACAATCCTAATCCTAAATTTGTTTATAAGTGAAATTTACACAGTGTGACACAGGTATTCATATCTTATTGCCTTTTAATGTGGCATCATATTACATATCTTTAATTCCATTTAAGTAGTGCAAGGATTGTCCTACATCGTTTTTCAAAGGCGGTATTGTAAATTAAGAAAACAAATGCGTCTGCAGATATTTTTGCAATGCTATTTACAAACTCCGTCGCGACTTCCCCGGCAGATAAAAAGTAAATGAGCTTTCATTACGTAAGCTGTAACAGTTTTCATTACGTTAGCTGTAATAGTATTCGTGTTCTTTTTTTGTTTTTTGTTTTAAATTATTTTATCATTTGAAACTTGGGGCGGTCTTATCATTATATGTAAATGTCATTATAAAAAGAAAGTTTAAAAATTAGCATGGGATGGCAATAATAACAAATAGTATGATTCAGAAAAGAAAAAGATAGATAAAAAAAAAGATGAACGATTGTTTGCTTTAATAAATAAAATAAAAAACATATGAAAAAAATAATAACACAATGCAGTTAACAATTTTCTTTTTCATGTGGATTTTTCAGTTACAGATTTTTATTTTTTTCATATGTCATTGTACAGATGTGTTTGCATGAGTCGAAGTTTATTATTCAAATTCTTATTTTACATTAGATTGTTATGCATTATGTGGTTTTGATGTAAAATCTTTCTGGCTGATTTATATAATGTACTACAGTTTCAAATGAGGAGGCACGCGTTATTATCAGTAATTTATTTATGAATCTCAGTTAGCAGCAGACGATCAATTTGATGATCAATCTAACTTAAACCCTTGTCACACTAATGCGGCGTTCTCTCTGCGTCCAAAGAACCCCGAGATTAGCGCAGTAAGATCGCTAACATCGCTGCAGCATCGTAGTGGCATCGCATAGAACGCCGACCGACGGCGCGCTTTTGAGCATGCTCAAAACAAACGCCGCCACTCGGCGTTCTGATAAGAGCGCAATGGTTCGCAGTAAGAACGTCCTAGCAACTCAGTAGCATCTCCTAAAACGCAACAGGACAACCATGAAAGCGCAAAAAAGGAACGCTGAATGAACGCGATGGTTGTCCACGGCCCTTGTACGGAGATTGTGCGGCGTCTCTACCGCGCTTATACTTTTGCACTGCGTTGTTACGGAACTTTACAATTTCAGCGCAGAGTGAGAGGAAGCTTCGTGTGAGTGCCGTATATGCGCAGTGGAAGGGCAGAGAACGCAATAGAAGCGCAATCCGAACGCAGACAATCGCCAATAAACACCGTGAAAGCTTCGTAGCATTACCATGATCGCCTTGGGGACGCCATGAAGACGCCGTGAAGTCTCCATGTCATGAAAAATATCACGTATTTTGCGGCGCTTTGTTAAATTAAACAACGCCGGGCAAACGCAGTGAAAGAGTAGTCTAGTGTGAAGGGCCTTTATTGCGATATCGCGGCGCTTTCATGGCTTTGTTAAGTGGAAACGCAGTGAAAGTGCAGTCTAGTGCGACAGGGCCTTGAGTATTGTGTATATGATCACGTGTGTTAATTTTAGTCATTAATTAATTCAGCTGTGTAATGCTTAAAAGAGACCTGCGACAATATCAAATTACATACGTTATTCATACGTTTGTAATTCGCACAAAAAATAATATAAACTGGCCTTCAATCAAATCGATAATCTATACAGTATAGATAGTTCGGTTCCGTAATTTATATGCTTGTGAGTCACAGAACAATATTTGTGCTCGTGTAAGTTTCTGTATCGCCTGCCGCTTAAGAGTGTGTCTTCCTTATTTAAATCTAAACGCTTTCGCGCAAAATATAGCAAAAACTGTAAAGAAACTTAATCCTTTTCGGAATTCGTTTTTAGATTCTAATCAGGTCAAACACATTCCTAAGTGTAAAAACCCTTTCACTAGTAGAAACGAAAGTGACTACCCTTTGTAATATAGAACCGAGCCAGTCTGGCCAAGCTCACACTGTCTAAAATCAAATTTTTTATCTAGATGATAATGGACAGTTCCAAAATGGAAGCTATACAAGTCATTTTAGAATAAAGCAGAGTTAAGGCAAAATAAATATGGGGATGGAAAATCAATCTTGATTTTATATTGTAATGCAGTCGTCAGTCTTATTAATTGGCAATCATTTTACTGGCAAGAGTGAAAGCCCATGTGTGAATGACTTGACAAAAATACTTACTGCTTTGATGATTCTGCGGGGAAATCACGTCTTCTATGTTGGTAGTGTCACAGCTCGCAAACGAGGCAAATAGCCCTGAAAACAGAGTAAAGAAAAATATAAAAGTTGCAAAAATACGGATACGGATTTGATATTAAAATAAAAGAATAAATAGATTTGAATTTTGTTCAAAAAATTCTATAGCTCTGACTGATATATATTTGTAAAATTGCCTTGAACATTTTCCAATCGCTCTATTTTAATCTTCTTAAGATGATAGCAGAAGAGTGTGTAATTTCACAAAATGCATCCATGTTATTTAATAATTTTGACGACCGTGGATAAGTGGTTTTTAGGACACTTTACGTCGTTGCACTAACAGCCATTTTGCCCTATACCGCCTGTAGGTTTCGAGTCCCGGTAGATTTATGACATACTTTTTTATGTGAGAAAGCTATTTAAGTTGGCCAAAGAAAACGTCAAAGCTTAGTAAGGTGCCTGTTTCGCGCTGAAATAAAAGCACGGAGGGCACCCCGAGGTGTTCAACTTCCAGTTAAGCTAGAAAAATTGCCATTGACCTTAAACAGTGTTGGTGCGACGCAAAAACCATTCCTCCTCCATCCCACCCCATATAAATAAAATAAAGAAATTTATATAAAAAAAAATATATTTTGAAATAAAAAACAAAAATTTATTTCTTATTTTTTTATCATAAAAAATCAATTTTTAACATGTAAAAGAAAATTTTTAATTGATGATGACTGTTTGTGTTGCATGATCATACTTATATTTAAAAGTGTGTTGATTATAAATTTGTATAAACGTTTTATACATTTTTTTCAAATTCCATCAATTTTTATGCCAAATTTTTCGTAAAAACCTGACACAACGGGTTTTTGAAATAAAAAACAGTGCAAGTGCGGATCCAAAACGACTGAATAATTTCAATAGGTATACATATAAGATGAATCAGTACTTAATCGCAATATCAAGCAAAATAAACCATATTAGAGCAAGCAAGAAGTGCACGAATGTAATGTACAATACTCCAAATATGTCAATTGATAAAAATTAGAAATGCATTTATTTTGTCCAACTATTTTTTTTCAAACATCAAAATTATATCCTTATGCAATTCTGCAAACAATGCTCTAATTGTATAAATGTACATAACGTATGTTCTACCTAAAGCAATAATAACATTGAATAATAATTTTAACGTAAATGAAATAAAATAAAATGTAATGTAATAAATAAAAAAAAATGTTTATATTACCAAGAGTGCAAACAGCGTAACAATCATTGTACCTCCTGTAATGCTTTGGATACTGCGAAATACCAAATGTTTGATCGCTGCCGATTGCACAGATCTTTTAAACTAACCATCAACCCCACGCTTGCAGTATATCAAAGAGATGTATCCCGGACTAATGTAAAACGCAAAAACACGGACAATAATAAGATGTATTTGATTTATTTTTATACATCTGCAAAATTTGCTTAACAATCGAAGTATCCATATTGAAAAACACACACTCACATACCATGTATTATATTAGCCAATTTAAATGACCTCCATGCAAGAACCACAAAGCTTACTTAAATTAAGAAATAGCATAAGCAATAGAATATTAAATGCGTTTCGATATAACGACAATTTCATACCAATTAATTTTAAGTTATTTGTTATCTAATTTCAAAATTATTTAACGCGTATATATCATGATATTATTTAAAGACCATTGCTTTTAATTGTATATTGTAATGAGAAAACCAAAAAGGCATTTTTATCATTTAGCAATACATCTCATCTTTTCCAAAATGCTTAAAAGAAACATTTTGGTTAATTTAATAGCTTCTATGACATTAAACTGTTATGAAATCCGCTTTAATTTATTGGTTAAGAAAAGAATAGGTTTATCTTTCCAAATAGCACAAGCCTTATTGTAAGTTTTTATATCAGGTTAGAGAACATTTAAAACAGTGAACACCTAAAGCAGTAAACATCTTCATCAGTAAACATTTCAATAGTGAACATCTTCATCAGTGAATATTTCAATACTGAACAAAACTAAGCATCTACAACAATTAAAATCTGCAAATGAAAACATCTGCAACAGTGAACTACTTCATCAGTGAACTACAACAGCAGTGCACATCTTTAACAATGAACATCTTCAACAGTGAACATATATAACAGTGAAAATTTCCAACAATGAACATCTACAACAGTGAACATCTACAACAGTGAACAACTACAACAGTGAACAACTACAACAGTTAATTTCTAAGCAGTTGTCATCTCAAACAAAGAACATCTACAAGAGAATACCTACAATAGTAGAACACCGTCGGCAGGGAAAATCTACAAAAATAAACATCTTGAACCTCGAATTCGAAAATGGAATCTTTTAACATTGACGCCTTCCTCAACATAGAAACATTAATTTTACAGTAGCTATTACAATATTTAACAGCGATAACCTTTAACTGTGTAAAGTGAATATTTACACAAGTAACAGTGAATACATACACAATCTGGCATTGAATATATACATTTGTAAAATGTCAATATCAAGTTTAGATCTGCAAAACAGTGAAAACAGTGAAAATTTGAATTATTACCAGTGAATTATACATAAGTTGACAGTGAATATCAACAATAGTATATCTATACAAGCTGTTCGTGAAATATCTTCATACGTTAACGGTGAATATTTACAATAGTTAACAATGTATATTACATAGTTAGAAGTTAATGTAACAGTTTTTTACAGGGTATCTCAGGGGGGGTGCAGTAAAATATAAAATTTTTTTCCCATGAATCCCTATAAAAAGAAATTGAAAAATTACTAAACATTTTATTAAAACCCTTTTTTTTAAAAAAACGTTTTTGCTTCTTATTTTTTTTTTGTTGTTGTTGGTTTTTTTGACGTGATACTTATTTGGGAAAAACCCCCGGGTTTCCCCAAAAAGGGGTAATTTACCCCTCCAGAAAAAAGTGAAACAAGAAAACAAAAAAAAAAAACGCCCTAAAATGAAAGCCATTCCCTTTTTTTATGTTATTTGATGCCCGTATCACCTCGCTAGTTCTACGTACATGAAGATGTCAAAAAAAAATTGCGCTATTGAAGCAACAAAGATCAAGGGGTTCACACTCCCACACACATAAGTTTGAATTCATGCTTAACATCTTCCTCTGCGACGGTTATTGCACTTAAAAATAAAAGGCCAAACATTTACTTATTTGGTGGCGTGAAAATTTTTGGTAAACTGGTACAGTTGGTGTTAAATACAATAACTATTTCATCGTGCATCATGAATTTTGTAAATATACTCTCTGATTCATTTCTCCACAGTATTTCGATCATGTTCGCCGTACTGCCTTTAGCTCTGATGTTTTCTACAATTTTTTTCAGTTTTCTATGTTGACCCCGACCATTTCTTGTCGCTATTTCTAGCAATCTACATTTCCAAATTGACTGAGACAGAGCCCCAAATACATTTTCCTGCACAATATAGATCCAAAAGTTAATACAGTGTCTTCATTCTAAAAAAAAAAACGATTTACCATTTCAATTTTCCCTTAGTCAAAGTTCCGACGTGTTTTTTTATAAAAGGCTTTCTCCCCTAGGATTTACACGATATCATATCAGAAATTGTCAGTGATCACGATCTGACTTAGAAGTCATTTTAGCCCACTGGATTTAAAGATACCCAACAAACAATATTCGATACGTCGTATATAATACTGTAAAATAAAAAAAAGGACATGGCTATCAAAATGAGCCGGTGACAACTGACTTTATCGAAAGGAAAAAAAAATGGCAATTTTAAGTACAATGGAGAAAACGGAATCCCTTAAGAAGTTTGAAAGCCCAAAACGAAAAAATTAAAATCGTTGCAGGTTCGGTTTGATTGACGCTTATTAATAAACGGGTTCTGTTGCAAGTTTCTGCCCACGCCCCCTAGCACTGTATAAAGCAAGAATTTTAACATTTTAAACAAGAATTTATTTTACGACAGTCTCTAAAATATAATAGACTGTTCCGCCCCCTTATGTAATGAATTTATAACAATTTTGTCAGTGCTTTTCAACAAGTAAAGTTTTATTTTGTGCAGTTAAAAATTCCAGATTTCTCTTCATATAATCCTTTGAATGATAAAATTCTTCATAATAATCTAATTTTTGTTGGTTTTTATACTCTAAGCAAAAATCAATGCATAAAAACTGCACAGGCTTTCATTTATCGGAGGAACGAAAGCATGCAATTCATGCCAGCACGGTACCGTTGTTTGCGTAACTCAGTGCACAATGTAAAAATAGGCTGACTGCAATAAAATTCTATATTAAAAACTAAGTGTCAAATGACATCGCACTCGCAATTTAAAATATGAATAAAAAACAATTTTTTATCACCCCGAAGAGCAAATAACGAAACTTGGGAATTACCGAATTAAGCGTTTATTTGTTTTTGCAACAGAAAGCACTATTGCACCCCCTTTTTGTGGCTTGCGGGCTTGGACTTTTGACTGTATCCTCTTTTTTGTGTAGCTGTTTAATTCACATTACAATGGTGCATTGATCCTCAATAATTATTAACCCACCGCATGTTATTTAGAGCTGGACGAAATATTAAACACAAATGAAATGAACTTGAGAGATGTAGATTAATGTTTTGAAAAAACAGTTGTAATAAATAGGGGTTATCAGCAAATTTCCCCATTTAAATATTTTTAAACAGTAGGGGAAAAAAACAAGCAATTTTTAAATAAAAATTTAAACTAAAAACCAAAAATGAGTATAAGAAACTGTTTTACGAGCAAAAATTTAAATGAAATAACTCATTTTGTTTGGTCCCAAAAAAAATTTTAAAATATTTACTTCCCCTTGAGCAAAGTACGAATGGTTGGTATGGATGATCTCCATCACAATTTCGGCTTAAAAAGAAATTTATTGCTGTAGTATAAAGTTATGAAATGCTGTTAATTTCCCCGGGGAAATTTTTCCAAACTGAACCGTAACGATGTAAATTTTTCTTACTTTTTACTATATTTATATTTTTTTTTAAAATTTTATCAATAGATCTTTTATGGAAAGTAATTTTTCATTTTCGCAAATAGCGTACAATTAAAACCGAAAAGATTCATCCAAAAAATGTAGTTTTAATTTAAATACCGAAAAGACGTCATTTTAAAAGGGCCTCATTTGAAATCCTAAAAAGCGCTTGTAAGCATGCCCAATTTCATTTGCAAAATTGGGTTAAAAACAACGGAAACCCAACTATATGCAAGAAATTTATTTTTAAAAACGTTATCTATTTTTTTTTTTTTTTTCCCAAAACCCCCACATCAAAAAATGCTAAAGGGGTTCGATGAAATAAACCCTATATTGAAAAAATGGCGAGAATTTTTGGGGGAATTTTGTATTCATCTGATATAGAAACAGTGCGAATTTATTCATACCTTTAAAATGGTATGGTATAAGGTCATTGTGGACATCTTCTGTTGTACTGAATAAACAACATTCAGTGTATCATACATGATACACAAGACGATGTGACTTTCTATCAAAATTACGAGATAACCTTCGGGGAAAACAAATGTGTTTGAACCGTTAAGCTATAGTTGCATCTAGGTAATCAAGATTCGAAAAACTAAAATATGTTTATTCTTCCTTTAAAAATTTTTTGGAAGTATATCCATACCTGCACGGATGAAAATTTAAAAAATTAATCTTTCACTCAATGACCCGCTTGTTTTTTAAAAAATGCTGGCGTTACAGTCCTATCCCTGTAAAATGGTAAAAGAAAAAGCTGATAAAAATATTTTAACTACCGGGTATGTGTTGGGTAAAAAAGTAATTTTTTATAATAACCAAGTTTTAATTGAAAGGGAAAATAATCCCCTTACCGTCCCCCCAAAACAGTATTACATCACTTATATAAAATCAGAAAAAAAAACATAAAAGAACATTCACTTATCAAGTTTTATATTTTTGGAAGCAAATTGTGTATGAATTTAACATTTTTTTAAAAATTCTTCTTCAAAAAAATAATTTGGGTGCCCCCCAAATTTGCAAAATTCTACCTTCCGAACTTTCACACTGTCCTAAAGGGGAAAACTTTTTATTCCCCCGGGTATTTTTATACTAATACGGCTGAAATATAATCATGTAGGGAACGTTCGAATGATAGTGAATGATAGTTGTCCCTTTTTAAAAATTATTAAAAAAAACATTTTAAAATCATATACCTTTTTTTTTCTAATCTAAAATAATTATGAAAAGGGGAAAACATAAGCATAGTGAATGTTGTTTTTTTTTTTTTTTTTTTAAAAAAAAAAAAAATTTCAATTGTTTATAGGAAGGCTCTAAAAAACAAAGTATTTGTTTTCATGAAAACATTTACCTTAAGAAGGGAGACCCAATCATTTATTGCTCGCCAATTTGAAAATAAGCTCAGTAGTGTATATATTTATGAATGCTATTCACTCTATATAGACAAATATATAGTTTTTCCGGGTCATTTTTGGATTAGGGGTTCCGCCCCAAAAAGCGCGCCCCCCCTTTTAAAAATGGAATGTTTTCCCAGTTTTTTGTAAAAGGGAAATGAAATTTTCGTACAAAAACAAAATTGGGTTTGAAATGGTTTTTTTTTAAACGTAAAAGCCCATTCGTGTGGGCGCTATGGTAGAAAATAACGAACGGGAAAATTTTTAAATTTGCCCGGAGCCCCAAATGATAGTAATATTCAAAAAAGAGGAATAAACCCCCCGGGAGTTTTAAAGACTTTCCCTCGAATAAAAACTTATCCCTCCCTAGGCCTGATAAAGCTCTCCGTCATGAAACTGGTAAATAAAATAACAACGTCGTCATCATTATAAAAATCAAAATCATAACAATTTTCATCATCGCTATCACCAATATTCAATCTTTTTAACGTTCATCATCATGAAAATCATCATATCCTTCATCATCATCATCATGTTAGGAATTGATATGATCACCTCTATCATGATAATCAAACCAATCATCATCATCACCATCATCATCATCATCATCATCATCATACTTATAATCAAAGTCAAAATTTTCATCATCTCCATCATAATTAAAATAATCAAACTGAATCATAAAAAGAAACACTTTTCACATCTATTATCATCATCTTCAAAATCAACTTCGCTTCAATCATTATTATGTATTTAATCTTCATCACATACATGATCTTCAAATTAGTTTTGGATAGGGAGAGGACATTTATAACCTTTATAGCTTTCTTCCAATCCCAAAATATACTTTGATATAGACTCAAACATACAAACTCAATCAAACTGAGTCTGCAATTTTCATGTAATTTTGTTATGAATCATGCTTCCGAGGGAATACTTTGTTTCCAGGTTTTTATACTTCACAACAGCTGGTGTCAAGTGATTTGCGGTAGGAATTCACGATTTCAACTTCATGAATTCACGATTTCAACTTCATGAACTCACGATTTCAACTTCGTAAATTCACGATTTCTACTTCTTGAAATTACGATTTTAACTTCACGAATTCACGATTTCAACTTCATGAATTCACGATTTCAACTTAAACATGTTAAACATGAAATATGTACTGAACAATTTAATACTTTGAAACCAATCACATTCCGAAACAGAATTAAGTTATCACACAAAACATAAAAGGTTGTCATCACATTTCTGTAATATTAGTAAACAATAAAAAAAACAACACCCAACATCTCAAGATAAATGGAAACATGACTTTTATTACCCGAAAACCCTTTTGAAGGAAAAAAGTTTTTTACAATGTTTTCAAAATTAAAGTCGGTTTTTACTTAAAAAATTCCCTACAAAAATTAATAAAAAGAATCCCGCAAAAGATTTTTTTTTAACTAAAAAAATTGGAATAAAAGATGCAAGCGGGGGGCTTTTTGAGGGAAAAAAAACGAAACACTTTAATTTTTTTTGAAAAGTGTATGAGTCAAATTTGGCAGACTTTAAAAAAAATTCATTAAATCTAAATTTTTCCCAAATATTTAAAATTATGAACTCCCCAAAGAAAAAAAGTTTTTTTTTTGGGATAACTGAAAGCAAAGAAAAACCCGGAAAGAAACATTAAATTTTTTTTTTCTTTTTTGCAAAAAATAAATTTACACTGGGAGGTATAAAACCCAAAAACCCCAATATACAAAATTTTCATAATAAAGTCAGTTTTTCATCGAAAGTAACAAAATAAAAATCCAATAGTCCCAACTGTAACTGGGAAAATCTAAATAATAGAGGTCTCCTTATCTTTTACAGCTCCAAATTTTAATTAAATTTTTTGAATATACCCCTTAAAAATCAAAAATTAAACAAAAAGAGATTTGAATGTTCCCTAACAAAACTTATAAAAAATAAAACGTAATACCAAACCCGAAATTTGAAAGGGGGGATATGATGTAGGTGTTTTTTTTAGAAAGATATTTGCTCTCATTAGGGTGTTTTTGGGAAAGTGTGGTAAAAAAAAATTTTTTTAAATTTTAAAAAAAATTACATGTAATTTTTTTTTTACATAACATACAACATTAAATTTAAAATATTTAGATTTTTGGGGGCTGTCCCCAAAACATTTTGACTCAACGTGAAGTCCGGGGGGGAATCCTTTACTCCGGACCTTTATTTTGGGGGCGAGGGTTGGGGGGCGCAAAATTTCATGGTCAGGAAAACGGGGCGTTTGCCGCAGGAAGGGCGGGTTTGGAGCTTCTAAACCCCCAAGGGCGTGCTCTGGTTGTGTTCCCGGGCCATGATAAGGTTTGGCGGAAAACATTCTTTGGGTGATTTTTTCTTTTTATTTTTTTTAAAAACTTTTTACGTAATAAAGTAATTGTGTATTTTTAAAAAAAATTTTCTTTTCCAGGAAAAAAACTAAACTCTTCTTTTAAAGGGGGAAATAAAAATTTTTTAACATATGTTTGGTATATTAAAAAGCAGTTACCTTTTTAAAACATTGGGGAAAAGGGGGTCTTTTTGGGGTTTGGTTTTCAAATATTAATTTCATTTTAAAGAATTTTTTAATAAATAAAAGAAATATGTCGAAAACTATTTCATTAGGAGACTTGGAATTGTGGGTTTAAAATTTTAAATTTTGGGTAAAACCTTTTTCCCCTGGTGTTTTTAAAAACTCTAAAAAACTATGATTTAATCAAAAGTGAAAATATGGAAAAAAACATAATATTTTCATATTATTCTTCTTTACTCATTTTCTAAACCATACTCCGCGGGAAGACCTAATCTGTTTTAGGTATACACTTTTCGTTCAGGTTTTCTACCTAGTGACAAGGATGAGAAAATAACAATATATAAATGAATGTAAAAACTATGTCACAAAATCATCTGTTTATAAATATTGTATAATATAATTGTTAAACCACCGTATTACAATGTTCTCCTAACGAATATTTATTATATAATCGCATTTCAAAAATTATTTAAAAGTAAGTGAATATAGAAACGTATCATTCCAATGTTTCCCCTTTTTCTAGTTTTTACTGATCTTAAATATTTGTTTGACATGCATAATTGTACGAAGCCCTGGAGAGACATTATTATTTAAATTATTACTTAACCTATCATTTATAACTTATTATTTATTATTACAGATTATTACTATATTTAGTATTGAAACTCGCCATGTTTGGCAGGAAAAACTCTGTTACCATGAAGAAAAAGATGAAGGAGAACATCATTTATAGAAGGTCATAAAACACCGAAGCCCTGGAAGGAAAATTATTATTAATTACTTAATATTTATTACTTAATATGTTTAAAATAATTATCAATAATAATATATTAAGTATATATACTTATAAGTTATTTCAGTCGAATATATCTTAGTAACATAATAATTTAAGAAGTATTTATATTTTAAACATATATATTGCATACATTATATAATCAGACTACAACATACATAGATTTTAAATGAGATATACGACTGGAAAAAGGGATAAATAATAAGTTATAGATAATAAGTAATATGTTATAATTGATAATTATGACAAACATATTAAGTAATAAAAAATAAGTTAATAATAATTTTCCTATCAGGGCTTCTGTAATATATGACCTGCTACAAATGATGTTCTCCTTCATCTTTTTCGCTAATTGTAATGATGTAAACATAGTTTTTACCTGCCAAACATGGCGCGTTTCAATACTAAATAAAGTATTTATCTGTAAATAATAAGTAATAAGTTATAATGGTAGTTAATAAGTAGTAATTTTTAAATAATAAATGTCCCTCCAGGGCTTCCGAACATTCATACAAGAATCGCTAATTTAAAAAAAAATGATTCACTTTGATACATGGACAAGATGTTATAAAAATGAAATTTAGTGTTTCATTTTTACACACGTTCGAAAAATTTCGGTTTGTAAATTTACACGTGTAAAATGATATCTAATGCAAATGTATGCTAATATAAAAAAGTTTAATCAGGTTATCAGTTAAATATCAATCATTTACCACCATCAATGATGCAATCATTAATTTCTGGTACAAATTATTGAAACTTTTATTGTTTTAATAATTTCAATTCTCGTCTTCCATTTTGAAATGCCCGTATGTTTCATTCGTAAAAACTTTGGCTAATGAATAATAATAATCCGGATAATGACAGCGTATAGCCCCGATGAATCGCGATTTTTTGATCTGCCATGTCACACCATTACAGAATAGGTTAAATGGCGACTTTCAAGCTTTATTAGTGGAAGAAGACCTCAGTTGCCCTTCTGTGCATTATTTTAGGCACGAACTGGTACCTGAGTAGCACCGCCGACATTCCGTAAGCTTAACTTTTTTTATCAGTACATTTGTTATTAAACTTGGGGTTATTTTATCCGTTACCCTGATATTGCAAAGATATCTTTAAGTTGTGTAGGGCTCATATCTATCAGACTTTGGTAACCATATGTTATTAATACATTGTCAGGTGTTCTACACACATTCAAGTCCATGACTGCGTAAAGCTTAAATTTTAGCTTTGGTAGTCCGCTATGACGGAAGCCCACTACAAATGTTTTTACTTTATTTGTGGGCCCCTTGTGATATGTCTATCACGTTTCTGAGGCAGTGCCGTGGCAAAAAAAAATGAACTTTTTCAAATTGTTTAAACTATTTTAAACAAATTGATTTAAAAAAATAAATCGGGGTTCATAATAAAAGCTTTTATTTAGCTAAGTT